>NW_005054478.1:328243-342584 GCF_000277835.1 Geospiza fortis | reverse complement strand
TTTTTTTTTTTTTTTTTTTCCTCTGTTTGCTTTTTTCTTGATATTTTTAATGATTTTGCAAAGGAGCCCTAACAACAGAGATGAGGGCATTGCCCATGTGCTGCTCTGGGGAGTCTGGGACTGTCACCCCCTGGCAGGAGAGGATGGGCACAGGGACAGCTCTGCAGCCTGAGGAAGTGCCACCAAAGTCCAGGCAGCCACAGGGGAGCTGTCAGTCTCTCAAGATGTGCTGTTGGCTCAGGCCTGAATATCAAAGTCATCCTGGATAAATAAATAAGCAAATCTTGTCCCCTGAACATCAGCATTTCTTCTTAAAACAGGCCCAGCCTTCTAGCTGCCCTAATCCTTCCCAACACCAATCTCCAATTAAAACTCCAGTGCTGAGTGAGTTGTAATTCTTAGCACCTCAGGGCCATTTTATTATTATCATTATTTTTTTTTACCCATTAAAACCTGTTTTCCATAAATGAAATAAAATAGGGGCAGAGATAACAAAACTCATTGCTTTTTCATATATATATATATATATATGTAAAAGAAAGAAACAGTTTGCACTAAAAAAAAGAAGTTAATAAATGGCTGAGCCCCAACAGATGGGGGTGTGTGTGGAATTTGCATTTTTCAGATTAACATGCACGAGCAAAGATAGAAAACGCACTTGCCCCGGGGAAATAATTTGAGAAATCTTTGCATATTTTATTTAAAAGCATGCCACGTTAGGCAGGGTAATAATGCAGAGCGATGGTGATTAGGTTAGGCCTGGAGGGATTGCAGCCTGGGACCCTCCCTCCTCTTGATCCAGCTCATCCTTTTGCTGAGCCCCCTCAAACCCTTGGTGTTACAGCCCAGACACCCATCCCAAAATCCAGCCCTGTTGAGGTGTTGGTGGTTTAACCCAATGGATTTGGGGCAGCTCCTGTGGTCCAGGAGCAGTCAAGGGTCCCAACACCCCAATCCCTCAGGATGCTTGGGAAATCACCAGGTGGAGTTCAGGTGTGGCAGCACCGAGGTCCCGCTTCTGTCAAAGCTTTTGTGCCATCATCTCCTGTTTGAAGGCAGGGAGGAAATCCCCAAAAGTGCTGGGGACACTGCACATGGAATGTGCTTTAAAAATTCATGGACTTTCATGAAGGATTCAGGCAGCTTGGGAGAAATTGGGTGATCTCTCATAACCTCTGACAGCCTGCTCATGGCATTTCTAGAGCTCCAGACCTCTGAGCTGAAAGGTGTTCTTTCTCTCATCCCACAGTGAGGAAGAGGAAGGTGAAACAAGCCCAGTTTCAGGTGCCAGTGGCCCTTCAAGACTTCCCCCAGACAGCAGAAATGGGCAGCCTGTGCCCTACTCCAGGGTCACAACCATCAGCCATCAGTTCTCACCAGCACCAGGGCTAGGATGCTGCTTTGGCCTTGAAAATATTCTCCTTTTTAATGTCAGCCTCTAAGTTCTGTTTAAATCTTAAGATCTTGTTTGTCAGGTCTCTTTCAAGGTGATGAAATTTTGCCATCATTCAAGAAATTCTTCAGCTGGGAGTTGTAGGGAAGACAGTCCTGTGCAGTGGAGCAGAGCTTGGAGCATCTCCCAAGCTGCCAAACCAGTGGTGGGCACTGCCCATTCCTTCCCAACCATACCTGGGGGGTCCCAGGTGCTCAGCAGCCCCAGTGTTCCTCAGAGCCACCACCAGCACCTCCACACCCAGCTGGAAATATGGCAAAATCCTTCCAGCCTGGCAAAACCAGGCCCTTGGAAAGCTCCTGCCACTTCCCCGGCTTTGAAATCTGACCCAGAGCCTGACTCTCTCCCTGTCTGCTCCCATTATTAATAAACTTTGAAGGGCTCCCTTCTGTCCTTAATGAGATTAGTGTTATTTTCATGCATTGCTGCAGGGCAAAGGACTGAAAAAGTGGCTGATCTGTAAACTAAAGGGTGCTAATCTATAGAGGGTGGGTCCCCCATTCTCATGGCCTCGGGGGCTGGGTGAGAGTAATCAATTAAAAGAGGGGATTAGAGGTGCCGTGGTCACCTACTTTATTGAGGTCATCCTGACACCCTCCCAGCCGTGGGCACACGCGGGTCCAGCTCGGTCATTGAGGCTCTAAGAATTAAAAAAGCCTTAATCACCAGCCCCTGTTCAGGCTCTGGACCCAAAGGAGCAGTAGGGAAAATCTGTCGTTAATATATTAATGGGCACAATTTGCTTAGCGGCTCTGTCTGGGCTTTGTAAATTAATGCTAATTTAAAGCACAACCTCACTGTCTTGTGTTTATTTTTTTCAACTTTATTCAAGTGCCTCCTTTTTGCCAGGAACTTGGGGAGGAAAAAACACTCGACCTGGCCAAATAGGGACTTGCTTTTGCTGTGGTTTCATAGATGTTCTAAAGGCAGATTGTTTAAGGAAGGAAAGGGCAGCCTTGCACCGACTGAGTGTGTCCAAACACTGCTCCAGTGGCCATAATTGTGGAGAGAAGAGATTTTCTCTCTGAGGATTTCCTTACCAGAAATGCCTTGGGCAGCTCTGGGCAGGGATTGAGTTGCTGCCCCTGTGCTCTGTTGGTTAAAAACCAACTGCACTGTGCACGTTGTACTCCTGGGATTTCTGTCCTTCACTTTGGATCACAAATCTGAAAATGGCCCAAAGCCCTGACCTGCCCCTGGCCCATCTTTGGGGAGAGGAAAGAGCAGTTTGCTGCAGGACTTGGGCACTGACAGTAATTAAAAGCCTCTTTGCAGCGAGCAGGAGCCTCAGAGCATCCAGCAGGGACTGCAGCACACCTGAGCCCTGGGGAGTGGCATGCAGCACGCTCCTCACCTGTCCTTTATTGTCCTTCCCTGGGATGTCCCAGCCACCTCAGGAGCCCCCAGGGCATCTCCCAGCCCCAAGCCCAGCAATTCTCCCTCCAGCCTGGGCATGGTGGGTGTGGGAAGCAGGGCAGGGGTGCCAGTCAGGGGTGTCACCATTGTCACCCACAGACGTGGCTCGGTGACACTGCGCTGACATTTATTCACCCTGAGCCACCGGGACTTGTCACTGCCACCGTGACACGTCCCCAACACCCACGGGGTCCCACTCCCCTGCTCCCCAGAGAGGACCCTGCCCTGCTTCTCTCCTCGCTTCCACGTGTGAAAGGGATGTCAGTTTGGGTCAGTCCCGAGCCCTGTTGCTGTCTGGGTGATAGTTCTGGAGTGCTAAAGGGATTAGCAGCCGTCTGCTGAGCCGGGCTCGTAACACAGACACTGTGAAAATAATTGCCTTAATTTCAACACCGACTTTAGACAGAGGAAAAAACTTGGGCTATGGGCAGACAGCTCCTTTTCTGGGTGCTGGGGGAATGTCAGGCCCAGAGGAAGGGTTTTTCATAAATTGAGGATGGGCAGCATGTGCCAGGAGCCAAGACTGTCCTGGATGCCACCAGGAATATGGGGTGTGTGGGACAAAGAGGTGTGGGCATCCTCAGTCACCAGTCCTGAGGTAACTAAACCACCTAAACCACCTAAACCTAAACCACCAGGTCAGTCCTGGTAGTTATAAGACTGCTGGTTTTATATGGAGACTTGTGGCTCACCCCATCCCTGGCCCAGAGGGGAGATTCCCCCTGTACAGAGCTTTATATTGGGAATGCGGGCACCTGCTCCTGGCACGGAGCTGAGCTGGGAGCTCGGAGGCAGCAGCCATTAGGGAAAAGCAGCTGGTCCAGTGACTCATGGCACAGCCTTGGAAAGCCTCAGGCTGGGCAACTTAGGAGCTGTCATTTGCTATGAACACTTTCTGGAATTTTGTCTAAGGACAGGAGGAATAAAGGGCTTCTTTGGGCTGGAGATGCCACTGGGGACACGGAGGCTCTTGCTCCACCCTCAGCATCTCTGCTGAGCCCAGCATCAATGAGCTCCCAACATCCCACCTCCTCCGCAGGACCCACAGCAGCCCTGGCGCTGCTCCCTGGCATGAGGGACAGGGTGACCCCCTCTGCCTCCACCCCACCTCCTGCGCCAGCCCCTGGAGGGACGGATGCCCCGGAGGGCTCTGGTGGGCCGGGAAGGGGGGACAGCCCTCGGCACCCCCCAGCCCTGCCGCTAAACCCCGGCGTTGGCAGTGGGTTTAATCCGCGCAGCCCCGCTCCGGGCTGCATTGCCATGGGCGATGCTGGATTAGGGACCGGCCGCCGCACGCCTTTGTCCTCCCTTTGTGCAGCATTTTGCTCGCCTCTGCCTTAAACCTTGTAACCATTTTGCTGCCTTTTAAAACCGCCTTGAATAGGGGGTGGGATGCAGAGGGGTGCGGGGGAGAGGGGCCGAGGCTTTGAGGTTGAAGAGAGGCATTCAGGCTGCAGCTGCCCCGTCTCAGCACATTCCCCGTGACCCCCACGGGCACCGCCGCGGCCACCGAGCAGCGTTGGCAACGCGGCCGCTCCGGGACAATCCACCTGCTTGCTCGGGACAAGCACTTTCATGCCTATTGGGATTAGAGATTTTAAGTGTCGTTCCAAATTGTGCGGATAAACAGTCTTGTGAAAACTTGTTATCGTGGGGAAACGGCCCCGCCGCCACCCTCCGTCCCTGGCCTTTTGTTCGGGCAATTTTTATTGCCGGATTGGATTTGATGAGGTTTAAGGTTTATTCTTAGGACTCCATTGAAGAGCTGATCCTTTGTCTCCCGCCGTGGAGCGTGAAGAATATGAAACGTAGGCAAAAATAAATCTGCTTTTCACACGTATTAGCCCCTGGAACACGCGGGGACCACCAAATGCAGCGGAGAGCAGCAGCACCCCCAGCCCCCGGCTGCACGAGGTCACTGTGGCCTCCACACCCTCTCCCCAATTTCCATAGTCCCCTCTGAGCAGGGGACTGGAACAGGGAACAGGACTGAACAGGGAACAGAACTGAACAGGGAACAGGAACCTGGGTGGTCACCAGTGGCCTTCTCCCAGCACCGTCCCTGCTTGAAGAGCCACCCAGGGCTGCTCTGGTGATACAGATTTAGGAGGTGTCAGGTCTGCAAAGAGCCCAAATGGTGGTGGCAGGGGGGGAACATCCCTCCCTGCCCACCCCCACAAAACCCCAGCCCCACAGGCAGGTCAGTCCCTTAATCGCTTCATTTATCACCAATGACTTCTGGAGAGATTCATCAGCAGGGTAATTCCTGAGGAAAGGTTGCTCCAGAGGCTGCTTTCATTTCACAGGAGCTGCCTGCAAATTTCACCTTTACTGCAGGAACCTGCTCTGACACGCCCCCAGCAGCACCAGGATGAGCCCTTGCCCCGGGCTCCATCCCCACCTTGTCCCCTGAGCCTGGGTAAGGCTCGTGCCTGGCCTTGGAGCTGGCGACTCCTGAGCAGCCTCCAGGGCAGTTTTGGCAGCACCAGGAGCCAGCAGCAGGCGTCTGGCACAAGCCTAGAGGTTGAGTTTCTGGAAAGTCTGGAGCTGGAGGCAGAAAATCATGCAAAACTTGGCGCATTGGGCTTGTTCCAAGCAAAAAAAAAACCTAAACCCGAGGCATGGAAAACTTGCTCAGAGCTGAGCCAGAGCAGGGCTGGCCTGGAGGAGCTTGGATAGTTTCAATCCACACCTCTCCTGATGGTTTCCAGTCCCTGGAAATCACTGGACACAACTTCTCCCTCTGCCAGGTCCCACATCTGGGAGCTGCCACAGCCTCATCCTCCACCACAAGGAAGGTTCTGGCAGCACCAGCAGGGATGCAGCCTCCTCTGACAGGCCTTGGAAAGAGCTGGCAAATGAGCAGGATGGGACAAGAGTTTGCCATTCCAAGCATTTAGGATGCTTGGAGATGGATAGCTGCTGTCTGGGTGGTTGTCCCATCATGATATATCATGGAAGGGGCGGCAGAGGAGGAGCTTGGCTGGGATGCCCACACTGGTGCCATGCCCTCAGGACATTTATTGTCCCCCTGTCCCACCAGGCAGCCCTGGGCAGGGTTCACATCAGCCTGTCCCCCATCCACCACATCGTTTCCTGCTTTGCATCTCGTGAGATGATTCCCCAGATACCCAGGGATGTTCCAGCTCCTCCTGTTTGGATAAAATATCGCTAATTACACGCATGCCTAATTTGAATTATTTCCACAGCGCAATCCTGGTGCTTTGGACCCCACTGAGTAACGTGGCAGGAGACTCCTTCCTCAACAAGGAGATGTTGGGTGGTGACATTTCTGCTTCTGGCCTGGGTGGCCGTTGTGGCCATCAGGTGACCCCCATGGGGTGCAAACAGCTCATTCCCAGCACCCACAGAGGGCAGTTCCCAAATGTACTTTAGGTGTCCATAAAGGTGAGTGGAGAGGGGGATTTGACATCTGCTCTGACCTGCCATGGGTGTCCCCACACTGAGGCTGTGGGCAGTGAATTGCTGTGCCCATGGCCTCGTTTGTTGCCACAGAGCTGACAGATGCTCTCCCAGCCGCCACGCTGCTGTCAGGAGCTGTGGGGCTGGTGGGGAAGGTTCTGGGTGAGTTTCCTTGGCCCAGGCCGGGTAAAATGTCAAATTTGATTCGTGTCATGGTTCCTTCTGGCCCTGCAGTCGATGAGTGCAGAACTGGGGCTGGCTGGGAAACATGAACTTGTTCATCAACTCTTCAAGGTTTCAAAACTTGGTTTTCTTCCAGCGTGCGACCAAACCAAGTCCTTTGGAAAGTTTTCCATGGTGAGCTGCCTGCATGTCCCAAGGAGCTGGGGGCAGAGCAGAAATCTCCCACAGCAGGTGGAAGTTTTTGGGCACGGACATCTCCAGCCCCCCATTCCCTCTCTGCTGCCTGCCCACACTGATCCCTGCTCTGGCAGGTCCCTGCCCACCCTGCTGGGCACATCCTCTGTGCATGGTGGGTTTCCCTCAATGCAGGGGTCTCTGCAGCCCCTCGCAGCCCCTCGCTGCCACATTGTGTTATTTGCTCTTGAGAAGTGACTGATGAACCTTCTCCTGCCTGCAAAATTCCCAGTGGCCACCCAGAACTGCCAGGGCACCAAGGGGGGATGCTGGAAAGGGGACCCCAGACCTCAGCACCCATTGCTGCTTCCCACTCCTCCTGCAGTGGGTGGCTCCAGGATTGGAGAGGGGCATTATTTGGGGATTAGGAAGTGACACCTCATGTGGGATTCATGCCCTGATGCCCTCCTGGGCACCCCCCTACCCAGGTTCTTGCCCATTCCTGGCTTTGTGGGCAGGGGTCAGGGCAGGGCTGAGCCCCTTGTCCAGCACACAGCAGCTCCCCCTCCGCGTCTCCTCCGATCCTTAATTCGTTCTCCATCATTTTTGTCTCCCCCTCCTCCCCCTCTCTGTCTCAGCTGCCTGATGAATGAAGGATGGGTTTTTAAGCCTTTTTTGCCCCCAAGGCCTGCAGCTCTGGCTCGGCTGCTATCGCTGGGATAAATGCAGCTTTTGGGCCCGGAGCAGCATCCGCCGGAGCCGCGGCCCCCCGCGCCGGGTTATCAATCCCCGCTCAGCATCGCCCGCGCCGGCCTGGGTCCTCTCCACTGGGAGCCCTTTTCCTACCCTCTGGCCACAAGAAAGACCAGTCTGACTTAATTCTGCACAGTATCAACACCAAACAGATTCAGCCCAGCACTACTGGCTCTCCTAATTCGGCTTTGTATTCCTTGGTTTTCATGAATTTTTAAAAAGTTTCCATTTCTCCCGGGTTTCGGCGGGTTTGATGGGGTGTGTGTGCCCCAGTGCTGGCTCTGTGTCCTCCTCCTTGCCCTCCTGGAGTAAACAAAGGAGACAGAAAGTCAGCTTGGAGCTCCTCAGCCTGGGAAGTTTTTGGATGGCTCGAGAAACCAAGGGTGCCACAGCTGAGGAGAGGAAAGGGTCGGGGTGGTGATTGGATCCAGTGCTCAGGTCCTGGCACAGCCAGTGCCACTCCTCCCTCTGGCAGCATTCAAATGTGAAAATACAGATGGTGCCACTTGCAGGGCAGAGCTGGAGACTTGGGGAAGGAGGCTTTGGGAACAGAAAACAAAATGAGCCAAGCCCTAAATGGACTTTAAAAACCCAGATGCATTTCTTTGTTGTTTCACTTTGTTGGTGGTGTGAAATGCAGCCTCCATCCGTGACTGGGAGCTGGAAGCTGCCTTCTCCCCCCAGCCCTGTCCAGAGCAGAGAAATTAAGCCAGGACAGAGGAAAATGGAGATTCCAAGATGGAAAACATAGATAGAGTCTGTGAAGGCAGCCAAGCCAGGCACTTCAGTTTAAGTCTAAGCACAGACAAGCTGGAAGCCTCACTCTGCTACACCAGCCTGAGCTTTTGTCCACTTCCAGTGGTCCACAGAGAGCTTGGACACCAGTCTGGCCATCCCAGAGGCTGAAACCTGGGCCCAGCCTGCACCCCAGGGGTTCCTGTCTGCTGAGGTTGGCAGTGGTGACACTGCAGTCCCACCTGTGTCACAGAGCTGGAGCCTGGCTTTGGCAGCCCCCAGCCCCATCCCAAAGTGCAGCAGCCTGTGGGGAATGGTGTCCCCCCATCGTGGCCAGGAGGAGCCAGCAGCCCCCCCAGTGAGCCCCTGGGGCTGCACAGGGGTTTGTTGGCTGTGCAGGAAGAATCTTTGTCTTTAGCCCTCAACCGAACACTCATGGACAGGCCCTGTGTGTGTGGCACTCAGATTATTATCATCTTGAAGGAATAAAATGCAGCACTGGGGCTTTTGGGATTCAACCCGATGCTTCCAAGGCTCCAGATATTCCAGTGCTGATGCTGAAAACCAGGAAGGCATTCCCTGCAGCCAGACAGCCACTACATCACCCAGGACCCGTGCGAGGAAATAATGATGTACAGCTGGCCTTGGGGCACTCTTTGCAGCTCGATTGGCCTCCCTGGCAGAAGAATAACCGAGAGTTTATTGCCTCTCTTCCAGTGATCTTTACTCCCAGCTGTTTTCTCAGGGAGGCCTGGATCCCCATACCTCATCTGAGGAGCCAAAGGCTGCTGGTGAGGCACTGAGGAGGTGCTGGTTCCTGGGATAGGGTTCTGCTCTCACAGGGGAAATCCTGCCCCACCTCTGCCCAAAGCAGAGGGTGATGTCTGGGAGCCCTTCTCCCCTCCTCCTGCAGGTGCTGTGAGCTCCTGGAGCAGCAGCAGCACCCTTGGCCTCAGCACCCAACCATCCCAAATGGAAATCCCATGTCCTCACTCCTTCACACCACATCCCCTTCCCCAGCACCAAACACCCAGTGCACCTGTGTCTCAATGCTGCACCTGGGCAAAGCCCTTCAAGGGATCCAGGAACCCATTTCTGACTTAAATCCCCCCTGCCTGGGCAGGAGAAAGGGAAAAAGAGCCCTTTCATGTCCAAAGTTGGTGATTCCTAGCTCCTGGTGATGTTTACAGAAGCCAAAGGTGAGGTGGTGACAGGTGATTTTTTTGCCCCTTTCCCTGGCCCTGCTGCAAACAGCCTGATTGCTTCGATTGCTACAATTCCTCTGTCATTAAAATGTAAATGAAAACAGACACAAAAACAATCTGAATTTCCAGCCGAGTTGCTCTTGCTTAATATTCTACCCCGAAGGGGGATGTGCGGAAGCAACAACATTTCAAAGGGAATCATTAAAGAAGGGAGGCTCAAACCGCGTTTCCATCAGATACCGCGGCAGAGCCCGGCGCTCGGGGTCCCGCCCATCCCAACGCCGCTGGAAAGGACGGGCAGGAACCGGGTCCTGGAAAAAGGAACCCTCCAAGGTGAGGAGGATGCTCACACTGAGCCGGGCTGTGCTGCTCACACCGTTCCAGGATGAGGAGGATGCTCACACTGAGCCGGGCTGTGCTGCTCACATCCCAGCGTGGTCCAGTTCTGCATGTGGTGCTCCAGGTTCGTGTTTCCAGCTGCAGCGGTCAGGCTGGGATGATGCCCAGATTTTAACACATTCCAAGGTTTTAGAAATACCCTGGAAGGGCATCAAGGTTTGCACTGTGTCCTGACACCTCAGCAGTGCAAGATCCTGGTATTCCAAGTCCTGCCTCCCATCTTGTCCACCCCGAGCTCTTGGCACTGGTGCTGCTCTGCTCTGTTTCAAGCAGGAGGTGCCTGTATTTCTTCTGTATTTATTCTGCCAGTGTCAGGCAGTTAAAATGAAATATAAAACATCAGGAAGTGAGAACAGCCTGAAAAATCCTGTGAATGGTGGTTTTGTCTCAGTGGATGCTGCTGGAACAGGAGGGATGCACCAAGGCTCAGGGCCACACGTGAAATCCCAGGATTTGCCTCCCACCCTCCAGGTCCCACTGGCCAGTGCCACTTAGCCAGGGCTGCAGGGAAAAGGAGGATGGACAAGGAGGATGGACATCCCCTCCTGGATGGACAAGGAAGATGGGCATGCCCTCCTGGATGGACAAGGAGGATGGACATCCCCTCCTGGATGGACAAGGAGGATGGGCATCCCCTCCTGGATGGACAAGGAGGATGGGCATCCCCTCCTGGATGGACAAGGAAGATGGACATCCCCTCCTGGATGGACAAGGAAGATGGACATCCCTCCTGGATGGACAAGGAGGTTCTCTCTGTGGAGAGACTGGAGCAGCAGGACAGAGCCCCCCTGCTCCCCACCACTCTCCTGGACCTGCCAGGCAGTGGCAGGTGCTCCCAGCACGGTGGCACATGTGGATCCTATAAGGGCTGAGCTCATCTCTCCAGGCAGCCTCGCTCCTCCATGCCCCAGGGAAGGATGGTGACAGTGGGACACGGGGTGCCCAGTGGGGTGGGAGCCCTCAGCACACTGGGTGCTGCCTGGGTGTGACATTTGGGGTGAGGGGAGCAGCTCTGGCTGTGCTCACCTTCCCAGCTGAGAGCAAGGAAAGCCCTTTTCCCACTGCAAACCAAACATGTGGGATCTGGAAGTCTTTGAGACACAATAAACAAGGGATCCTGGGATGCTTTAAGTGTTTCCCAGTCTGGATCTCTGGGTAATGGCCTGAGATGATTAATTTTCTTTTGTACTTTCATTATCCCATCATTCAATTTTATTTTTAAAGACTTTTTTTAAACCCACAAAATACTGGAAAGGGTTAGAGTGGATTCCAATTACAAGGTAAAATATTTCCCTCTAAAGCTTTATAAATACTTGATTTTGGTGTAATGCCATTATTTTAACTTTCAAAGCAAGGCAGCATTTGCCAAACCCTGCTTTGTGCAGTAAAACTGGCCCAGCGTCACAGGGATTTGATATAATAGTAATAATAAACTTTCAGAGGAGGCCTTAAAACCAGAGGGGCCGTGGGTCAGGCATGGGAATTCAGACTTGGATGCTGTGGGGTCCATAGCTCAGATTGCCCCGTGCTGGGGGGAGCCCCAAAGTGGCTCCAGATCAGAGCAGTGGCTGGATCCAGATCCTGTTGCTGCCATTCCCACTGACCTGGGGTGTTTGGGGCTGGAGCATCTGCCCTGAGAGCCAAGTTAATCCCTCTGTGAGGTGAGAATTCAGCCCCTTTAAGGAGGTCTGGCAATCCCTGAGGATGGGGAAATCCCTGGCATGGAGTGCTGGGTCAGATCCTGCCCGTGGCACCCATCCCACCTGAACTGCACCCACAGGGGGCTGAGCATGGGATGCAGGGTCAGATTGTCCTGGGGAGTGGGATCCAGCCCCTACAGGGTCAGATTGTCCTGGGGAGTGGGATCCTGCCCATGGGATCCTGCCCGTGGGACTCTGCCCCCTCCAAGCTGGCCTGGGCTCAACCCTGCAGCGTTTTGTGTCTTTATTGTTTTTCCCCCCCCCGCAATATGGTCGGGTTTTTAATGAATTCCCAAATCTCATTTGGGGCACGGGAGCTGGGGGTGGAAAAGCCCTGTCTGAAGTTGATTTTGCAAATCAGTTCTGGCCATCTCCAGCCAGGTCCTGGGGCAGGAGCATCAGGCTCCCAATAACCAGGGAGGAAGCCTCTTGTTGCCAGAGCAGATCCACCTCTTTGATGTGCTCCCGCAGTTATTCTTTCATTTCTTGAGCAAATAATCTGGATTTTCACAATATTTACCTTGGAAATAATTATTTGTGTAAAGCATTTGACCAAGACAAACAGAGAATCTCTCAGTCTTGCTGCAGGGCTGGGAGGGCTCATGTTCCCCCAAACCTGAGGGAGCATGGGCTCCATGGAAAGTGGATGAGGTGAGAAAAGGGCTCTGAGAGGGGCACCCCCCATCCTGTGGAACCCCCGAGGGCTTGGACAAATGGACGAGGAGGGAAAAATGTGGCCACTCTGCCCTTCATGCCTTGCTGTGTCTGCACATGGATCCCTGAATTGCATCCCTGGATTCCCACAGACTCAGAGGCTGGAAAGGAGAAGCAGGAAGGGGTGGGGGGAAAGGTGAGACAGGGTTCAAAGGGCTGCTACAGCCTCGGTTTTTCATCTCTAGTTAATCTCTGTGAAGCCTGAGGCAAAGTCACCTTTGGGTCAACACTCAGGTGTTGTTATCTGCCACCCCCATCACCCGGAGCTGCCCCCAGCCCTCCCCAGGAGCAGGGCCGCAGGGCAGGGTGCCAGGAATCCGGGAATCCGGTCCCCCCGGTTCCAGCCGCCTTCTCCTGGGGCAGAAGGTGAATCCTGCACTCAGACCGTACCCCAGCTGCCCCACGGCAGAGAGGGGAGGAGCAACACACACCGGGGTTTTAAAAAAACCTGTAAAACTGAGCCTGGATGAACTGCCAGTGCTGGCCCAGCAGGGCAGCATGCCCAGGGGTGCAGGGATGGGAGGAAGGTGCCAACACCTGTGCCCTCCACCTGCCACTCACCCAAGCTCCACCCGCACACATCCCAGCCCCTGCAGTGAGCACAGGGTGGCTGCTCCCACCCTGGAAGGGAAAGGAAGGAACAAATCCAGCTGGGGCTCAGCTCCTTCAGCTCCAAGGCTTTTATTAAGGTGTGCAACATGCCCACGGTCACAGGTCTGGGATACAACACAGGCAGCAGGAGCTGGACACGAGCAAGCAGAAGGGAGGTGAGGGCAGCAGGAGCCTTGCAGGAAACTGCCAGAATCCTCCATCGCTGGCACAGATTCCTTTGAGCTGAGTGCACCCTTTGTCACCAAAATGTCTTTTTTGGGAGAGGACTTTTGTGGATCTCCTCACTTCAGCCACTGGCAGCAGCCCCAGGGGGAGCAGAGCCTGGCTGTGCCCCATGTGGGGCAGGAGGAGGCTGGGGCTGCCCCTGGCCCCTGGGGCACTGGTGGGCTTGGCCACAGTTGTTTATCACAGTCCAGGAGCATCTGGTGGGTGGTGGGTGCCAGGATCTGACCAGGCTGCCAGGATCTGCTGCTCCCTGGGCTCCTGGTGAAGTGGCTCCTCCAATGGCAGGCAGCAGTTTGGCTGGGAGCAATCTCTGGAATCCTCATCACCCTCCTTTGCAGATGAGAAATGGAACCAGTGCCCAGCTTTGCTTGGCAACCAGGGCAGGATGGGGAGTGCAGACCCCTCTGGCTGAGCCCTCACTGCTGCTCCTCCTCATCAGCACTCGAATGGAATGTGTGTCCTAGGGATGCACAGCGAAGCACAGCAAACACACAGCAGCTCCTTTTCCATCTCTAGGTAAGACAATTGTTCTTTGGGTTCTGTGTACAGCTTTCACTGGATAAAATGCAGATTCAAAAAAAAAACCACAATTCTTTCTGCTCCCAAATGATAAATTAATATAAACACCAACACCACAAGTTCATGAGCAGCTTTGGGATCATGCACTGAGTGAGAGCATTGCCCACAGCAGACAGACGTGCACACACACATAGACCTAAATTAACTTTTCACAAATACTGACATTAAAAACATACATTGTGTTGGATCACTTGACTTAAATTTACTTTCCAACATTCTGAGGTCACTTTTCAGAATGGTTTTTTTTTCTCTTTTACAGCCCAGGACACCTCACTCTCACCAACAAGCAATGTTTACAAGGGGCTGGGCTGTGGCTGCAGGGATACAGGTGGGATGTGGGGATGCAGCAGTGCTGGAAGTGCTTTGACCAGGGAGGTTTGGAATCCTCACTGCCCTGGGGCCCTCACTGCCCTGCAGCTCCAGCACGGCCATCCTGGCGCTGGTCTGGCTAAGCCAGGCTCAACAATGGACTAGATTAGGTTTAAAGATGAGCCTGGTCACCTCAAGCTCAGCAAACCCCACAGTCCTGAGGTCAACCCAGCCCAGTACCACCCCAGACCTGGATGCAGGACAAAACAAACTCCAGTGCAGAGGATGATGGAGATGAACTCTTCAGGGACTCTTGGCTGCGTTGGAGAGAGATGGGAAGGGCAGGGTGGGCACCCAGGCACAGGATGGAGATGCCACCAGCCAACACCACAGCATCCGGAGGGCGAGGGCTGGGCCAGGCTGCGCTGGTGGCACAGTGGTAAGGTACTGTTTTCCATCAG
>NW_005054478.1:326626-327964 GCF_000277835.1 Geospiza fortis | reverse complement strand
TGCTGGCGTAGCCATTATCCTCTGCAGGGGAGCTGGGGGGCTTGGCACACCCCTCCTGGGCAGCGCTGTGTCCCCCTGCCCCGCTGACCTCGGCTCCCTCGGGGGGGCTGCGCTCCCCCTGCTCGGGGTGCGTGTCACCCGGGCCCGGGGCGCTGTCCCTAAGCCGGCCCTGGACCATCTGTCTGTGCATTAATAACAGCAGATTATCAGACGGATTTGTGGTGTTTTCGCTCCGGCTGGAGCCCTCCTCCGGCGGGGACCCCGGCGCTGGCTGGCTCCAGTTCTCGTTGCTGTCACACACCTCTCCCACGAAGTTGGAGTTGGAGTCCGGCCCATGTCCCGCCCCTGGGAGGGCCGTGCCCAGCACTGGGCCCCCCCGGCCCTGCCGGAACGGGGTGTTTGCTGGGCACACAGCAAACATCTCGCCTGTGTCCTGCCTGCAAGAGAGACACGGAGCCGTGACACGCCTGGGGGCACCTGGGCGGGCACAGCCAGAGCTCAGGGCAGCTACAGTGGGGGAAACCACTCACTGCTTGTGCCATGTCTATCCCAGAGCTCGCACAGGAACACTGACCCCATGGTAAAGCTCATTGCTTTATTTGCCTCTTTAAAGGCACTGGACCTACCATGGGGTCAGTGCTCCTGGGTGTTGGACTGCTGCTCTCAGCATGGCCCCATGCAACATCATGGAATCATGGAATGGATTGGGTTGGAAGAGATGTTAAAGCTCATTCAGTTCTCACCCCTTGCCATAGGCAGGTGTGCCACCCACCCAAGGGCACCTTCCTACCTGAAGCAGAAGCTCAAGGAGCCACCTCCCATCCCATCCATCCTCCCTGAGAGCTCCAGTCCAAGCCTGTGTTCCTGCAGCATCCCTTGGGCGATGCCAAAGGGCACCACGGGGCTCAGGCACGCAGCTGCAGGCGCTGCTGGCAGCATTTGGGCTGTGCCTGATGCAATTAATTCCATGCTGGTAAAGGTGTGCTTGGAAGGAGATGCTTTCCCAACAGCAATAAATGTCCTTCAGCAGCTGAGACTGCCTGGGCTCCTCTGCACAGCCTCTGCCACCAGCCCTGCATCAGGGAGGGGGGCTGGCCTCAGCCTGTGCCCAAACCGGTGACACCACCGACCTTCCCTCTCTGCAGGACTGGGAACAGACTGGCCCAGAAAAGAGAAGGTTATCCCAGCGTTCCTTGCCGGGTCACCGGCAGCGAGAGGCGCTCCCCAAGCCCTCTCCCACAAGGAATCCTCACAGCAACCGCAGCAAGGAACCCATCGGGTGTCCCGGTCTGACCCTGGCCAGCAGCGGGGCACCAGGAGGGGAGCAGGAGCCCGTGG
>NW_005054478.1:318721-326017 GCF_000277835.1 Geospiza fortis | reverse complement strand
CGTGGCGGGGAGGGGGTAGGGTTGCTGAAGGGGGACAGGGATGCTGGGGAAACAGGGATGCTGGGGAAACAGGGATGCTGGAGGGGGACAGGGATGCTGGGGGGAAAAGGGATGTGGCAGGGGGACAGGGATGCTCGGGGGGACAGGGATGCTGGCGTGGGTGCTGGTGGGAGCTCCCCAACACGGGCGGGGTGGCTGGATTGGGACACTCTGGCTCCTTCCCGCTGGCCCGTGGGTCCCGTGAGGCTCAGCAGGTCCCCGTGGGGATGAGGACGGAGCTGAGCGCTCAGTGGGTTCTTTATTCCCCTCGCCCGGAGCCGGGGTGTCGGCACTGGGAAAGGAAAAGGCTCAGGAACATCAAACGGTTCCCACGAGCCCTCGCCCGGCGCGGGGGTCACATGAAGCACCGGGAACATCTCGGGGGATAAAGAGGCTTTGTGGGGCTGGGAGCCGCGGTGGGGGCAGCCCCATACCGCCCAGTCACCCCCAGAGCTGCTCCGGGCGGGGATGGCCCCATCTCCTGCCGGATCACCCGATGTGGCCTTGCCTGGCATCCTGTGCGAGCTCTGGGATACACACGGCACGAGCAGAGGACCCTCCACAGCCCAAACCCGGGCTGGGCTCGGCACCTCTCACCTGCCCCGAGGCGGAGGAAAGGGATGGAGGTGCTTTCAGGATGGACAAAGATCCTTTTGAAAGCTCTGAATTGCTGGAGGTGGGGTGTAGGGAGCAGATGTTCCCCCATGACGTGGTGAGGGTTTGGAGCAGTGGAATATGTGAGTGATAAAAAGTTGGTTTAATTTCTCATCTGCCTGACAGGCCCCTTGACAGCCTCTCCTGCTCCTGGCTGCTCCAAGCGCTTCGACAACTCCATGGAGGAGCAGTCCGAGGGGCAGGACCAAGAGCTGTAACTGGGACACTTGGGCTGCAGCTCCCGGGGAAGCCTGGGATTAAAGGAACAAACCCTTCCTGTCACACAGGAAAGGCAGGAGCTGACTCAGGCACCTGGGAATGGGCAGGACAGAAAGAGGAGTTTGGGCACACAATGGGCTCAGCTGAGCCTTTGCTTTGTGCTGCTCTGGGCTTCACTCCCATCATGGCCTGAACTCAAACTGAGTGAAATTTTCATCGCTGACAGCACAGAGGGAATTTTGATCCATTCAGGGACCTTCTCCCTCGGTGTAGCAGGAGGCACATCCCAAACAGGCCTTCTCCATCTCTGGTTTAGATTTCAGCAGCACAGAAAACCATGAGTGCCACTGGAGCTTGGCTCCAGGGCAGAGCAGGGCTTCTCCTCTCTGAGCTCTGCTTGTCCCCACCCCAGGAATCCCCACAGGCCAAGAGGTGCCGATGTGCTGGAGCCTGCTGCAAACCCCCAAACCTGGCTCTGGCTCCACTGGTTTGGGGGTTTGGGGTTCCTCCCCAAGTGCCAACCATGGTGGGAGCCAGGGAGGTTCTGGGTTCACAGAGAGATCCAGAAGCAGTGATTTTAGGGGTCTGTCTCACTGGGATTTTGCACTGGTGCAGCTCAGGGATTCAGCCCAGCTCCTGGGATTGTCTGTGTCTGATGGAGACCAGCAGGATTTGCTGCTTCCTGTGGAAACAGTTCCATTCCTCTGCAAGCCAGTGTCCCCCCAGGCCCAGCTGTCCCTCTCTGCAAGAACCTGCCTGTGGGGACACTGGGGGGACCCCCAGAGCAGGGAACCCCAGCTTGGGGACAGGACAGAGGGGACGTGGTGACTCAGGGAGGGCTGGGCTGGTCCTTTCAGGGACAGTGGGAAAGGGAACGTTTGGAAGGGAGAGGGCTTAGTGATGGACTTCAGAGTCATCTTCCCCTCCCCTTCCCCCACTTTGTTCCAGAAATAAATTAAAGGCTCTCCCTCCAGGAAATTAAAAATAATTTAAGGAGGCTGAGCACAGGACTTGATTCACTGGGGGTTTGAGCTGGGGATCCTGGGCTTGGAAGGGAGAAGGGTGCTGGGTTGACCCACTGGAGCTTCTCCAGAAGGCACTGGCACCAATTACTGCACCAGGACCATTCCCTGGGGCCCAGAATGGGGGGGCCTCTGTGACCTTGCACCAGCAGAGACCTGCTGCCATCACAGGGTCGTGCCAGACTGGCCATGGTGGAATTCATCCTCCAATCCCAGGGCCCAGCTCCCACTCCCTGTGTTCATCCTGCTGTCTGCTTCTCATCTGCTGTGTGTCCTGCTCAGCACTGCAGCGTGCCACAGCTTTGAACCAAACTGGTCCCAGAAGGAGCCCTGGCACTTGGCCCTGTGCCCACATGACATCAGCCATGTCCTGACCCCTCTGCTGGGAAGGAGGCAGCAGAGTTTGGAGCCACCCGGTGCAAAATGAGCTGGGGATGCACAGCCTTGCTCCTGCTCGAGGTGGGTGCTGCTGCTGCTCCTCAGGTTCTGCCTGCAGCCCCCGTGCCCTCTGCACAGCAACACCCTGAGGATCCCACCGTGTCCCTGAGAGCATTGTCCAAATGCTCCTGGAGCTCTGGCAGCCTTGGGGCTGTGACCATTCCCTGGGAAGCCTGTTCAGTGCTCCAGCACTTCTGGGGATAGAACTCCTTCCTGATATCCAACTAAACCTCCCAGTGATGCTCAGGTGGGGACATGATGGCATCTTCAGCGCCAGCCCAGGTCACATCTCACCCAGGAGCCACCATCCCACTCGTGGGCTCATCTTGGTATCCCAGATGGGCAGCTTGTCCCGAAAGAGTTAAGGGTGAAACATTGCAAATATGAAAAAAAAAATTATGAAAGAAAAAAGTGCCCTGAACCACATGCGACCTAACCTCCCCAGCGGCTCATCTGAGTTTAATAATGGAGGAGGGAAATCTCCCAAAAAGCTCTCAGAGAAATTAAAGTAAACAGAGTGCTGACCTCCAGCCCGCAGTGCCCCGACGCTGACTCGCTGGCCACAGCCTTCCCTGGCATCCCCTGTAATTGTAAACACATTCAGTAAATACAAGGGGAGGGGCTGGGGGGGTCCTGGGGGAGCAGCTCTCCCCACAGCCAGCTGAAACTGGGGCTGAGCATTGGGCCAAAGCCGTGGGTGACGTCTCTGGGCAATGTGGCCCCTGGTGCGAGGGGCTTCACAAGGACTGTGAGGATTGAGGTTCAACATTTCCAGTGGGAACAGGAGCCACTGGGACCACCACACTGCAGAGCTGGGGCTGGAAAACTTCGTGTTGGGAGCAGGTCCTGCAGATGGAGAGAGGAAGAGGAGCGGGAGGAGGAGGATGGTGTTAACAGGTTTGTCCTCTTGGCCTCACAAAATTTAAAACCAACACTCTTATTTTCATAGACCCTGGGCATTTTTTTAGGCTGAGGAAAAGAAAAGCAACCTCAGGCTGTATGAGAGGGGCCAGAAAAGCCACTGGTCTGGAGGGAGGAAACATCACTGCCAGCCCAGCTCCATCCCTGGCCTTGCTCCATCCTCAGCCCCAGCCCCAGCCCCAACCCTCTGCTGCTTCACACACAGAATCCCAAGGTCTGCATTTCCCACAGGATGGGGAAAACACCACTTGGGGAAGGGGCAGAGAGGGCTGGATGCAGGCAATCCCATTCCCTCGTGCACAGCCCCAGCCCCTGCCCAGCCCTGCTGCCTGTAACTCGAATTCCTTTTCAATCAGAATCCAAAGCAGTGGCAAATGCACTGTATTTGGTGGAAAATGCCAGGGATCTGCAGCCAGATTGGATTTCAGAGGAGCTGGGAATCTCACAGAGGTCAGAACCTGCTCACTGCAGCAGCTCCCAGCACCAAGAATCAGCCTTTGGGT
This sequence comes from Geospiza fortis, assembly GCF_000277835.1. NCBI lineage: Eukaryota > Metazoa > Chordata > Aves > Passeriformes > Thraupidae > Geospiza > Geospiza fortis. The sequence goes on along the minus strand of NW_005054478.1, from coordinate 322,221 downwards.
GGCACTGGGAGGAGGAAGAGGAGGAGAAAGAGGAAAGGGCTGCAGGGTCTGGGAGCCCAGCAGAGGTGTGACCCTCCCATCAGTGATGGGGATGTTGGGACAGGCAGCTCTGTCACCCAGCAGGGGCAGAGACCCTCTTGCCAAAGCACTCATTCTGAGGAGGAAGCCTCCTTGCCCTTTGCTTTCCTAAAACCCCCCAAAAATGGATTTCTCTTGGCCGAGGGAGCCGGGCTCTGCCAGGGAAGCGGGGCTGGATGCTGCTGACGTTTCCTCTGCGGTTTATCCCTGCTGAGCCACAAAAAGGGAACATTGCTGCCGACTCCACCCCTTCCATCCGACCAGGACCCAAAAATCACCATTTCCTCTTGGCCTGTGAATCACTAATAAACTCCAGACAGAAAGGGCTGATTAGGAAATTGTTTGGGAAATGGAAAGGAAGGGGGAGGGATGCCGCAGCCGGTGCCTCTGGGTGGCTTTGCCCCTCAGCATCACCTCCCAGAGCCTTGGGGTCCCCAAATCTGCACCAGCCACGGCCCCAACCCCGTGGGGCTGCAGGCAGAGCTCCCTAGTGGATGGATTTATTTATATGCAAGGATTCAGGGGTGAAATATCAGTGTACATTTAATTATATATTTTTTATTTGACCACCATCCCTTGGCTGTTCTGAACACTCCAGGGCATCCTCACCACAGCGTCCCTGGAAGGGCTGGTGTCACTAACTGGGAAGGGGATGTGTGACATGTGCTGCAGCCCCAGGACTGTCCCCTCCCTCCCTGCCAGCCCCAGCACCCCCCGAGTGCTGCACACTCACTCTGACACAGAAAGGATCCACATTTGGACTTCATAATGCAGAAAAAACGTCAGGATTTTGAAATTTCAGCCTTGGACCCAAATCTGATACATTCCAGAAATGCTTTAATGTATCCCTTTGTCACAACATTCAATAAAAGGTTTCATTTCAGCTGCGCCGCTTTGATTAATAACTGTAACAGATTCTAACCTGAAGGAATCCTCTGATATTGTGTCCATGGAAATTAAATGTTTGATTGCACATAGTCAGGATTTTCTGGTGTGGAAACAGCTCCACTGGAGAACTTTGAACAAGCTCTACTCAAGAAACACTTTGAGTTATTTTTCCTTCACCTACAACAAGTCCAAACATCTGTTAAAAATTCAATCAGAGCACAACTGGCTAAAAAAAAATTTAAAATTTGGGGTGTAAAATGAAATGACTGTCCAGGTTGAAGCCAGGTGGGATGGCTGGATGTGGGCTCAGCACTGGTGCCCACCTGGCTGCAAGGAGCAGGGACCATGGAGGGGTCCCACAGCCCATCCCCTCGTGCCCTGGCATCATCCCTGTGCCACTGTGCTTGTCCCTGTGTTCCCTGTGACCTCCACACCACCAGCACCTGCCACAGCATCCTGGGGATGGTGGTGACTGAGGCAGCAGGAGCCACTTGGCATCCCCAAAACAGAAAACTGGAGCAGAAGGTGCCTTTTGGGCTGATGAGGATGTTTCCCTTATGCTTGAAATAAATTGGAAATACTGGGATTTCCATTGTCTGGGTACATTTTCCTTTCTCTTTCTTCCACTTCTATGGCACAGCAAGGGGTTCATATCTGCTTAAGCTGTAGGAGAAGGCAGACGGGTGGGAAGGAAGAGGGAAAACCAAAATCCCATAAGAATTTGGGAACAGGAGCTCTTTTCCACGGGGCTCATGGCTGGCAAGCGCTGCTATCGGCCCTGATCCCGGCTGAGCTGTGCCACAGGTGCCCCTGTGCCAGATGGGGAGCAGTGGCACATTTTTGAGGTCAGAAAGCAGAGTTTTCAGCAATTAGAGCAGCGTGCCAAGATAAACCCCCGCTTCCTGGCGGATCCTTTCCCATCAGCCATCGTCCCAGCGAGACAGACCCCGGCGAGGGGAGCAGCCCAGCAAATTCTCTCTGCATGGGTGAAATTCCCTCCGCTACCGAGGTTATTATCTCCCAACAGGAACCAACAATATCCTTTCATTTAGGCACTAATTCGAACAATGTGCGCCGGCCGGGGGAGGAAGGGCGCTCGCTGCTCCAGAGCCTTTGAAAAATCCAGGCAGGAGCCAAAGCAGAGGGAAAACAAAACCCTGGGATGATGTGAATGGCTCGGCAAGGCAGGGCCAGGAGCAGAGCAATGCTGGAAATATGGTGCTGCCAGAGCAGGGCATGGCACAGGGGCACTCAGGGCAGCTTTGTGCCAGCTCCTGTGCAGGGAATGTCATCCTTCAGGCTGTGCTGGAGCCAGGAACTCCATCCATGGGCGTCTGCCCACTGGCAAAGCCACCTTCTTTACTTAACCAGTGTGCTCAGCCTCACAATCCCAATCCCCATTGGGCAGGAGGGTGCAGTGAAAGAATTCCAAACTTCTTGTATCACAAAGCCTCCCATGAGGCACCAGGAAAAGCTGAAGTTACTGAGAACTGTGGAAATGCCCTCGTTTCTGTTTTTCAGGAGCAAACACAGCAGGTGAAGGGAGCCCACACCAAGTGGAGCTGTTCCACCATCACTCCAGCACCCAGGGGCTGGTGGCCATGTCCCATGGGCTGTGCCCACCTTACTCCCTGTGGTTTGTGGTGGGACCAGCGTGGTTTGGAATTGCTCCTCAATAAGGATCTCTGCTGGCATGTGTCTGGCAGAAGCATCCCCATCCTCATTCTCATCCTCATCCCCACTTCCATTCTATTCTCATCTCCATCTCCATCATCTCCATCTCCATCTCCAGCCTCCTTCCTGACCTCATCCCCACCTCCATCCCTATCCAAGTTCCTGCTGGGATGCACCCTTCCATTCCCACTGGCTGTCCCAGTGCCAATCCCTCCTGGGCACACCTCCTGGGGGTTTCCAGGGGAATATGGGGGGATTATCTCATATTTACTCTTCAGGTGCTGCTGTTAGGAATATTTGCTCCCATGTGGGGAGAGCAGGCACACTCCCTGACAGGGATATCAGTTGGAACATCATCTAATTGATTACATGGAAATTGCTGCTGGTGGAAAGGGAAGCCCTTGCCGTGCTCTCAGTGAATTAATTTTACTTTTGCCATTCTTGGCTGTGCTCAGTTAGTCTTGTTAAAGTGATAAAATTTTAGCTCACACTTCACTCATGGGGTACCAGGGAGGCTCCTGGGGTTGGTTAATCACAGAATAGAATCATGGAATGTCCTGAGTTGGAAAGGACCCACGAGGATCATTGAGTCCAACTCCTCGTCATGAACAGGACACTCCAACAATCCCACCCTGTGCCTGGGGGTGTTGTCCAAAGCTCCTGGAGCTCTGGCACTCCCTGGGGAGCCCGGGCAGCGCCCAGCACCCTCTGGGGGACGAATCTTCTCCTGATACCCAACCTAATTCTCCCACAGATGACAGAACGAGCTCACCAAGGTGCTTTCAGGCCACCAGCCCGGCCAGCTCACAGCTCCCCCAGGAGCCACCATCCCACCGGGTTCGTGCCAGCCCTGCGGTGCT
>NW_005054478.1:318328-318541 GCF_000277835.1 Geospiza fortis | reverse complement strand
GGGGATGCGGGACCCGGGGCACTGCCCCTACCCAGAGGCACCGGGGCCACCGGGATGCGGAATGCGGGATGCGGGATGCGGGACCCGGGATGCTGCTGCGGGACAGGGGACACTGTCCCTGCCCAGAGGCACCGGGGCCACCGGGATGCGGGATGCTGCTGCAGGACCTGGGATGCTGCTGCGGGAGCCGGGGCTGTCCCCGCTCCGCAAACA
>NW_005054478.1:316384-318162 GCF_000277835.1 Geospiza fortis | reverse complement strand
AAACAGACAGAGAGCGGCGGCCCCGGCAGCTGGCGAGGGGGGACGTAATCCCACAAAAGTCCTGCTCCGGGGGGCTCAGCGGGAGAGGTGAGGGACACGCCGCCGAGCCCCCGCCGCCGCTGCCCCGCTATTGACTGCCTAAACAGTTCTTTGGTGATTACAATGTAAATATAGCTTTTCATGGAGTAAAGGCCTTTTATGGGATCCACACACACTTAACCACTTAACCCCGGCGACAAAAAGAGCAGTGAATGAGCTGTTTAGAGGCTGCTCGTGCAGAAAAGCGGGGTCTGAATAGGATTTGGGGATCTCTGTGTATCAATTGCTATGCTCTGGGGGCCCTCAATGGGGCTTCAGCGTTCGAGCATGTGCCAAAGGGCTCCGTGGGTACGGATGGGGTGTCAAAAAAAAAAAAAAAAAAAAAAAAAAAAAAAAAAAAAAAGGGAAAAAAAAAAAAAAAAAAAAGAAAAAAGAAAAAAACAAGGAGAAGAAAAAAAGCAGCTGCTTCTCTTTAATAAAACAATGATTTATTCATAGCAACTTGGGGAACGGGCAGGGGGACACAAGGACGTGCCAAATTGATGCTCATCCTGCTCCACGCTCCCCAGAGGCTGAGGGGATGAGCCTGCCTGGGGAGCAGGAGGGATGGGAACCCCCGGGGCAGCCCACAGGGAGCCCAGAGCTGCCCAGGCGGCAGAGCCAGGTCCCACTGCAGCCCCAGCCAGGTGACAAGGGCGTCCCTTGGCTCCACTGCCTCACCGCAGGCACTTTTGGGGAGTATGAACTGGGGGTTGGGGACATCTCTCTGCTCTTCCTGCTCCACAAGGGCACTTTGCTGTTGGTGTCGTGCCCAGCCCAGGTGCAGCAGTGGGGCTGTGCAGGAGCTGACATGAGGCTCAGCCCGGCATCCCCCATGCCCAGGATTGAGCATTTTGGGCTGGGAGCAGGGAGCAGTGCCCAGGGCAGCAGTCAGGGGTGCAGGTCCCCCTGAGCAGCCATTCTGTGGCAGGAAAGTGGCTGCTGAGGGATGCTGGTGGGTCCTGTCCCCACCTTGTCGGGCCACAAACGGGATCATACCAAAAACCCCACAGGCTGATGAGGCACAGACCGAGTCTGGCCCTATTTTTAGGCCTGTGCAGATGGAGGGATGAAAGCAGAGGGGGGGGCAGGGCAGGAATGGGAATGAAAGACAAACAAACGCCAAGCAGATGTTGGGAGCAGGGCTCTTCCCCTCGCAGGATGTGCACGTGGCTCCTGCAGCACCGGCGCAGCCAGCCCTGACCCAGAGCAGGGCACAGCAGAGGGCAATGTCCCCTCCTGGCTGTCCCCATCACTGGGGATCACACGGGCCCCCCAGGGCAGTGGGACACCATCAGCACCGTGCCCTCAGTAGTGGTTCTGCCAAAATCTGTGTGAGGATTGTGCTGTGAGGTCCTGCACTTTGAATAAAACACCCCGTGGTCACTGTGGCACAGCTCTTGGGATGGAGCTGTGGCTCTGGGGAGTGGAGCCAATGCCTGGCTCACCAACACCAGCCTCACCAGCCTGGGCCATCACCAGCACCATGATGGGACTTGGTTTGGTATCTCCAGTTTCCACTCAAGCTGCAGGCCCCAGCAGTGGCACTCACAGCATTTTAGCAGGAGCCACGGGGACAAATCCCAGCCCTCGAGACTTGAGTTGGGTGCTGGCTGAGGTACCAAACCCAGCTCCTCCAGCCCTGCCCCTGCAGGTGTCCAGGGGTCTTTACAGCCACACTGATGCCATCTAATCCATCC
>NW_005054478.1:298138-316050 GCF_000277835.1 Geospiza fortis | reverse complement strand
CCCTCCCTTCCTTCCATCCTTCCTTCCTTCCTTCCTTCCTCCCTTCCTTCCTTCCTTCCTTCCTTCCTTCCTTCCTTCCTTCCTTCCTTCCTTCCTTCCTTCCCATCCGTCCGTCCCATCCGTCCGTCCCATCCATCCGTCCCATCCATCCGTCCCATCCGTCCGTCCGTCCATCATTCCTGGTGGCTCACTCATCCCAGCTCTGAAGATCACACACCCTCACAAAGCTGTAGGTGGAGCCAAGGACTCCAAAACCAGCCCAGTGCTGCCCACGAGCTCGTCCTGGGTGCCTCACTGGGAGATTTGCACTGCCAGCATCGCCCTCACATCACACAAAATGGGGACCACGTGGAGGGTTAATTGCCTGTTGATTTAATTATCTTCTCACAGCAGTGGCTGGATGGGTTGGTGGTGCCTTTGGTTGGAGTGTCTGAGCTGGCACTGGTGGAGCTGGGATGTGAATCCTGCAGGGAATGCAGCTGTGGTCACCGTGGATGGGGTGGGATGGGGTTGGGATATGGGATTGGGGACTGGATGGGAGATGTGTTGAATGCCAAAACATCTCTGTGGGTCCTTGACTGGGAGGTTGTTGAGAGAGGCACCCTGAGATAGCCCAAAGCCGCCATCCAGGGGGCTCAGGGTGTCCCACCGAGCCACAGCCATGTCCCTTTCCAGCACAGTGCCAGCCTGGAGCTGGGAAAAATCCAACCCAAATGGCAGCTCCTGAATGTCACATCCCCAGGCACAATTAGGCTCCATCCAGGCTCGCTGAGGAGCAGGAGGAAGGAAGGAAAAGCCTTTTTTTTCCCTCTAATCTGGTGTTATTTGGGAAGGGTTGAGGGTTTCCTTCAGGCTTCATGTAAAGTAGGAATGTGGAAATGCCACCTCTGGATCCTGAGCCACCAGAAAGGTGCCATTAGAGCCATTAATTAGTCATCCTGCACAGAGAGGAGTGTCAGCTGGAAATTGGGCAGGGCAGGAAGATGCTGCAGGCCTGGCCTGTGTCCCCTCCAGCTGGGACACCACCGGTGGCTTTGGGGTGTGAGGACACACGTGAATGTGCCCTCAGATACTGCTACCCCATGGCCACGTGCACAGACACCATCAAATATTGAAAATCAATGGGCCACTGCAAGGGAAGCAGCACAGAATGCGTTGCATGAAAACAGCCCTGAGGAGGAGAGAGAAATATTAGCTAAAAATAAAATTAATCTCTTGCAAAGCTGTAAGAGTTGCTGATCCCCCTCCCTCCCCACACACCCTGCAATCTTTTATGTCGTTTTCTTTAATTACAGCTGGTTTAGATCTCTGCTGCCTGGAGAAGCAGAGCTGGAGTCAGCCCTAAATTGGGCTTCTGGATGATACAAGAGAAAATAACAACCCCCAAGGAGTGAACATCTGTCTGCACTGGAATTAATATTAATGACTGATAGTTAATAGAGAATGGAACTTCTGCTTTACAGGTCACCCACTAAACCCTGCAGGTCTCACAGAGGTGATTTCTGTGCCATGAGCTTGTCTGGACTCTGCACAGCCAGGAGCACCCCTGGCTGCCAGGGGGCTGCTCCAGGCTCAGCTCTTGGGAATGCAGAGTGTCCAACCCATTAGTAACAAAGGGCTCTTCCTTTTATTATATTTCTTTTTTATTTCTGTATTTCTTGCATTATCTATTCCCTTTCAGCCATCCATGCTGCTCTCCATCTCCCGTTTTTCCTTTTCCAACAAGAAAATCCAAAGGAGAGAAAAAAGCCAGACACCAAAAACCATCACCTGCTCTGCTCCCAAACCCAACTACAATATTTATTTAGGCCCAAAAATCCACCCCATCCATCCCTGAGGAAGGGATGCACCAGTCAATGAGCAGAGTGAAAGCCAGGGAGGGTAAATAATTGTGACATGGCTGCTCTGGAAGACACCCCCGTGGGTGCCTGGGGGTCTTTTTGTCCTTTAACCCTCATAATGGGTCTGGGACAACTGATTAGAGGCCCAGGACAGATGAGGTGCAGAGCTCACGTGGTGAGTGCTCACCAAACCTGCTCCATGCTGCCTTTTATGTGTCCACTCCGACATAATTTTTCACATGTTGGAAATACAGATGATTTTAGCCTGGGTCCATCTGGTTTCCCAAATAACCTGTCTATTTGATAAATAACATAAATTAAATTAGACAAGACAAACAAATAGTTTTTTTTCTCTCCCCTTTTCAGTCTCTTGGCAAAAAAGGGAAAGAAAACATAATTCAGTGAGTGCCTTGAGCCCCGAGGAGCCGTGCAGCGGCGGGAGCTGGGATTATGAACGTGTCTGCAATGTCAACCTTTACCTCACACCTAGGGCTTCTCCTCCCTCTGCTTTTAAGTCCTTTTTTTTTAAATTCTCCATTATCATTTGGGCTCCCAAAAGCTCATTCTCTCTGCAAACTCAGCAGGTGATGTTGTGTAGTAGCAGCATTGCTCTTATCAAGGTTCCCGTGGTGCAGTCAAGGATCAGGAACTCACAGCCCCATGGGTTTTATTCCTCCTGTCCCTGTGTGGGAAAGGGAAACTGAGGCACAGGGAGGTGTTATTATGATTATTAGAGCTACTCAACTCAGATGAAAATCTCAGGCTGCAGCCACTTCTGCACCAAAGTCACAGCCAAACATCACCAATCTCAACACTCAGCTGCAACTCTGAGTTATCCCAAGGCAACTTAGGGCAGAAAAAAGGGAGGGAAGTGGAAGAAGTGGAATCAGCTCTTCCTTCAGCCCAGGAGAGCCCTGCAGACACCACTCACAGAATCACTGACGCTGGAAAAGACCTCCAGGATCATGAATCCAACCTTTGAGCAGCTTCTGCTGAGGCTGAGCTGCAGCAATGCCTGGGATGCAGGAGCCTCATCCCCACCCTGAGCCATTCCCTCCTTCCCAGCCCACTCCTGGCACTTCCAGCAGCAGTGGGGAGGATTTTTGTGCCTGTTAGCACAGCAGCCTCACATCCATGCCAGGAGGGGGGAGCTGAATCAATACCTGAAAATGAGAAGGCAAAGCTGAGTTAATGTGCCAGACAGGAGCAGAGGGGCAGCCCTGGAAAAGCTGGAGCCAGGAGATGGATGGGATATTCCTTGATATTCCAGCCCCCACAGAACCTGTCCCTGGCATGGAATATGCTCCCAGGCAAGGAATTTTTAGGGTGCAATGCAGAGCTTCCAGCAACAACTCACAAACCCTGAACTATTGCAAAGTTGTTGTGGGGGAAATGCAGCCAGAAACCTTCCCCTTCCATGTATTTCAATTTACAAGCTTTTCAGGCTCAATGGTATTTTTCTACCCTTGGCTCTGGAACAAGGGAAATGTATTTTAAAGGGAAAATTCTACAGGGAAAGCAAAATAGAAGCCATAATTATGGCTAGTAGCATGTGCAGAGGAGAAGCCAGGAAAGCACCAGGACCCAGCCAATCCTCTAAAGGTGCTCTTCAAACTACCACTTTCTAATGCAAAAATGTGGCAATTATAGGTCTCTATAAATTTAATCCCTTGCACTGCCAGAGCATGGAAAACTGCAAGAATTTCCCCTGGAGTCAAGGCACAGCTTAAGCTTTAATGATTTTGCTTTGCCCCTGTGCTAGAGGAAGCACATTCTCTTGCTGCACTCTAGCGGCAGAGCAGGAGCAAAATTCTGGGAAAATGCCCAAATTTGGAGCTTGAATGTTGTTACCCAACAAAGCTGGGCTGAATTAGTACAACTTTCATATCAGTGAAACACTGATAAAGAATGAAGTGGGTGCTCAGAAATATTTTTGTCATTTGGTCCTTCAAGAAAAGCCTGATCATGAAGAAGGAAAGGTCATTCCTCTTCCCTAAACCTCCAATCCCAAATTCAGGTACACCAATCATTAGAATTGCTGCACTGAACTGAAATAGACACTTCTTAAGACCAGGATAAGGGAAGTTTTGTCTAGGAACTAAAAAATCCCAGACTATTGAAGCAGGAAAAAACCATATTCTTCAGGCCAAGAATTTTATGCAAACCCAAGTGGAAGACTTGAGGAGTTGAAAATCCACACTCCAATAAACACAAGGGGTTGTTTTTGTTGTATTCCAATATTATTGCAGCTGTTCCTAGTGAAGGGCTGAGTTGTGGCTACAAAAAAAGGCAGCAATGAAAAAACAGACATAGAAAGAAATAAAAAACATTGGGGGAAAAACCCCAAGACATGAGCAAAATCCTATAAATTAATTCCAACTGCCTCCAAAATTAAAACCATGTTTTATTGTAAAGTTGCACTTCAATTAGTACCATAATTCTTTATAACATACTGTACAATAAAATATTTTACACACAGCACATCAGGCATGTGCTCAAGATGTTACAAAATTTACAGCTCAGACATTTCTCCAACGGTGTCAGCACCTCAGGTATGTGACATCCAGTCCCAGGGAGGTTTAGTTTTAGAGCAGGACCTTGTGGCACCATTATCTGCTCTCCAACACCTTCAGTTTGTGATCAGAAACATCAGGAATGCTGGAGACTCTGGCTCATGTTTCTGTCACACTGTTTAGAATAGTTGTGAATGACAGTTCCTTATAAATTCCCTCATTCTAGAGCAGCCCTTTCCTTACTGGCTGCTCAGCAATGGATGGTTTCTCTTAGATGAGTGCAGCTTCCATGAAAACAACAGAATGGATGGTTAAAGATAGCCTGGAATTGGGCAAACCAAAGCAACCCCACAAATTCCCCCACCAATGCAAATAAACCCCCCCCAGACCTTTTCCTCTCCCACACGTCTCTCACATTCTTCCCTCTCCACACACACACACATCCATCTGCAAGTTTAAGGACATCAACAGTAATAAAAACTTGGAAAGAAACCCTTCTCATATTGCCTCAGAAGAGACTGGGACCTTTCCCACAAAGTAAACATTTCAAGGATAAATTAGAGCTTCTAAAAAAGGAGAAGCTTAATAAATGCTCAACATTAAAGAAAATAAGACACTGGAGGGAGCCACAGCTAAAACTTTGTGCTGCAATTGTAAACAAGTGTCCTGCCATGGCCAACACTGCTTCATTCTGCCCCAGAGCTGTAGAAATTCCTCCTTTATTGTGCTTTCAGCTACCTGAGGTATTTCCTTGTCACACCAATGGCATTTCCAGGTGGAACTGATGCCTCTGCAGCAGTGAGGACAGCCCACAGCAGTGGAAGTTTCCTTAATGCTTGGGAAAGATCAAGGCAGCATTTCATTCCAAACCAGGAATGGATTTTGTGCTCCCATTTGCCACAGAGGACTGAGAAAAAACAAAGCACAAAACCACTGCCTGGAAATTACTGGAACTTGTGAATGAAGTGGCACCCATTTGTTTCCTTGGCTGGTGATTTCTGGCAGATTGGTAAAATAAACTGCAGCTGGCAAAGAGGAGACAATCTCTGGCTCCAAACAGGAATATTCAGCTCTCCAAGTACTGGAAAATGCTTCTGCTTTGACTGGATTCCTCTGAGCTTTCTATCCTAGGCCGCTTTGCTGCTGATGTTATCACTGCAGAAGGGCCTCTCTTCTTCACCTAAGGACAGTCAAATACATTAAAATTTACAACATGTCCAAAAAGAAAGTTTAAATTCTGAGTTATGAGAGAAATATATGGCTTGAGAGCACACAGGGAATATTTAAGACAGCAGTGCTCTTAACTGCTTGGCAGATTTCAGTGCCTGTATATTCAAATAATCTCCACAACTGGCAGCACCTGGTACCCAAATCTTTACCTGAGGTTTTGATTTCTCCTTTGCCTCTTCACTCTTCTCTGGTGACAGTGTATGGAAGACAAAATTCCTTGAATTTCGAGGGGCATTTGGATTAAGATCTGACATTGCTGCCAGCTTCTGAAGGACAGCTTTAGGTCTGTTCAAGAGTGACCCATTTTTTATCTGAAAGGCAAAGAAAAGCTGCATTAAACCATTCTCAGAAAGCAAGGCAGGATGCTTAGTAAGTTACTCTGCAGAGAAAATCTACTCTCTGCTCACACATCATAACAACACAAATCAGGAGTGCCCAGAACTCAGGGGCAGCTGACTTGGCTGTGTTGGGAAATGCCATTTTTGAGGATTGGTACCCACCTGGATGTCACTGGCAGGTCTGAAGGCTTCAAATGGGTTCCTGGGTAACAGAGATGAGCCTTGTGCCACCACTGCTGGGCTGGCTGGCAGAGACAAGGGGGAAAGATCAGTTTTTGAACTCGTTCCCCCTCTTCTTTTCTTGTCACTTCAATAATTATCAAACTCACCTTTCTTCTGCAGGGACTTGGCAGTCACTTTTTTTGCCAGCTTCATGAATTCGCTGTCTCCACCAATTTCTTCCTCTTCCTCCTGCTCTTTATTTTTTTCCTTCTGTAGCAGAGAGAAGACAATTGAAAAAATCCATATTACAAATGGACATTTCATTCAGTACTTTAAGTAGAGTAATTCTTTTCTTGATGTGAATTAATTTTTATTTACTTTCTACCGTAAGAGGTTATTGCAATTTCTTAGATACTTCATCATCCTTGTTCTATTAATGAACAACATCACACTCAGCTGAGAAATCTGATTTAGCACTGAAGTTTAACTTGAGGAATAAACAATTTCACATCCAGCAATGATACAGAGACTGAGCAAGTCTTTCTAGCAGCTCACCCCACCTGCTCACGGAGCCACTGCTCTCGCTCAAATCGCTCCTTCCTCCACTTCACTTCTGTCTCATCAAACTCTTCATTCTCCTCCTCATTATCTGAATCTCTCTGAAACAAGTCTATCTGTGAAGCAAAATCTAGGCAACAAAACAAGACAGTTGGCTATCAGTTTTGAAAATGGAGGCTAGTAAAAAACAACAACAACAAAAAAACCCCAAAGCCAATCAAACAAACAAGGCAAAAAAACCCCAACCAAACAAAAAACCCCAGAATCATCCCCCAACCAATTTATGCCCAAAATATTTTATTGAGGGCTACAAAGTGCTACTTCACACACACACACAAGCTCTGTTTTCAATCTTTCTCCCCCTCTATGAACTCTGGATCATAGGTCACTGTGGTGGTGTTCACAGGGGTCCCAGGAAGAGGGAAGAGACAAGGATCTGACTCCATGTTTAGAAGGCTGGTTTTTTATTTTATGATATATATTATATTAAAACTATACTAAAAGAAGAGAAGAAAGGATTTCATCAGAAGGCTTGAAAGGAATAGGAAAAAGAATGGAATGATAACAAAAGCTCATGACTCTCAGAGTCCAAGACAGCTGGACTGTAATTGGCCATTCATTAGAAACAACCACATGAGACCAATCACAGATCCACCTGTTGCATCCCACAGCAGCAGATAACCATTGTTTACATTTTGTTCCTGAGGCCTCTCAGCTTCCCAGGAGGAAAAATCCTAAGGAAAGGCTTTTTCATGAAATGTGTCTGTGACAGCTCACCTATGTTTTTCCATCTGAACCTCCTGGTCCTGCCTGGGCCGTCGCTGTGCAGGTCCCCATCCAGCAGGTACTGCTCCTGGTACAGGCGGAGCTGGCGTTTGTCATCGTCCAGCATGGCCTTCCTGCCAGCACAGGGGACAGGGACAGGTTAGCACAGCTTAGCCAGGGCCTCACACACCCAAAAACCTACTGAGAGTGGCACTGACATGTGGAATTTCTGTATTTGGTTTCCTAATTCTGCATCATTCGGGAGCTCCTCGTCGATAATCTCTTCTTCGTATTCGTTCAGGTCTTCACCATCATACTCATCCTCACTTCCCACATCACTCCCTGATAGCTCTGCCTCATCTTCCATGAAATCTTGCAGTTTTCTAGGGAAAAAAGTCAAAAGAGTTCAGTTTGGGAGCAAAACAGACATCACACAAATCTTCTGAAAGCAGGATTTATCTTTTGACACAAAATGAACACATTTCCTAAGGATGTATCCTAATTTCTCATGTAATTTTTGGAAAGACCAAGCCTTGAGTTCTTGCACATTTACACACATAGCCTGGCATCATGTACCACCCCAAACCATTGTCATCCACCAGGTTCCAAAGATGATGGCAATAACTGTCAACTCTGGGTTTTTCTTGCTAGAACAAATAAGACCTTAAGACATGAGGAATGACAACAATATTCTTGCATCCCTTTTTTTGGTCAAAAAAAAAATGTTGCACTAGTTTTATTGTGGCTTTTTGATTTCCATATATAATGGAAATCATCCATAAGCCACAAGTGACACAGTTAAATTCATGTAACATGATAGCTCCAAAGTAAAAAACCAGACCATATAAACATCTGCTAGAGAGGGAATAATTCCAAACTAAACTTCTAGTGCTATTAATATTCTATTTTCTCTGGTAATTAAAGATTTTAAAAAATAATTACAGTTTTTTCTTTGAGCCTGGTCTATGTCTCAGCAGTTCTTCTTCATCATCACTCATTTCTGCTTCTTCAGCAGCACTATCTTCACCTTTTTCATCCTGTCAAAGAGAAAGTTTCCAGAAATAAGGAATTTCTGAGAGCAGATTGCTTTGTAACAATGGATTTGTCTGTTCTTCAATTAACAAGACACTAAAACATATTTCAGAGGATTTGCCTTTTTCACTGTACCATTATATTAAAGATATCTTTAACATAATCCAAAGTTTGCTCTGAAAAATGTTTCAGTGGCTTGTTAGGGAAGTTGCGGTACTTTGCATTGATGGATATATTAAAAACCTAGAAAGATAAATGGAATTTTATCCATTTTATCCAGCAGCTGCCTGGCTCCATCAGTTCACACCTCTTCACTTGCACAGGCCTCATCATCTGTTAAAAGCTGAAAACCACCAAGTTCTTCTTGTTCCTCCTCTTCTTCCTCTTCCCTAGGGAAAACATAAATGGGAGAAAGGCATTTTCATTTCACCTCCAGTAAATCAAGACAAAATTTCAACACCCACCTCAGCTGCTATCAAGCAATTCCCTGTGAGTGCTCAGAGCTCCAATCTGCCAGCAGCATTTAGCAATTAAATGCCTCAAATCCCCATTTGAGTTGATGTTTTAAGACTTCAGGTCTTCACTTACAGAAACCATGGGACAAGCACTAATTTTTCCAATTTTTTTCCTCCTCTCAAATTCCTCTTGGATCCCTTTACCATTCCCACTTATTGAGCCTCACTATCCTTTTGTCAGGCAGCCATACACTCTCCAATGCAGTCAATAAAAAACTCCAAGTATCCAACTTTACATCTGGTTATGGCAACAGCCCAGAATAGACTCCAAAAAGTCCCACTTTTAATCATCTTTTCTCAGTTTAATGAAAGTTCTTCACTGTTTCTTTCACTATCAGTGTAAGACAAAGGATTTCCCTTCACAGTAGCTGTGGGAAACAGTTTGTTCTGCCAATTAGAGGGTAATTGCTGAGCAATTTGCAATATTCCTCCCCTTCACCTCCAAAACAAAGCACACTTTCACTGACAGCAAATTGATGTTAAACAAGAAAACACTTCTAAGAGTGAAACAAGACAGTTACCAGAATTAACTTCTGTAAATTTTAGGAGATCAATGCTAACCTGTCTGTGGGAAAGGAGCCTGAACAGAGCTCCAGAGCCTCTGCCATTGGATCTTCTATGTCACTGTCTTTTTCTGCCTTGGAAGACACTGAAGAAGCCCATGTTGGAGAACCTGCTACAGAAAGAAATAAGATGCAACTTATTTCTGCTCTTAAAGTGTCAGAGAACACCCCAGAAATAAAGCCACATATGCTCCCAACAAAGAAAAAACTCCACCTGTGGCATCAGCACCCAGACTTGAAGTCACCTCAGCTAAAAATTTCTAAATCAAGTAACCAGCAAAGCTGAAAAGAGAACTCAAGACATACTCTGAGACACAAATTTCCCTGAACAAAGGTTGAGCAGTTCCTCCATGTTCTGCTTTTTGGTGCTGCTGGTGTTTGGCACGTGCTCAGCTTGGCTGCTGAACTGCCCAGAACACAGGTCCAGCAACTCATCCATGTTGGCATCCATGGCATTCTCATCCATGCTAGCCAGTGGCAGCTGGTGCTTTGAGGATTGGTATTTGTTCCTGTGTTGTCCAACGTTCAAGAATCTGAAAGAAAAGCTGTAGTTAGAAAAATCTTGCTGCTTTGCACATCCTATTTCTGTTAAACACCATCCTTTACACCCATCACTCACCCATCTGCATCAAGCAGCTGGCTTTGAGTGTCATCTTCCAGGGAAAACTGAAATCTTGACTCCCCAGCTCCTGGAAATAAACTCTTGGGCTCAGGAGAGGCATTATAGAGGTCCTGGGAATCTTCTATGGGAAGAGAAGGCTCAGAGGTCTTTCCTGAGCTCTAGTCAAGGGAATACAAAAATATAGAAGTTGTTTAGCAAGCTTAAATTTAAATGCAGTGGAAGGAACAGACTTCTCAAATTATGTCCATGCTGCTCCACTACACCACAGGAGTTCACTGCCATCAGATGTTGTGTAGCCCATGTAAGCATTCTTAAAAACCATATTTATGATGCACATATTTAAGATATAAAAGCCAGATTATAGCATCATTTCTTTTGAGGCTTTAGAATATAAGTTTTATAATGTCATTTTTATCCATTCCAATGTGGACACAAACCCAAGGGGCAGTTTGCTCTTCTGAAATCTCACTGACACCAAAGCATTTGTCTGGGCTGATTCTTTTGACCATCAGGATAAAATACATTTATTTACATCCCACTGTGTCAGTATAAAGACGTGACCAAGAGAATCTCACCTTGGAAGCAGAGCTGATAAAACTTGTTTTGAAGAACCCTGGGGAGGGTGACCTGAACCCCCCTGCTGCAGGGAAGAAGCTCCCTCCCCTCGAGGCCTGCTTGTTACAGGGCTGGTAGGATGGGATCATGGAGCCAATGAACTCAAAGCTGCTGTTGTGGCTGTTCTCCTTTGGCAGTGCTGGTAGAGAAAATGAATCATCATCCTCTGGAAATAAGAAAAATATAGTGCTTAATTTTTTGTGAGTGTGTAATCCAGCAAAACCTCAATATAATATTTTGCAACACTGACACCTTGCTAAAAATTCATTTTGTGGCCATGCTGGATTTCCTTCTTCTCACAGGATGCATATTACACTTTTTTACTTATCTTATTGATTTCTGACATTTCATATTTCTTCCAGTATTATTTTGAACAGCATCTTCCCCTCTAGTTTTTTCAAGCCCGCACATTTTTTCATCAATCCAAACTTTTAAAGTCATACTGTATAACTATATACAGGTGATGAAATCACAGAAATACTGAATACCAATCTTAAATAGAAACTTTTATATATGCTAAGAAAAAAAAAGGCAATTATCTAGGGCAATAATTCTACTTTACCTAACTTGTTAGGTCCTTTGTCTACAGTTTCTTCCATTTCCCGTTTTTCATCAGGAAGAGAATATCTGCAATTCATAAAAGGTATTTGCTAATAAACTTAGGATGAATTGCAAAAAAAAAAAAAACCCAAGGTAACATAAAAATACTTTAAAAAGGCTTTTTATATTAAAAAATCTACACATGCTGATCAAATTTAAAATTTCTCAGTCACCACTTTTAAGGCTTGGATTATTTACCCCATTTTTGAGGAGCTGTCCTTAAAAAGCATCAATGTAGACTCTGTTGAAGGATGTTTTAGAACAGAATCACCATGCTCAGATTTCTCCAGCTTTTCTCCATCAATGGATTCTTTGTCAGTTTCTTTATCACCATCTTCCGTGTGTTTCTCTTCTGTATCTTCATTATCTTCCTCTGCTTCATCAAGGAGAAATTCTGAATTCTAAAAAACATCCCCAAACACAGCACAGATATAATGATTATTGTCATGGCAAACCCTACCCCAGGTGAGGCACGTGAGTTGTTTGGCCCTGCCAGCAATGAGCCAAGGATTTATAAAATGGGAAAAGGGCATCAAAACCTTTTCAACACTTCTATTTGATTTTATAGTGTTTAGATAAATAAAGAAAATACTCATGAATTCAACATTAGACAATCCATATGAATATGCCAAGTATAGAAATTTTTAGCTTCTAGGAGGAATTCTTAGCAATTCCCCCAATTATTATTGTACAAAAGTCCCACTCCACAGGGGAGAGGAAGCAGAACAGAGATGCTGATGAGATTATGGAAAAATGTGCATACAGACCTCATTATCACCTTCTTCTTCTTCTTCTTCTTCTTCTTCTTCCTCCTCAGACTCATCTGTCATCTCTTCTTCCTCCTCCTCCTCCTCCAGCATCTCCTCATTGTCCAGTTTAAACAGCGCGTGCCGCTTCTGCCGCTCCTCGGTCCTGCGGAGCTTCATGGCCTCCTGCAGCTTGGCCTTCAGGGCCTGCAGCTTTTCACCTGCCCAGGAAAAGATTCAGGGAAGGGTTTGGGTTGGAAGAGACCTTAATGTTAACCCAGTTCTACTACTGCCATAGGCAGGGGCAACCTCTACCAGACCAGGTTGCTCCAAGCCCCTTCCAGCCTGGGCTCGGACACTTCCAGGGATGGGGCAGCCCCAGCTTCTCATGGAAGCAGGAAAAATCTAAGGCATTAATCACAAAGATCTGACTGAGGCTGTCCTACACAGGCCACTGCTATTTCAGTGGTCTACCAAGAATTTTTTGACTTAAAGAGGGCTATCCATTAGGGGGAACATACCCAATAATCTTACAGAAGATCCCTTCACCTGTATTCTGTAGGGCAGCATTGAGAAACATTTTCCTCTCATGCTGTGTTTTCCAATTCAATCCCTGTCTCTTCTTCTCTCCCACCAACCTGGCTTTTTGTGGACTGCTTCCTCCAGGCTCTCTGCAGCCAAAACTGCTGGCACCACATCTGCTCTCAGCTCCTCTTTCCCATCAGATGTTGTTTCCTTGCGGATAATGTTCATATTTATGGCCCGTTCCCCTTTGGATTTGGATGTTTGAAGAGTGTGCTTCAAGAAACGTGCTTTCAGGGCTTCTAGTTCTTGAAATACATATTAATTAAATCAATGTGATAGCATAGAAAAGCATTGACTGTTAAAAGAGTAGGTCTTGAGCATTTTTTGCCCCCAAAGTTTAGTTTAAAGTTAAGTTTAAAAAAGGATAGCTTAAAGCTAAGTCTTGAATACTAAAATATTTGCAAAACTATTCTATTCAACTAATAATAAACCACCACAGAATATTTAGGCTGTAGCTTGTATTTCATTGACATTAGCTAATATTAAATTATCATACCATTGACTACCATTTGTCCACAAGACCTCAATTCACTTCCAGCCCAGCCTCTCTAAATTTCTATTAACATATCTCAGAGAATCCACACTAGTAAGTGAATGTGCCTGACTGTTCTATCACCTAAATATTTCTGAATTTTCCAGCCAAGCTCAGATCAACACTGCTTAGCTCTACAACACAAGTGATACCTTTATTTGAATCAGCTTCATCGAGGTTTATGAAGGATTCATTGTCAGAGCAGATTCTGGGCTGGATGGAGAGGTCTATTCCCAGTTCACGAAGTTTATCCAGCTTGGATTTCCTCACTTTTTCAGGCTGTGCCACCAGCCCAGGCTCCACTTGTGGAGTGTCTGTTCCCCCTTGTACATCTGGTGCTGTTTCCCCTCTTTCCATGAGGGCATCTCCAGATGCTGGAGGAATTTCACTCTCCTTTTGCTCATCACAGTCAGCGCTCAGGCAGTTGGAGAGCTGCTGTTCCTTTGTGTTATCATCAGTTACAGTCTCTGTAACTGCATGAGAATCCTCCCTGTCCTGCCTGGGCTGCTCAGCACAGTCCTCTGGCAAGTTCCTCCCTTCAGCAGCAAGAGGCTCAGTCACAGCAGCATCAAAAACCCTCAAAAAAAAACCCAAAAACCTGAAAAAATTAAAACAAACAATCCCTTCAGTTCATTTTAACTGCCCTGGTGTGTACTCACTTCATGATGGCAGGATTGCTCTGCAACGTGTTCATTTTTTTTAATAGCTAGATTGTGATGCCAACAAGGACACAGAATAAATGAGATTTGTTTTTTCTTAATATCATAGATGGGTCTTCAGCTGTAGAAACTGGCACTGCTCCTCCAGAGTTGTCAGAGCCAAATTACGCTTACTCAGGGGCTGGCCTTGGGACAAAAATATCTTTTTAATTTCCATCTTACTTCAGGGAGAGCCTTAAGAATGCCCCTTTCTGTTGCAGTCCCAGCAGAGCATTTACAGCTTTGCCAGTGGCCATCACACACTGCTAGCAAATCAGGGCAGTTCTTTGCGTTGGAACAAGATTTTGGAGAATTTGGGAGTATCCAGGGCAAAGCCAGGCCAGGCTGCTCTCCCAGAGCACCCTGTGTGACCATAATTGTGCTCATTTCCACTCTGATGGGGCTGAAGGGACCTCCTCGCTTCTCAGACTGTTATTTCCTTTAACTGAAAGATTCATCCTCTATTTTTTAGCAAGAGAACAATGACCAGGTAGCCCTGGAAGCTGGATTTGCTGTGCATCAGCGCTCATTTAGTTGTCTCTTTCCTTCCTTCAGCAGGGCCATGGCATTTCCTTGACATGCTGGTCGAGGTCTGCTCTTGAAGAAGTCATGAACACTTTTGGCCTCGGGCACGTGATATGGGAGAGACACAGATGATTCTGCCAGAGAAAAACAGTGAGAGAAGCTTTAAAACATCATCTGAGCCCTTTATTTGATAACAAATATCTTTATTTTCATTAGTTACAAAAATACCTTTAACAGGTCCTTCAATAAAAATGGTCTTGTACCCTTCAACCCTCAGTAAGTCACATTAGGTCAAAGAAGTTTGTACCCTTCTGGGTAAATTCTTTCAAATTCTCCTCTGAATTTCTGAACAGTTTATACCCCTTTACATATAAAGAATTTAAGTTTTACCTCTAAGAAGTCGTTGGGTCTCACTGTGTAGTTGTTTAATGGCTTCTTTACTCAACCGTGCTGCTTTCCGCTCCTTAGGGGGGAAAAGAAAGGATTCTGAAGTCAGGGAACAAAACATGGGGCTCTTTCTCTACTTCTTAAATAGCTTATTTTTCCCTTTCAAACAGCAGGGAGCGAGAATAAAGCATCCAGGTTTAAAAAAAACCCAAAACCACACTGTGCACACAAAGGCACTTTAGTCAAGACAAACAACAATCCAGAGCTTTAAAAAGATGAAGACTTCACCTTCCTTTTTGGCTCCTTTAATACAGGCTCCTCATTCTCCTCATCAAACACATGTTTGTAGCCTTCACTGTCAGGAAAACGTTCTTTGTTCTGTGGGGCATAAGAAGAAATTCAATGATTTCTATCAATACACTGGCACTATCCAGGGCAAACACATCATAAATAAATACAGAGCTACCACTGGTCAGCAAACCCAGCAAGTGGCTCATAAACAGCACAAAACCCAAACAAGGGCAGATTCCAAAGCTCCAACTCCAGAATTATCTTTTTAACCTGCCAGGACAACATCCCTCCATCTTTAAAAACAAATCCAGAAGGCTCTTCTCCCTTCTGCCACAGCAGCACAACTCCACCACAGTCACAGAGTTTTAGAATCTGTTCAGGTACAAATTCTTGCTAAATCCAGTAACCATGGAATGATTTGTGTTGCAAAAGACCTTAAAGTTCATCCCATTCCAGCCCCTTCCATAACCCCAGGGTGCTGCAAGCCCTGTCCAACCTGCCTTGGGCACTTCCAGGGATCCAGGGGCAGCCACAGCTATGGCTTTGATATTAATTTAAAATGTGGCACCCTGTGCCAGGGCCTCCCCACCCTCACAGGGAATAATTCCTTCCCAATTTCCAATCTAAACCTATTTTCTATCAGTTTGAAAGAGAGCACATTTACAATAATTTTTGTATCACAGCCAACTGTTACCTTGTAGTGTTTTATTTTGTTTTTCACAGCTGCTCGTATGGATTCTAGGGACTCTTCATCCTCAGGGCGTTGATCATCCTCCTCTTCCAAGCCATTATCAAAGAGGTCCTTGTCATCCAGAAGACATCCACTGTCATTGAAGGGAAACCTCTCAGCACCATCCACCTGCTTCCAGAAGAATAAATTATTTGTGTGATTCCCTTTGGTTCTTTGACATTCATTTAAAACGGCATTCAATCATCAAGTGTTAGGTTTTGCGCTTCCTTAAACTGCAAATTTAATGCAATTTAATTGAAATGAACCTGCAGATTTTGTATGTTGTGGATCCCAAACCTGCTGCAGGGATGTGGACACAACACTAAAGTTTTGCAACAGAATAACCACAAAAAACAATAAATTTAACTTAGTTGAGAAATTATCTGAGGTTTTGTGCCAAAACACCCACCTCTGCCACAGGCTTCTTCTCTTTCCTCAGCTGTTTAATTGACTCCATTATTTTCTCCTTCTCCTTTCTCCTCCTGGATTTTGCTCCAGCTTCTTTTGCTGGCTCTTCTTCAACATCACGTTTATGTTTATGCTTTCTGTACTTTTTCCCAGATTTTAGGGGCCTCTCCTCTCCCAGCTCACCCTCAGGCAAGGCAGAGCTCCTGCTTGTTCCAAGGTTTTCAATCTGCAGTGGGTCCCCAGAGTCACTGTCATCACTGTCCAGCAGAGCTGGGAGGATCCGATGGGATTTTTTCTTCTTTTCAGCAGCAATGTTCTCCTTTTCCTCCCCATTTTCCTTGTCCCCACCCAAAGCATCCTCCTGCACAGCTGAGCCTCCATCCTCCTCCTCCTCACTCTCACTGTCCTCAAGCACTTTCTGGTTTTTTGCTTTTTTACGCACGAAAATTTCTTCTTCTGAATCTGGCAAAATACATGAAAATAAAAAAAGTGCAACAAATTAATTAACAAACAACCAAATTTACAGCCATTAAATCTGACATATATCACCATCCACAGCAAATGAGCTCCTCATGGAAGCATGAAAAATCTTTCATGCTTCAAACTCGACTTTCCAAAATCCACTTCTCCCCAGAGAACTGCATTGAATTAACCCAAATTGATGTTAAAGGTTTTTAACCTTAAAAAAAAAAGGCAAAGCTGAAAACCCTTCACTGGTAGTGTCTTGCCTTGAAATAGCAATAAAAATCACACCACATAGATTCAACAAAACAGGGAAAAAAGTAATCAGTAATAAATAAAAAGTGAATAAGTAATTAAACACATCCCATGCAGTCTTTTTCTTTCTGTAGCTCATAAAACACTCTTCAGAAATTTAAAGATGCCTGCCCACATTCTGAGCAACAACAAGAATTTGGATTCCTACAAGTCAAGCAGTGACAATGTCCTAAAAGATATTTATGAAACAAAAAATGCAATTTTGGAGAAAAACAATTCATGGGAATGTTACAGACCTCTGTCCTCGAAAGATGCTGTGCTCTGGCCAAGGGGCCCTGGGGATGCTGTCTCACAGCTGCCCTGGCCACTGTCAGAGTCGCTGTCCAGGGGTTTCTGCAAGTCTGGGTTCAAATCCTCCAGTGGAAGCTACAAAGCAAAATGTGATTTCTCTTAATGGGATAAATATTTCTTAATGGGGTAACATATTGGTTATGTAGCCCTGACTTCTGGCATCCAAATTCATTCCAAAACCTTGGCTAAGCCCTCACACACAATGAAATCCACATGCTCTCTCCTTGTATTTTAATTATGATATTTACATATTTAGTAATATTTCTAATTATTCTTGATATTTACCATATTTGTCAATACAAATGGCTATTCACATATACGGTAGTATACGTGCGAGTTTGCACAGCAAAAGCACAGCATTGACATTGGCTGATGTGACCGTATTCAGACCGGACAACTTTTACTCGTTATTTTATTATTTATTAATTTTATTAATTTCATTCAGAGTTGGCACCGCGGGCCCAGCAGCCTTCCCGGCATGCACCGCGCCCACGGAGCCAGGCTGAGCGCGGCCTTCCCAGCGTGCCCCGCGGCCGGCAGGGCGGGCACGGGGCATGCTGGGAGCTGTAGTCTGCCAGGAGGGGCGCG
>NW_005054478.1:293094-297882 GCF_000277835.1 Geospiza fortis | reverse complement strand
CCGGCCCGGGATCACCCAATGGCTGCCCACAACAGCGCCGTGAGCCCCGCCCCTGACAGCCTTGCTGGGCGGGGTTCCTCGAAGCCACGCCCCCTCTGCATGGACCAATCGCGGCTCCCGCTCTCAGGCCGCCCGCGCGCGCTATTGCGCCGCCTGGCGGTGGGGGCGCTCCTGGCGCCTGGGCTGAGGCGGGACCGTGAGGGGACGCGTGGGGACATGTGGGGACACGAGGGGATGTGAGGGACCGAGGGGGAGCGAGGGGGACGTGAGGGGCTGTGAGGAGCCGAAAGGGACGAGAAGAGATGCGAGGGGACGTGGGAGGCCGAGCGGGACTTGGGGGACTGAGAGGAGTCATGAGGACACGAGAGGGGACGTGAGGGACCGAGAGGGTTCGTGAGGGACAGAGAGAAGTGAGGGGCTGGGAGGGCTGTGAAGGGCCCGAGGATTTACAGCTCTGTCAATTATCGACATTGTCGGGACAGGGCTCTGCTGCCGAAACATTTCACGTTGTTTCATGCGTTAAACAGAGCCTATATTTCATTTTGATCTTCGGGATGTGCTACATGTTGTGTCTCCGGGTGAGAGCACACGAGTCGAGCTCATGGATATTAGATACACACAGCTATTACTGTCAGCAGTGTCCTATTTACAGAATAAAATACATGCACTTTCCATTGGCTGCTGTACAGACATACTCTGAGCCAACTCCACTCATGTTAGGTGAATGAAGGCTCGAACCTTTTGGGTAAATTCTTTCAATTTCTTTCAATTTCTCCCTTGAATTTCTGAATATTCCCTCTACATACAAAAGATTTAAGTTTTACCTCTCATAAGTCATCAAGTCTCATTATGTAGTTATTTAACAACTTCTTTACTTAACCTTGCTGCTTCATGCTCCTTAAGGGAAGAAAAGAAAGGGAAGAAAAGAAGCCAGAAAAATTTACTGAAAACACAAAAGTCAACGAAGAACTACTCAACAGATGCAAATCACTTCATACTTCACAGATTTCACAGAATATTCAAAGTTGGAAGGGACCTACAAGGATCATTGAGTCCAAGTGCAAGGTGAACGGCCCATACAGGGATATTCTAGTACAGAGTCAATCCAAATATGAAAATATTCTACTTTATCCATTTTTGCTTCGTTTAGTTCTATAGTTCTTTTGCAAGTAGCTGGAGGGAGAGCCGTGAGCTGGGGTGAGTGTCAGAGACCCTCTTCTGATCTACAACTGGGGTATTTGGCACTTTTTTCATAATTACAATTACTTTGTAGAACATCCTGCTGCTGGAATACATTTCCTTCCAAGTCACTCAGTGGGAATCTGCTATCACTGAAGGCAAGGAAAAAATAAGAAGTGTTTTGGGGTGTTTGGTCAGTTTTTGGGGTATTTCATTATGGTTTTGTCAGGGACAAGGAGCAGATAGACTGATCCACCATGACAAGTTCACATGGAGCCAACAAGCCTGAGAACAAAGGAAGTGAGAAAAGCAAATGTCCATGAAACCCACCACAAACACCACAGTTCTGCTTTCTTCTAGCTGCTGCAGGAGCTACAGTAATTAATTTAATAATGAGTGTTTAGTAACAGAGGGACAGATGCTGGCTCTGCACAAACACACCTCCTCAGGGCTGCGCTCTCATGGCTGCGTCAGGATGAGAGTCAGAGTCAGCTGACAAGGAAAAGGTGACAAAAAGATTGGCCTTATTAGGTAATTTCTGATCCTGGGTTGTTACTTATACCTGGCACACAGAGGCAGCCATGGAACAGGTAAAATATTTGCCATTAAGGAGGTTCTAAATGTCACACAGACTTTTAGCACTGGATCAATCCCCATGTTAAGACATTTATATTATGAAAGCTAGTTTAGGAATCTGGTTTTTACTAAACAACATACTCCTTCCCCAGCTTGTAGCAGATGAGGTGTTTAGAAGGAAATCCTCAGAGATAATCCTGTCATAACTCTGATCTGTCATTCCCAAATCCAGTCTTGACCCTGGAAATGTGGCTGTTTTCAAGATAAGCCTGGGTTAACGTAGAGAAATGGGGTTCTGACTGCTGTGGCTGTGGGGATGTCTCACTATGTGTGTAATATTTATCAAGTCAATTGAATTTATAAGTAAAGGCTTTAGTTATCACACTCAACATCTTACAGGACTGAGCCTTTGTATTGCAGATTTCTTGAGACAGAGATTGTATCTTTGGTGGTTTTTTTAAAAGTACTGTCTGTGTCGCCCTACATGCGTGGTTTTTTTATACATAGATATGATGAATAATAGCATGGAAATGTTGCCAGATGTTGTGGAGTTTGTTACTGGTCTGGTAAAACTGGTTTTTTCCTCAGGTGTTCATCAGCTGCTGTCAGGGAATTATGAGAGAATCTCAGATCTATATGAGAATCTCAGATTTCATTTCGTTTTAAAATAGATTTTAATGTCTCAATTTGGAAAATATCAGCCCCACAGGTTAAAAAAGGCAAATAAAATGGACTCAGCATTTATTATTTATAAAATGTTTTGACTTCTGATTTTCTGGTGAGTCAGCAGGGAGCTGTTGGTTAAACAGAACCCAGGAGGTGCACAAGGGAGCAGCTCACTAAAACAGCATAAACTGCTTAAAAAGGCAAAAACTCCCTAGGCCTTTTATTTAATGGCACATGGCTGGAAGTGTTGTCTCTTTAACAGAGGACACATTTATTGTCTGTGAGGATAAGGGGACGTGGCCATGGCAGGGTTGTCTCCAGGAGCTGGACACCCTGGTCAGTGGATTCCCACCCTGATGCTTCCCAGGCAGCTCCTGGGCGATGTCCAAGGTTGTGCCAAGATTGAGCCACTCGTGGATCTCCAGCCCTCATGGATCCCCAGCCATTCCATGTCCATGGAGCGCCTCAAGGGCTGCTGGTCACAACCCTGAGAGGTTCACTGCTCACCTGTCTTGTACAAATCCTGTTTTGTCAGCTCTCGGGGCTTTAGCTGCTCACAGTGACCCTGAGATGTCTCTTTTCCCAGCCCGGGGGTTGAAGAAGGAGTCAGAGCTCTTCAGTTCTTGTTCTCAAGGTTGTTTATTGTTTCTTATGTATAAAATTCTTTCTCCTGTTCAGCCGATGTCTGCTCAGCAGGACAGACAGAGGCACTCTGGCCGCACTCAGGGCAGTGTTATCTTTTTATACTAAAAACTACATGTACAATATTTACAATAACTTCCCAATACCTATCACCTATGTTAGACAGCGAGCTTCTACTCTAAACCAATCTAAAAGTGCCACCATCACAGCAGAACATGGAGGCCAAGAAGAAGAAGAAGGAGAAAGGCTGGACATGCCCAGATTCATCCATCTTGCCCCGAGCCCCCATTCTAAAGACCCAAAAAAATCTATTTGTCACCCTGTGACAAACTGATTATTATTCTACCTATATTTTTGTGGCTTGCAGATCCTCATATAACGTTGGTAACTTTTTCCATGGGTCATAATCAAAGTCACAGGGGTCTTGGGCTCTGTGCCAGGGTCTCTGAGCCCCCAGCAGTGGTCCTGGCAAGCCAGGACAGACAGAGGGATGTCCTGAATTCCGACAGTCAGGTGTTTTAAACCCCACTGAGGCTGTTTAGCTGCTACTAGGAGTTATTCAGGGTTTCATCAATTGAGCAGGGAGAATTCCTTGGTTTTGGGGAGCAGTGGAGGACTGGTGAAGCTAGAGCAGCCCCACTGTGGGCAGGCAGGCACCATCAGGGTGGCTGGCGCGAGCATGCAGGAGTTCTGGGTTAATTGTTAAACCTGCAAACAGGTGTTGGGTTTGGGGACAGAACAGGGGAGGTACAGACAGACAATTCCCTCCTTCCTGGTGCCTGAGGGGCAGCAGCTCTCAGCTCTTCTGAGGCAGCTCTGGAAGGGCCACATGCATGAGATGCACCCTAGAAGAGCCAGCAGAGGAAATCCTGACACCCAGCCCTGGTGAGGGACATCTGGAGTGCTGTGTCCAGTTCTGGGCTCTGCAGGACAAGAAAGACAAGGAGATACTGGAGGAGGTCCAGCAGAGGCCACAAAGACAATGGGGGATCTGGAGAGACTGTGGGAGCTGGGCCTGGTTATTCTGGAGAAGGGATGGCTGAGAGGGGATCCCATCAATCCACACCAATATCTGAAAGGCAGGTGTCAAGAGAATGGTGCCAGACTCTTTTCCCCAAATCATAAAATTGTTGGGGTTGGAGTGACCTCTGCAGAACATCCAGTCCAATGCCCCTGCCAAGGCAGGGTCACCCAGAGCAGGTGACACAGGAATGCATCCAGGTGAGTTTGGAATCTCTCCAGACAGGGAAACTCCATAATCTCAGCTCAAACTGGGCATCCTGTTCCAGTGCTCGGCCACCCTCATGGAGAGTTCGTCCTCACGCTGAGGAAGTGTTTTAGTTTATGGCCATTGCTCCTCACCCTGTTGCTGGGCACCATTGAAAAGGATCATTTTGCTGGTGCATAGCAACGGGATGAGGAGCAATGGCAATAACCAAAACCACAGGGTTTCACCCTAACATAAGGAAGAACTTGGTTATGTTGAGGGTGGCCGAGCACTGGAACAGGTGTCCAGGGAGGCCGTAGGGACATTCCAAACGCACCTGGACGCGTCCCTGTCACCTGCTCCGGTGCCCCTGCCTTGGCAGGGGGTTAGGACTGGACGATCTCCAGGGTCCCTTCAAACCCGAAATATCCCGGGATTCCGTGATTCACAGCCGGCACCTGTTGCGGCTGCGGGGTCGCGCGGGCGGCGTGCGCGCTCCCGTGGGCGGTGGGGGGGGC
>NW_005054478.1:278456-292462 GCF_000277835.1 Geospiza fortis | reverse complement strand
CGGGGACAGGCAGGGCTGTGGTGTCACAGCGATGCGCGCCCTGCAACCTGTGCGGTGATAAGTTTTATATTTGACATTGAGCTATTTCTGAGAGTTTAAGGTGATGCTGTCTGAAAATACGGCTGTTTATTTCTTTAACAAACTTCGCTTAAATGCTGGTGGGTTTTTGCATGTGCTGCTTTCCTGCTTGTGTCCTATTCCATGATTATTCTCCCATCAAATGCCTGCGGGATATATTTCTAGCCCTCAGTGGCCTGTGCACCTGACCCATCAAGTTCCCATTTAAAGGATTGGTATAAGCAAAGTGATGTTAATTTTGGTGTGATAGGAAACGTTTATTGACACAAAGGTGCAATTCCAGAAGAATCCAGAGTTTGAGGTAGTGAGGGCTGACTCAGAGCCTGCTCTAAGTGTGTGATGTATCCTGGCCTCCCTGAGTTCCAGCTGGAGAAGCAGATTCTCTTTCAGTTTTGAAGACTGCTTCCTGTCTGAAGCAATTCGGTTGAGGTGCTTAGTACATAATGGTTGTGGGGTGAGAGAAATTAAAATATAACAGCACACAGAACCCTAGTCAGGCTGATCAGATAAAAATCCTGTGATGCCAGGGCAGCCTGGCTTCAAATGGGAAAACAGTTTGTAGGTGATTCTCTAGAATCCTTTGAGAAATAACTTTAGGAAGAAGGAGATGTAAGTTTTATTTCCTTTGGTCAGAACAGAGGGCAGCGTTGCTGTGCGTGTTTGCAGAACTTGTCAATACCAAGGGAGGGAAATGGGTAAATATAGTTGTTATTTAATCTCTTGCAGGAGGTCAGTGCCTGCACTTCCTTCAGACTAATTAGCATGGGATTAATGGATCATCTCTCGTATCCAAATAAGCACAGCAAACTTTGATTGCCCTCAATGATTCACGCTTGTCAAGACAGCTGTAGTTTTTTTAAACAACAAACTGTAACTTTTTTTAAACACTAACTGTACCCCACAACTGGTCTGGCCGTGAGGGAGCATGATCTGTCAGGCAGGTGTGGAGCCAGGAACGTGTCCTGTGGGGTGTCTGCCCCCAACAGCTCTGCAGAGGGCTTCAGCTGCTTACATGCTCTGTGTTCCTTCTGCTTAAAAATATTCCAGGGCTGGTGTCCTTAGGTTGTTGATTTCATTTGGTAATGCAGTAGCCAATGGATGGCTTTTAAATCCCGTGTGGAATCTCCTGGGATTTGGTCCTGGCTTTAGTTTATGGTTGTGTTAAAGTTTATTGCTGCACCCTGAAGTGTACCCAGATAGGAGTCACCTACCTCTCCTTTCTCCTAGTACAAACTCTGAGATTTTGTGTTATGTGGATGCTGTCAGGTTATAATGCTAAATTTGCCCTAAGTTTTATGATAGGTTTATTATTGCATTCTAGTGAGACTGCTTGCCCTCTCCTTTGCTACTCTACAACAGAGGGAAGACACTTTGATCACACTGAGCCTTGCTCAGATATAGACAAACCCATGAAAATATACCAATGTCATTTGCTTTATGTGCAGTGTCAGCTGAGGCTCTGATCGATTTAAAAAATAGTCAGTTTAATCTCGTTAACATGGTATCTCAGATCTTAACACTTTGAGGAGGGTAACTAAAGGCTTCCCTAGTGACCAGCTTGCATGTGAGTAATGCTTCCAGGCCTCTAATAATTTCTTCCTTAGATCTGTTCCTGTAGCTCTTCTTTTGTCCCAATAAAATATCTCTTCCACGTCTGTAGGAGTCTGTACCTGTCTAATGCTTTCTCCCTTATCCTTCTGCTTAGAGGAAAGCCTGAACCTTTCCTCACTCCTTTCTTTACATTGGAATTTTAAATTGGATCATTGACGTCTGAACTTCAAGCCTGTAGTGAAAACAAGGCAAAGTGTGGCTTTTGTGGCTGTTGGTTTGTTTTAGAAATGGAGGTAGGGATGTATTTCTCTTTGCATTACATGAAAATACATAATATCTGTATGGTTGCATTCCCTCCCAGGACTCTGTGAAGTTCTTAACCACTGTCATGAATAAATGCCACTAAAATTTTAAGAATTATTTATGGCACCTACCTATGCATGCTTTAGGGAACACATTTTTTACCTTAAAGTTCTGAGCAGCTGGAAGGCTGAGCCTCTTTGAACACCTCTGTTTGCAGCCTCAAAAAGCTTAAGATTTCTTCCTGCCCAGTCAAATGGTGCATGGAGTGACCAGCACGTCTCACACACATTTATTTGACTTTTTAGGGCCCCCAACCAGCCTTTTCCAGCCGCCCCGGCGCCCAGGCCTGGGCACTGTTGGGAAACCCATCCGGCTCCTGGCCAACCACTTCCAGGTTCAGATCCCCAAGATTGATGTTTATCACTATGATGTGGATATCAAACCAGAGAAACGCCCCCGAAGAGTCAACAGGTAGGAGTTACTTAATAAAGGTTTATTGATTTAAATTAGGTGTATTTACCTGATGTAAGGAAGTTGTGCATCCTAGGAATTCTCCATCTGCTAAAGGCCTGGTTGTGTTTGTACTGTGGTCAGCAGTTGCTTTTCAGTGAACTATAATATTCTTGCAATTGGCCTGTAGTCTGGAAGGCTCTGGGAAATGTACTGAGCATTGACCTCCAGCTGGTTTTATTTTACAGTCTACAAGTCAATGTCCCTGGTAATTGTTCCACAGTCTGTTACACAAATATGTGTAGCAGCTGAGGGGAGGCATTTCAGCTTGTAGATTTTGGAGTCCACACATGGATCAATCCACACAGTGCTCCCACCCACCCAAGGCTTGTGTCTGCTCCTGTGTGTGAACATCTCTCCAGGTTCCTCTGCTTGTTTTGGCTGTAGCTCTGCTGACATCACAGATACCTGTACAGACACCTGTGTGTGCCACTTGGGTGTCTTAACCTGGAGGTGACATTCACAACTTCTGGTGTGACCTAGGGGTGTTTTGTGCATTGCTGTTTTTCATATCTTGCTCCTTTAAGAAAAAACGAAAGAATAATTTTAAATTGTGTAAGCCCATTACTGAATTTTCTGTTCTTCCCCTTAATGAATCACTGCCTAGGGAGGTGGTGGACACGATGGTGAGGCACTTCAAGATGCAGATATTTGGGGATCGGCAGCCTGGCTACGATGGGAAGCGGAACATGTACACAGCACACCCCTTACCCATTGGCAGGGACAGAGTAAGTGTTGCTTTAACTTTTCCACGGGAAAACTGTTACAGTGTCATTTGAAAAGTGTTCTTTTATTGACATAAACCCAAAATACTGTCACACCTATTGGTGTAGTCTTGAAAATGACAGACAGGAGCAGTCAGGAACTCTAGGAGCTCACTGGTGTTTTACTGCAGTTTGTGTCTTTGGGTTTCTAATTCCCACTTCTTCAGCTACAGAATATCACGAGACATGAGAACTACATTTTGCTCTTAGAGCTGCAAGGAGATTATTTTTCTTTCACCCTGGTGGCAACTTCCCTTTTCCCTGTTCTGACCCTTGTTCTGTTGCTGAATGATAAAGTCGTTGTAGCTGATGATGGCTCTGGTTGGGTTTGGTTGTGCTGTGGAGATACGTCCTTGTCTTCCTGGAACAAGCAGATCAGCTGTTCCTGCCTTGCATGTGCACCCCAGCTCTAAACAAAACTTTCCCTCATCTATTGATCTCCCAAGGGATCTGGTCATTGTTGTGCCTTGGAGGATGTCCAGGATGAGTTCACAGTTACCCTCTGGGCTGTGGGGTGTGACAATCATCCCAAGTGCTGCACCAGAACTCTGAGATTTGTGTTTCTCACTGAGTCTCCTTTATGACCAAAAGGTTTTCTTGCCTTCCCATTTGGTTCACAAAACATCTTGCTATTAATTGGCTGACTTAAAAAAATGACTCACTGTTCTCCAGAGCTTTGATGTCACCATACTAATCACTGCTGAAAATTTACATTTAAAGATACTTCAGTGCAGTTTCTCAGATGAATAAATGACAAACTTCCAAAGTCCTGAGGGAGGCAATTGTAATATTTTAAGGTCATTACACAAACTAATAATCAAAAATACAGAATCAAAGGACACCTAGGAGAAAACTGTGCCATTGCTGAGTATTGTGTCTGTCTGCAATCCATAACAAAAGCTTGTTCTTAATTTTCTTGTGCCTGTGGCAGGTGGATATGGAGGTTACACTTCCAGGAGAGGGGAAGGACCAGACATTTAAGGTTTCCATTCAGTGGGTGTCAGTCGTCAGCCTTCAGATGCTGCTGGAAGCTCTGGCAGGGCACTTGAATGAAGTTCCTGAAGATTCTGTACAGGCACTGGATGTAATCACACGGCACCTTCCCTCCATGAGGTGGGTACTTGTGGGGCCTTCCTGACTGGGTATGTCTTCTATCCATCTTAACCTTTGTGTTTGTCATTCCTTGCTGCTGCTCTGCTGCCCATTACACTCCTGTGGTAGAAGGGATGAGGGATACAGCCATGTAATTCAACACCTGCCTTACAAATTTGCACTAGAATAGGGAAATGTGATCTGAACTAGACTTGAGTCTGCTGGTCATGTTTCTAACAGGAATTTGCTGTACCCTTTCCAGCTGCCCTGTCAGAAAAGGCTTTGTGTGCTTGCCATAAATCAGCTCTGACAGTTAAAACATGCTGTAATAATAACATGTTTTAAACACTATAGGTGTGAATGTAAAAAAATATATCAGAAGGAAATGATCAGAGTATTAAATTTTCTTATTTTTTCCAGGTACACTCCTGTGGGTCGCTCCTTTTTCTCCCCTCCTGAAGGTTATTACCACCCCCTGGGAGGGGGCAGGGAGGTCTGGTTTGGCTTCCACCAGTCTGTCCGTCCTGCCATGTGGAACATGATGCTCAACATTGATGGTGTGTAGGAGATTCTGTCTCACTCATGTAACAGAGTTCTTTGTGCTTCCCAGTTCATTGTCCTGTCTTTTTGTCTTAGTGTCAGCGACTGCTTTCTATCGTGCCCAGCCTATCATTGAGTTCATGTGCGAGGTCTTGGACATCCAGAACATCAGTGAACAAAGCAAACCTCTGACAGACTCCCAGCGTGTCAAGTTTACCAAAGAAATCAGAGGTAAAAGCTTGTCCTAAAGCTGCTGCAAGAAAATACTGAAACCTGCTCATAATATGTCCTAATGAAAATTTGCAATGCACATGGAGAGCTGGGCTGTTCCCTTTTTGCCTTCATGCTTTTCAAAAGTGATTCCTGTCCCTGGATTTATTTTCTGTTGGGTTTTCAGGTCTAAAAGTAGAGGTGACCCACTGTGGCCAGATGAAGAGAAAATACCGAGTTTGCAACGTTACCCGGCGACCAGCCAGCCACCAGACGTATGTACCAAGCACTGCCTGACAGTTCTTAAAATATTCAACCTATTCAATATATCTGGAATATATTTGGTGTATTTTTTGTGCAGGAATAGTTGATTCTGGAGGTGAAGCAGCTGTGTGGCTTTACAGGAATGTTTAGTCTTAGTGGAGTAGAGGGATAGTGTGGGTTTTGACTTTCTTTCAACCCAGGAAAACTGAGCTATATCCTGGTTTTTAAATACAGTTACCAAAAGCTCCTATTTTTAAAATACCTAAAATATGAGAAATTCAGTATATATTCTAAAATCTTTTCATAAAGAAGAGATCCAGTAAGTAAGGAAAATAGAGATTTGCTAAAGGTAGTCTGCAATAGGTTTTTCATACCATTTTTTCCTTAAAAAAAATCTGATGAAGTCTAACCAGAACAAATGTCATTTCTAGGTTCCCTCTGCAGCTGGAGAATGGGCAGGCCATGGAGTGCACAGTAGCTCAGTATTTTAAGCAGAAGTACAGTCTGCAGCTGAAATACCCTCACCTGCCGTGTCTCCAAGTGGGACAGGAGCAGAAACACACGTACCTGCCACTGGAGGTAAGGTTCTGAGTCCTGCACTGTGGGGTGTCCTCTGTTGAACGGTGTCACAGCACCTCTCCCTGCTCCCCTGCAGGTGTGTAACATCGTGGCTGGCCAGAGGTGCATCAAGAAGCTGACAGACAATCAGACATCAACCATGATAAAAGCTACAGCCAGGTCTGCCCCAGACAGGCAGGAGGAGATCAGCAGACTGGTGAGTATTTTTCCAGCTGCACAGTCTGTATTTGTCACTTCTTGTGGCTTTTCCAGAGCATTGGAGCAGGTGATGTTGAGCAGCATGACCAAGAGAGAAGTTAAAAAAATCTGTTTTGGTTAAAACAAATCCTTCTGAAACAGAGAGGCTGTTGATGACAAAGAGGGCAGAGTCACCTGAAGCTTTAGTTTAGTGACATCAGTACTTGTCTTGTCCCCAGGTGAAGAGTAACAGTATGGTTGGTGGGCCTGATCCCTATCTGAAGGAGTTTGGAATTGTTGTCCATAACGAAATGACAGAGCTGACAGGCAGAGTTCTGCCAGCCCCAATGCTGCAGTATGGAGGCAGGGTGAGTTTCCATGTCTTGTAAAACTCCTTATCCTCAAGTTATTGAAATTCATGAGGTGTTTTGTGTATCTTCCTCTGGTGGGCTACAGTCAAAACGGAGCAGCATTAGATTTGTAATTTGCCTTTGGTTTTTACCTAGAACAAGACTGTGGCCACACCAAACCAAGGCGTGTGGGACATGAGAGGGAAACAGTTCTATGCTGGCATTGAGATTAAAGTTTGGGCTGTTGCCTGTTTTGCTCCTCAGAAACAATGCAGGGAAGACTTGCTGAAGTAAGTATTTTCCTATTTATTCAGGATTCTATTTCAAGGTGTATTTTTCTCATGTTTCTGAAAGGTGATGTGTAGTATAAATTGATTTTCCCCTGCCCTTCAAATTACTCTACAGAATCCTAAAGAAAGAGGTTCTGTGAACCACTGATTGGTAAAAGTCATGGTTGCAATAATGCTCAGATAAATTAGGTGGATAAGTGAAATTTTATAGGTGTATTAGTGAAATTTACCAGAGCATCAGTATTAGTTTGGGAGTCTGCCTCAGGATGTTTATCTCAAATGTCTGGTTCTGTAAGGCTTGTAAAACTACAGTAGCTGATGACCTTCCTCAGAGAGGATTAGAGTCATATTAGTGAGCTCCTGCTGGACAGTAGCTGATGACCTTCCTCAGAGAGTCATATTAGTGAGCTCCTGCTGCGAATAGAATTGCTAAAAAACAGTTACTGTAGTGCTGTGAAGTAGCAGAACCAGTGTAGATCTGGTTGATAAAACTGATGAGTGAGCCATAGTGAGAAGGCCAGAACAAATCCACTTCTATTTCAGGAGTTTCACAGACCAGCTGCGCAAGATCTCCAAGGACGCCGGGATGCCCATCCAGGGCCAGCCCTGCTTCTGCAAGTACGCCCAGGGTGCAGACAGCGTGGAGCCCATGTTCAAACACTTAAAGCTGACTTATGTTGGCCTGCAGCTCATCGTGGTGATTCTGCCTGGGAAGACACCGGTGTACGGTATGGAGAAGGGGCTGGAAAGTGATCAGGAGTTGTACTGCAAGTGGGTGGCAGGAAGGAGGCAGAGGAGGAGATGGGTTCTCTTTAAAAAGATTGGAGCTGGTTTGTCAGGCCTGGTTGGAGAAGTTGTGTATTAGCAAAGAGCAAACTGAACCTTTGTCAGTGAAGTTTCGAGGATCTGAATTACAGTAACATTTGAAAAAAAGTAACAGCAAGCAGGAACCACTGCCTTATTTTCTGTCACAGCTGAAGTCAAGCGGGTTGGAGATACTCTTCTAGGCATGGCCACTCAGTGTGTTCAGGTAAAGAACGTGGTCAAAACCTCTCCACAAACGCTGTCCAACCTGTGTCTGAAGATCAATGCCAAGCTTGGAGGAATCAACAATGTGCTGGTACCTCATCAAAGGTGAGATTCAATCAAAAGCTCTTTGTAATGTCTGCATTGTCAAGGAAAATAGTGTTGTTCCGTTGTGTTCGCTAAAATGATACTTTTCAAAATAAAACATACTTTAGAAATTCCCACAGTCTGGAGTGGACAGTGGAGGATATGTCTGCATTTGGAGTGTTCCCAGTAAGCCCTGAGCCAAGGGGAGTCAGAGCCATCCAGCAGTCACAGCCACCAAACTCACCAAGGTTTTTTTCCTGTCTCTTTCCTGCCTTTGGATTCACTCAGTGTTCCTTTTCCTCTTGCCACCTCCAATAGCATCCTGTGTTTACGTCCAAATTGAAAGAGAAGGAGTGAGGAGGAGTGACTTGGAATCAATGCTTGTAACTTGGTCTGCCTTTGATCCTGTCCTTGTCACTTTCTGTTCTTTCTGGACTGTAAGTGCTGAAGGCAGAGAATTTTGCCCTTAAAGACTCTCACAGGTTTTAGTTCTGTTCAGTGCTTTGGATGCACCTTCCTCAGCTTTAATGCTTTTTTGTTCCTAGCCCTCTTTCTTTTTTGCTGTTCTTATTTATTATTATGAGTTGATAAGAGGCCGCCTCTCCTCTCAAGTCAGGGTGAGGAAGTTTGGGTTGTTTAGGCTGGAGAAGAGCAGGTTGTGTGAAAACCTTCCAGTATCCAAAAGGGCCAAGGAGGCCAGAGAGGGACTGTAGTAATGGCTTCAAACTGAAAGAGAGTATGTCTAGATTAGAGATTAGGAAGGAATGGTTCCCTGTGAGGATGGTGAGGCCCTGGCACAGGTTGCCCAGAAAAGCTGTGGTTGCCCCATCCCAGGAAGTGTTCAAAGCCAGGTTGGACAGGGCTTGGAGCAACCAAGGTTAGGGTGGGCTGGGTGGAACTGGCTGGGCTTTAAGGCTTTTCCAACCCAAACCCTTCCAGAATTTGGTGATTCTAACTAATAAACCCAATCTTACCAAACAGGCCCTCAGTGTTCCAGCAGCCAGTGATCTTTCTGGGAGCAGATGTCACTCACCCTCCCGCCGGGGACGGGAAGAAGCCGTCGATCGCGGCCGTGGTGGGCAGCATGGACGGGCACCCCAGCCGCTACTGCGCCACGGTGCGCGTGCAGACCTCGCGCCAGGAGACCTCCCAGGAGCTGCTCTACAGCCAGGAGGTGATCCAGGACCTGACCAACATGGTGCGGGAGCTGCTGATCCAGTTCTACAAATCCACTCGCTTCAAGCCCACCAGGATCATTTACTACAGAGGGGGAGTGTCGGAAGGACAGATGAAACAGGTATTGCCTGATAATTTTTTCTTGCTTTTAAAAAGGGATTGATATATAGTTATGTGGATTATAAGGGATTGGCCATTGAAAAAAAATATTTATTTATGTAGATTATATTTGTTATTGGAAAAATTAAGTTAAAAATTAAAAAAAACCCACTTAATTATTAAAAATTAAGTGAATTGTCCTGGGCAAGCACAATTTACTAGTCTGATCGTGTCCCCTACCATGTGGCATTTGTACACATGTTAAAAAAATAATCAAATACCTACTGAATTCATCACACAATATTTAAATCTTCTGCTTGTAGGTAGCTTGGCCAGAGCTGATCGCTATCCGGAAGGCCTGCATTAGTTTGGAGGAAGATTATAGACCTGGAATAACCTACATTGTTGTGCAGAAAAGGCATCACACCAGGCTGTTCTGTGCTGACAAAACTGAAAGGGCAAGTACTGACTCCATGAGGGGGAGGTGGTGGCACAGGAAAGTGGAATTGTTTGATTCAGTGGGGTGGGATACATCTTGCCCACTAAAGCTGTAAAGCAGCAGCAGTACTGAGTGATAATGGGCTTTCTCTACCAAAATAACCAGTTCCTCCTTTTTTTTATTGCTCTATATCAGATGGAACAGCTTGTTCCCCCTTTTGGAATAGGTGTGCTCAGTATCCCAGTATTTGTGTACCTGGGGATGTATCCTGGGTTTTTATAGTCCAGGATTCCTGATGATGAGCTGACCTGGCTGTTCACTCTGTTCCCTGTTCTGTCTCCAGGTGCATCTAAGATGTGCCTGTGGTACAAATCCACAGGCTAGCTGAGGAACCTTCTTTAGGGAAGAACTTGATCTGAGGTTTGCTTAAAAACCCAGATCTCCAGGGTGTGAGATCAAACAAGGGTACGAAATAAATTTATCTCAGGAATCTGCATTTTCAGATCCTGAATTACTTGTGTAGGCTTTATCCCACTCTGCAGTTTTAATGGTGCTGGCAAGGGTTTTATTTTCCTCTGATGACACACCAGCTGGATTTGGTGAAGTTTCTAAAAATGAATTCACAGAGAACATTTTCATTCCTCCTGTGTAAACGACCTTAATATATTTTCACCTTTCTGAGCAGTAAATTCTCCAGCAGCTTTCAATAGAGCCTGTCTTTGAAAGCATTTTGGGGTCACTTCCAAAAAAGCCCATGGACTAATAATAAACCTTTCTCACTAGGTGGGTAAAAGTGGCAACGTACCAGCAGGCACTACTGTGGACAGCACCATCACACATCCCTCTGAATTTGACTTTTACCTCTGTAGCCATGCAGGAATTCAGGTAATGTCAGCTCTGCTGCACTCAGGCTGTGTGACTAAATCCTTGTAGTTGTCCCCATGGGAAAAGTCACTTCTGTTTGTCACTTGGCAGACTCAGAGTGTGTCGGTGCCTGCTTGGCACTGACTCCTCAGTGCCTGCTGGAAGGTGCAGCCTGCAGGTACCACCTCTGTCCTTGCTGTTGCTCTCCAGCTGACTGCTCACCTGTTCTCTGCAGGGAACCAGCCGGCCCTCCCACTACCAGGTGTTGTGGGATGACAACTGCTTCACAGCAGACGAGCTGCAGCTGCTGACGTACCAGCTGTGCCACACGTACGTGCGCTGCACCCGCTCCGTCTCCATCCCCGCGCCCGCCTACTATGCCAGGCTGGTGGCATTTCGGGCCAGGTACCATCTTGTGGACAAGGATCACGACAGGTAAGGAACAGCCTCATCATCCTGGTAAGCAGGTAGTGAAGCTGAGCTGTGCTGCTTGTCCCGGTTGTTGACGGGTGTGTGTCTGCTCACAGCGCTGAGGGCAGCCACGTGTCAGGGCAGAGCAACGGCCGCGACCCGCAGGCGCTGGCCAAGGCCGTGCAGATCCACCACGACACCCAGCACACCATGTATTTCGCTTGAGAGCACCTGGGAAGATGAGGCTAAACAACTACCCATGCAGTCCTGAAGTGTTTGGAAACCTCCTGCTCTATCCAGGGCCGGGGGATTTCGGACTGCCCACTACCAGCAGCTCCGGACAGTCGCACTGAATTTGTTCTTCACTGCAACGTCTGATGCACCAACACAATTGAGCCATTTGTTTCATTGTTTTCTGTACTAGAAATCCATAGACTTGTCTTTTCTGATGCATTGGACTGAATTTTTACCTCAAAGCGCAAAGGCCGATCATCCTGAAATTTTTCAAGGACTTGGCACGAAAGGTTTCTATCAAATCTTTTGCTAGCTGTGGTTTTTTCAGTTCTCCTCATCCCATGAGCTGACGGTGACTGCTGCTCTGTCTCCGTGCCCTGCTTCGTGAGTATGATGTGATGGCAAAATGTTTTATCCAGCTCGCTGTAATCCTTCTGTCGTGTGGGGCCATAGATTTTTTTATGGAGATTTTAGACTTCACTACTGTAAATGCCTTTTAACAAACATAACTTTCACAGGTATTGCAGTTTTTTGTCAGTTTTACTAATTATCTTTTTAATCTCTGCAGACTTGGGCTGCAAAGCAATTGCACTATACTGCGAGTTAATAGGTGGTTCTTGTTCTGTGAATGTGTAATATAACCAATAGTGATGCCTGTCAGTAGATTTTAATGATAATGGTTACAAATAATACTGCCATGGTATCGTAACAAGTACTGAACCATCATTTCCCCCCTCTAAAAATGATAAAACAAAAAAAAAATTTAGCTTTTAGGTATTTTGCAAACTTTTACAAAAGTGCCCACTTTATGCTGCTGTGTGGTTTGATAAATCTAAGTGATTTTAAAACTTTTTTCTCATAGAAGGTTTAACTTTGGCAATAAATCTTTGTTTTTTAAGCCCCCCCAAACAGTGTAATTTTCTAGCTGAGGATTGTGCATGAGTTTAACCAACGTTCTCGTGTCGTTTTCTGAACACACAATTTGGCAGTTTCTGAAACAAATTAGAAAAGACACATTTCCATGCTTTTTTTAAGAATTATTTTTAACTGTTTTATATTCACTGTTGGTGTCCTGTCTACAACATTTTTTATAAGCTTGGAAACTGGGTGTTCCGTGTAGGAAAGGCCAACGTGTGCAGTTGAAATGTATTGTGTGACAGGCAACCTGAGGACTTGTACCAGCATTTTGAATTGTTTTTTTTCCCTGGGAATCTGGGTTGCCCACACAATTGCATTTACAGCATGTTGAACCCGTGTGAGTCTCAAATGCTGATTCTGTCCCAGCCTAGAAATTAGGGTTTTTAATCTGCTTGGCTTTTTTCAGCTGCAACCTGTAATCCAGACCAGGGACCTGGTTTCCCTGGTATTCCTGTAATCCATGAATTCCTGTAATTTAAGACTAGATTCCTTACTGAATACCTGAGTTAGTGCAGATTAAAGCTTATTCCTAAACTGAGGAGGAGTTTGAGGAGCCCGAGGATTGCACTGTGGTCTCTGATACTTGTGTGGGGTTTGCTGCTAAGTTGTCTGCTGTCCCAAAGCTTAGGAACCAGCCCCCTCCAAATTTCAGCAATAGGAAATGCTGTTTCCTTCAGTCTTTAAGCTTGTAAATAAATGAAAGTTTACATTTCTAAATGCTGTTGTTTTCAGTTGTACCAGAGTACACTGAACATATTCAGACAGTTTTATAACCTCCTTGCCAGTAGTACGTCTCATAAATTAAGTTTAACCTCTTTTCATTTCTGTTGAAAATGGGACTGAAGTGAACCCTGCTCCTGGCACGTGCCAGGACGGGTTTAGATTGAAAAAACAAAAAAGATTCTTTTACGTTTTTTAACTTTTTTTTTAAAGAATACCTCACTTGTGTAACAAAATCAGGACATGTGGGTGGGAGACTGACCGCTGCTTTTCTCAGTACTCGTTCAGGGAGAAGACACAAAAACCCTTTTTAGAGTGAACTCTGACTGACCCAACACACACGGAGAACTTTGGCACCTTGAAAAGCACCTGAGCACCTGTTGGAGGTGGTAGGATCCAAGATCCCTGATTTGAGTTTGTGCACTAGGAATGGGGCTGGTTTAACAAGGGTGCATAAAAAATGAACTTTATCACCAGTTAGTTGTCCAGTGCCAAGCACTCCTGGTTGAGACTGAGGGAAGGGAGAGCCTCTCCTTGGTTTGCCTGTGGCTGGATATTTAACCTCAGACCAGGTGGAGCATCAGCCCCTGGTGAGCCCTGGGCCAGCACCCAAGCGGGGCTGGTGTGAGCCCACCCCGGGCCCAGGGCTGGAGTTTTGGGGGGAAAGCACTGAAGTTCAGGATCCAAGTTGCAGCAGTGCTGCCCTAGGCAGGTCTGAGCCCAAGTCTGGAGGACTTGAGGACCTGAGTGAGCCCTGTGGGCCTGAGTGACTCGTTCTGCATGTGTCAATCAATGGGAAGATGTGCATTCTGTAGCTGTAGTTTTAGGGTGTTTTGATTTTTGTTTTTTTGGGGTTTTTTTTTTATAAATAAAGCCTGTTGGCCACTGTTTAGCTCTGTGGTGTGAAAGATTTTAAATGTAGCAAAGTTCAAGGAGTTGGGGAAGGGGGTGGTTGATATATATATATATTAAAAAATATAAAAAAAGGGGAGGGAGGGGGCAGAAATGCTGTTTTCCACCCGGTTCTGCTTGCTTTGTCCCTGCTGAGCTCTGAACAAGCTCTGGCAATCCCTAGTTAGCCTGTCTGCAGCAGTCTGGCTCTTGTGTTGCTGGGAGCTCCATCCGAAGGGCGGTGCAGGGGCTGTCCTGTGCCCACCCTGGCTGGGCCCTTGGGATGGGGCAGGGCCCTGGCTCAGAGCTGGCACTGACAGCCCCGACCCCTTTGTGGATGTGCTGTAGGAGTTTTCTTGCTCAATAGCGAGGGAGTGACTCTGCTTTCGTTTTCAGAAGGCAGGGCCAGAGGGCATTGGATCCATCCCTATCC
>NW_005054478.1:276806-278431 GCF_000277835.1 Geospiza fortis | reverse complement strand
TCTTTCCCTGTGCAGTGGAGGAAAGATCTTGCACTAAATATCACAGATTTTCTTAGACCTTGCTATTGACATTTTCATATTTCTATGTCTAGAGGCTGCAACTTCAATGTAAAATGTTTGCATTTGTTCAGTTTGACTTCTGATGTAATTTTTTGGTTTCTATATTGTTAGACTTGTAATGTTTCAAATGGTATTTTATTAACTTTGGACTGGATGTATGTCTCTAGCAATACGAGGTACTTTCTAAACTGTCCTGGGGCTCACAGCCCCGTGTCGAGATAAGATGCTGGTCGTGTACAATTGCATTGTATTTTTTTTTTTTTAGCCTGCAGGGATATTTTGTGTTCATGTGTCCAAAAATAATAATAATAATAAAAAAAAATTGGCATTCTCGTGCCAAATGTTCTGTTTTTTCTTATTGCTGTCCAATAAATGCAATGTACAGAGTGAGCAACCAATACTGTTGCCTGTAAACAAATGTCTTAAACTATTTAACTTTTAATTAAAACTTGTACACAATGTGTCACCTGTGGAACTCATTACCACAATATATCTATTTCTGATTCATTAAGAGTTAGCAAGTTAAAGAAATACGTATGGGTGACATCTCCCAGGATCCTAAAGGAAGCTGAAATTGCAAATCCCAGGGGCAGGGTTGAGTTTGGGCCTGTTTTTATAATGTTTGGGAAATTACAGAGGAAATTTGGTGTCATGGACTGTACCTGCCTGGAGAGGGGATTCTATATCAGAGAGATGCAATGAATAAATACAAGAGCTGTTGGCTGCTTCATCTTCTCTATGTGAGGTGAGGGTTTGTCTCCTCAGACAGCTGCACTGCACTATAAATACTGCAGGAAGGACAGGAAAAGCTTTTGGAGGAGGCCAGAGTGTGGGAGCTGTGACTGAAACCGGGACAGGATTGTCTGAAATGCCCGGCACCTTCTGCAGCCCCGCGTTAGGTGTCAGTTCTGTTTGCAGGGCAGATCCTGAGGTTGCTCAGCCTCACAGAAACCTGAGGAGCTCAAGCCCCAAGGTTTGCTCATCCTGGTGTCTTCCAAACTTGATGTAAAGACCAAACCTCAGGAACCGAGGGCTGAGCAACGCATAGGATTCTGTGCCACAGGTTTGCTGTCCGTGCAGCTCCGATTCCAAAATCCCAGCTGGGTCCTGCTCCAGCCACTCCCTCGGGACAGCAGGAGCTGCTGCTCATGCTTTGGGAGAACAGCACGGGATGGGAATGCTTTGACAGCCTCAATTCCTGTGGCTTTTCCACCGTTTCCTGGAATGGTCCAGCCAGGAACACACACCTGGGGTCATTGTGGGAATGATGCTCCTGGGGTTTATGATGCTATTGACAACGTCAAGGCACAGGGTCGGGATTTGCGCTTCCTGGGAAGGACAGGTCTGGGACTGTGGTGGCAAACAGGATGGAAAGGGGACTCTCTGCCCGGTTCTGTGCATTTAGATGGAGACGGGGAATTCCTGCCTTGCTCCTGCCTGGCGAGACTCAGGGCACTTCAGGAATGACCGTACAGCGGTCAATACAAGAACTGGCCCTTCCTCCTCGGCCCGGCCAAACAAAAAACGTCAAAAAAAAAAAAAAAAAAAAAAAAAAAAAAAAAAAA
>NW_005054478.1:268821-275700 GCF_000277835.1 Geospiza fortis | reverse complement strand
CGGGGCTGGGGACGGGAGCAGCTGGCAGTGCCCTAGGTGCCCGGCAGCTCCGCGGGGGTTTGGAGAGCTGTTCCCTAGGCCGTAGCATGGGCTGCCGCTCGCTCCTGTGCCTGGCTTGAGCATCGCCAACTTGTACTGCTGAGTCGCAGGAGGATTTTGGTGCCTAAAATAAGGCAGAGGGAGGGATGGGGTGATGGAGACGTGGGTCACTGCCCTGCTGAGGCACGGGGTGATGGGGATGGGGAGCTGCTGCCCTTCTGAGGGACAAGGCACGGGGATTGGCAGTCACTGCCCTGCCACCTCTCTTGTGCTGGTGTGTTTGCCACCCTCCATAACACATCAGCCTGGTGAGATTTTGACATAAATCTGCTGAGTGTTTGTAAACTGCAGTCCTTTCTTACAACATTTACTTAAAGTGTGACACAGAAATCTCCCTGTGTCTGCGTTAGCTTCTGGCTGCTGGGTGCTTTGTGTTTGGGCTGATTTATGGCCTCTGGAAGCCGTGATTTGGCGGCACCGCAGGCCTTGCCAGTGCCTTGGGGCGATAGCAGCACTGCTGCCTCAGGGCCACACAGATAACGCTGCCAGGCACCCTCCTACCTCAGCCTGAAATTATGCTCTTAAGGCTTTAAAATAATCTCTTGTGTTGCGATGGGGATGCACTTGGTGGACAGGTTTGGGTTGTGAGGGCTGCACTGGGAGCAGGGCTCTGCTGTTGCACCTTTGGGAGTTTCCCCTTCTGTCCCCAAATTTGGCTGGGGGATATCTACTCCCACCCCTTGGGAGGGGACTCATGAATCCCATGTTGTCAGAGCTGCTGTGAATCCTGCCCTGCTGTGGAACCCCTTTGCTTCTGCCAGACCCTGAGTATGGGCTGAGCCTTGCATGCGAGCTCTGATGATGCTGTGGCTTATCAGGGCAATAAAGCAGAAACTGGCGTCTGCCTGGATGTGCCCAACATGGAGATGCTTGGAAAGGCAGTGGGAAAACCCAGGACAGCACTCAGGGAAGCACACACATGCAGTGGTTTTAAAAACTAAACTTTTTTTCCCATAACTTTTCGTTTATCCCTTGCGAACTTCCTAAAGGCTGTTAATCTCAACCGTTGTCTTCCTGTGCTGAACCTTGCAAAAACCCCAAAGCTGCTCCGT
Organism: Geospiza fortis; assembly: GCF_000277835.1. NCBI lineage: Eukaryota > Metazoa > Chordata > Aves > Passeriformes > Thraupidae > Geospiza > Geospiza fortis. The sequence continues at coordinate 274,549 of NW_005054478.1, read as the reverse complement.
CTGTTGGGGCTCTTTATCTTCAGGAAACACAAAATTGCGTATGCCTGGTTCTGGGACAGGATTAGGCCGAGAAACAAAGCCAGGAGAAGCACCTTGCCTGGAGACACAGCATGGATGGTTTATCTCTAAACACTCTTTGCAGCCTCTCCCTAAACCCTGGGAAGAGCAAAACACAGACAAGTTATTAAGATGGCAGACACGGGGAGGAAGCCAAATCAGGCAGAGAAGCTGCTCCTTGGGCAGGGTGATCAGTGCAGAGCCACGGGTGGGTTCAGCTCTGCTCCGGGAGCTGGTGGCACTGCAGGGCCGCGGTGGGACACGGAGAGGAGCCGGCGTCGCTTTTGTCCTGTCCCTCCGGCACTGGAGGCCGCCTTTGTCTGCGACTCTCGGCTCTGCGTGTCCCTGGCTGCTGCCTGGGCAGTGCAGGAGCAGCAGGAGACCCTGCAGGGCTGGGCAGGGGGTCTCAGGCTCTGCCGGGCCCAGACACCATTAGCAGGGACCCCAGGGTCACTGAGCAGAGTCACCCGGTGTGCTCAGCAGGGGTGCTGGCACTTGCTGTGCCAGTGTTTCTCAAACCCATCAGAGGGATGGAAAAGAGAGCTGCTGGACAGCTGAGCCCAGCTTGGCAGAACCCTCACAGGTCAGCTCATGGATGAGCTGTGTCCACACCACTGGCATCACCACACCGCTGGCATCACCACACCGCTGGCATCACCACGCTGCTCTCCAGAGGCAGAGCAGCCGGAGCACAGCCCCTGCATGCAGGTGTGATGGAGTTGACACCCCTCTTACTGCTGTTCCTTGGGCTCTGTTGCAGCACCCACAGCTTCAGCTTCTTGCTCTGCTCAGCCTGTGGGACTGCACGTCGCAGGGTGCAGGGACAGCCATTCGGCCAGGCAGGTTTATAGCTTGCACTTTAGGGTGTCACCTGGGATTTCCAGGTAGGAAGCACAGCAGTGCCCTTCGCAATGTTCAGTGTGAGGATACGAAGAACTCAGCAGTTTTCAGATGTCAGTCTTGTAGTAAAACAGTTTAGAGCCCATTTTGGCTAAATTTTTGCATGAAGCCACTCCAGTGTAGGGCAGGACCAGAGCTTGGGCAGCTCAGCCTTGCCCTCAGCAGCCAGGCTCTGGTGCACAGACAGGTTTAAGGCTGAGCTCTGGTGGCTGCAGATGGAGCCTCTGTCCTGTGTGTGCATCACCTGCTGAAACTCAGTGTGGTGTCAAACCAAAGAGCGCTCACAGCTGCGTGACCCTGGCAGTGCTCAGGTCACTTGGAAGGAACAGGCGGCAATGTCTGGCTTGGCAGAGCTGAGATGGGGCTTTTTGAAGTCCGGGCTGCGTGGAATGGTGTTGGCCACTGCTTAGAGCCAGTGGTTTTGAAGCTGTCGAGCCTTGAGATCGAGAATGCCAATTGCTCATCCTCCCCAGCAGCTGCCTTTCCCGCTGGTGCTGCCCCTTGCTTTGCTCCCCGACAGGGATTTCATTTCCCGGGGGACCTCTGGGGTGGTTTAGGATGGAGATGTCTCAGGGTGAGGATGGACCACGCTGCGTGTCTGGTGGCATTTGTTGTGCCGCGGCCCCGTCTGCACGGCCCCGTTCCCGCGGCCCCTCGGCTGAATGCGGGCTGGAGAGGATTTCAATGACATGGTAATTTCATGCCGTCCCACCGGCGGCTTCGCCCGGCGCAGGCAGCTGTTGGGCAGCGGGTCGTGTTCCCCAGCTGTTACAATAAATAACAGAAACAAAGCGTATTCCAGCGCTAATTACCTCAAACTTGCTCTCACTTCGTTGGCTGTGCCCTCGCCGCCGTCTCTGCCCGCGGTACCCGGTGCAAGGGCGTCGATGCTCCGCCGCCGGCGCGTCCCCAGGGCACGGCTTTGTGTGCGAAAGTCTGTGATTCCTCCCGGGCCGCGGAATTTCTAATGGCAGCGGATTTCATCCCGCTCACTGGCCGCATTGTGCTGCAGGAACAACACTCGCCCTGCAGCCCCCGGCCCCGGCGGCGCCCGCATTTACATGACAAAGTGGGAGCCTGTGCGGCTTCGCCATGGAGAGTCGAGGTATGCAGGAGCCAACCCCCCCATGCAGGAGCCCCACTGTGTGCTGGAGCCCCCCTGTTTCCATGCACTTTGGGTAGCTTTTTAACGAGGCTTCTTGCTGTCTCCTTTGCTGCTGCCTGAGCTGGCTTCAGCCATGAGGTGCCTGGGGATGCCCCGGCGGCGGTCTGTCCGAGATGTCTGTCCGAGATGTCCATCCGGGATTCCCTGGCAGCATCCTCTGAGCCAGGAGAAGGGTGGCTTTCATTGAGCCAAATCATGCAGGGACCCTGAGTGCTCCAGGGCAGGAATGTAGCATGTGAAAGGATGAGCCAAGCCTGCATGTTCAGCAAGGGGTTTTGCCATCTCTCCCACCTGGGCTGAAGCAGCCAAGGCTGGGTGAGATCCTGGCTCACATGCTGGAGGTGCTGCCTGGGCAGCTGCTTTGGCTTGTCAACATTCAGGGACTGGGTGTTGTGGTCACCAAAATAAAATTCTGTGAGTCAGCCCAGGGGTGAACTTGCCCATCCTTGATGCTGGTCGTGGTCCTGTCCTGGCCTTTGCAGAGCATCTCCTGTGCCATCAGGTGCTGCTCCCTCTGGCCACTCTGCCCATTTATCTTACCATGTGTTTGCTGTATCTTCTGTGTCCAATCAAAATTCTGAGCCAACTTTTTGTTGCTGGAGGCTGGCTCCTTCCTTCAGCTATGATTCATGAGCCTAATTGCGGAGTGTTATGTTCACGAAGCATCTGGGGATGCTCTGGCAAAAGGGTTTGCATGGATAAGCCTTAGTTTGGGAGTGACCGAGGCAGTGCCAAGTGTGGGATTGCTGTGGGGTGAATTGGTCACGCCTCTGCAACTCCTGCCAGCCGCAAACTGGCTTCAGCTCTTCTTGGGCACCCAAGTGCCACCAAGCTGCTGTCAAACTGTGGCTACTGCCCTGTGTTCCCTGCATCTCTGGGGTTACCACAGGCACATGGAGTTGCGTGTGGTCCTGCTCAGACATGGCTGCCAAGATTGTCTGAGGGGTGAGATGATCCAGAGGAGGAGAAGCTGTGGGTGCTGGCCTGATGTGGCTGCAGGAAAGGCAGCAGAGAGATGCTGTCCCCTGACAGATCTTGCAGGTGGGCGGTATGGTTCCTCACTCAAACTCAGGGACTGGGAGGCTCCAGCAGCACGGGCAAATACCTCTTTGCTTGTGAGCCATGATTTAAAAATGCATCAGCTCGCAGCCAGGGAGCTGGCCACTGCCAAGAAATGTTAATCATGTGGAGACATGACTTACACCGGGAGCAGATCATCTGAAAATCAGTTCCTTCAAATGAGCTTCTTCCAAAGTGTAGCACGGATGTTTTTCAGGGGCAGCTGGCAGTCACCATGTCCTGGGGCAGCTGTGAGTGCCTGCAGGGTCTGAGCCCTGCAGTGGACTCAGGGATCCCGATCTTGCTCCAAGTCCTGTCCTGCCTTGTCTGAGGAGGTGCTGGGGCCAGGTGAGCCCCAGCTTGGAGCTCCCAGCAGATTTTAGGTCTTTTGAGCTCCTGTTGCAGGGCAGAAGCAGGAGCAGAGGTTGGCTTTGGAGAATTAACTTTTGCAGTTCAGCCCCTGGATGCTCACAAGAGTTTTCCCATCCCCTCAGTGTCCTGCAGCACTGATGGCCTTCCATGGGCAGGAAAAGTCTTGCAAAGTTTGGGTGCAAAAGTAAAAGGCAAATTTGAAGCTTAGTTTGCTGCTCTGCTGTTTTTCTGCTTCTGGTATTTTTAGCCTGGAATGGAAATTTGGATTTAAAAAGGAAGTGGATGGGAGAAAAGGGGTGCTAAAAGCACCATGTGTTCAGGAGCTTGAATTGGAGCTGGGTTGCTGTCTGTGGGCCGACGTGGACAGTTGGCCGCGCAGATGGAGCGCTCCCAATACCCCCACACTCGATCCCCGCTCCGGCCCAGCTGGCTCGGACCTCACAGTGTTTGAGGAGCAAATAGAAGGTGCAGACTGGGAGGGGTTGAGATGGGCGAAGTGGGAATGGGGCAGGAAGGGCAGAGCTCACCTCAGAGAGCGGCGGGGTGGAGTAACTCCTTGGCAGTATTTTCAGATACATTTGAGTCTGAGGGTGCTGTTGATTTAGAATTGCAGCTCAATCCTGTAGCCATGTGCTGGTGCCATCCTGCATCTCCCGAACTTCATAAGTGGGTCTGTGTAATGGGAATTGTGGAAAAACTGGTGTTTCCCTCTTTACAGGTCCCCACACTGCTTCAAGTGGGGATTTGGGATTGGTTTGGATTTGTTTTGGGGTTTTTTTTGTGCAAAACCCAGCAGTTCAACAATTGTGTGGTGCAGATAGAATAATGCATTTCCTGTTTCTTGTGGCATCCTCCCTCCAGCAGTGAGTTGGAATTTGCTGGGGAATGGAGGGGAAATGCATGTGTCTGTATGTCCCTGCTGACAGAGTATCCAGGGAATTGCATCCCCTTGGAAAGGGGCACCATGATGATGGAGCTGGTGCTGCTCTCCCATAGCAGGTGGCAGTGCTGGAGCCTGTGCCAAGGGATTTGGTAGGGCCCCTGTGCCTGGCACTGCCCTTCAGAAGCTTGGCTGGCACCAGTGCTCCCCAGATGGTGCCCAGGGAAGCTGCTTCCTGGTGTGCTGCTCTGAATTCTGCCACTGACATCTCCTGCCAGGAGGAGGGGTAGTGGGACACCTTCCAGTTCAGGATGTGGTGATGGAGAGCGCTGTGACTCTGTGAGATCTGTCTGTCTGTCTGTCTGTCTGAGTATGGGGTCCCTGGCAGCCCTCCTGACCTGTGCTCCCTTCCGCAGCTGCAGGCGCATACCTGCCCCCCTTGCAGCAGGTGTTTCAAGCACCACGTCGGCCTGGGATAGGAACTGTTGGGAAGCCCATCAAGCTCCTGGCCAACTACTTTGAAGTGGACATTCCCAAGATCGATGTGTATCATTATGAAGTGGATATCAAACCCGATAAATGTCCACGCAGAGTCAACAGGTAAGGCAAGTATTAGAGGTTTGGCACTTGTTCCCTGCTTGTAGTTTCCTAGTGGAGACTCTATAAGTGCCTGTCTCTGCAGTAGAAGCCATTAGGGTGACCATTATGGCAGGGGTCACAGCAGTGGCAGGGGTCATGGCCCTGCATGATGCCCACAGGTGGCTGGACCCCCCAGCCATGTTTCTGCAGCCAGTGCTGCTTCCTGGCCTGGGAGCATCAGGGGTCCGGAGCCTCAGCACAGTCCCTGCTGCTCCAAAGCAGCTGTGCTATTTTGGCAACAATCCCTGATTTAAAAATAGCAAGCCCAGACCTCGGGCCATCATGTACTTTTCTTTGTTTTTCTTTTTGATGTGCTCTTCCCTGCCTGTCCCCTCCTGCCCTTGCAGCCTGGGGAGCTTTGTGCCCCAAGGGCTGGCGAGCAGATGCTGCGTGTGCTTTCAGCAGCGAGGCACACTGAGGCAGCTCCAGCCACTGTGTGTTCCCCTGTGCCATGTACACTCCTGCTTCCCCCCAGTACACTCCTGCCAAAGCCAATGTACTGAGCTGTGGGACAAGGCACGTGGCTGCTTGTCCAGGGGCTTTCCTGCCCCACAGGTCTCAGCTCTGCTCTCAGTTGCCCTAGGGAGAGAGGCTGGGGTGGACTGGACAGGTTGCAGAAGGTATCAGGCTGTAAAGAAAGTGACAAAACAAACATC
>NW_005054478.1:252274-268783 GCF_000277835.1 Geospiza fortis | reverse complement strand
TGGAGTACATGGTGCAGCACTTCAAACCACAGATCTTTGGTGACCGAAAACCAGTCTATGATGGGAAGAAGAACATCTACACTGTCACAGCCTTACCCATTGGGAACGAGCGGGTAAGAGGGGCAGCAAGCCCCATGTGGGCACTGTGACCTCCCTCCTGCCTGGGAAAGACCAGCAGAAAACAACCCCACCTCACCCCTGCAGGGATGCCATGGTCACTGTCCCTTCCCTCCTGCACCCAGGTTGACTTTGAGGTGACGATCCCAGGGGAAGGCAAGGACAGGATATTTAAAGTCTCTATCAAATGGATGGCCATTGTGAGCTGGCGCATGCTGCACGAGGCCCTGGTCAGCGGGCAGATCCCCGTCCCACTGGAGTCTGTCCAGGCTCTGGATGTTGCCATGAGGCACCTGGCTTCCATGAGGTACCTGCACTGAGGGACAATGGGACTGTGCCAGGGAGGGGAGGGGACTGCTGCCCTTGGCAGGCTGCTGTGGCTGGGACTGGCCTTGACAGTCATTGGAAGAGGCAGCTGTGCCAGACGTGTCCTTGGGTGCTCCTGTAAAAGAAATAGAGGGAGTGATGCAGCTGGCAGGGTGAGTGCCAGCTCGGGGGTCTGGGGGTGCTGCCATGGGCCCCAGTGTGTGCCACTGACATGGTTCACAGGTTCCCAGGTACTCACAGGCTCCCTGGTTCACAGGTACACTCCCGTTGGCCGCTCCTTCTTCTCCCCCCCTGAAGGCTACTACCACCCCCTGGGAGGGGGCAGGGAGGTCTGGTTCGGCTTCCACCAGTCAGTCCGGCCGGCCATGTGGAAGATGATGCTCAACATCGATGGTGACGTTATTTCTCATGCTGGGGAGCTGCAGTGGGAGGGCTGGGTGTATTTGGGAAGGCTGGTTGGGAGCAAAGACACATTGTGATGTCTGTCCCACAGTGTCAGCCACTGCCTTCTACAAAGCTCAGCCTGTCATCGAGTTCATGTGTGAGGTGCTGGACATCCGGAACATCGACGAGCAGCCCAAGCCCCTGACGGACTCACAGAGAGTGCGTTTCACCAAGGAGATCAAAGGTAGAGCCCCCAGAGAGCTCTGGAACCCATCCCCTGATACTGGCTGTGGCTTGTGTCCCACCCAGCCCCTGCAGGGAGGTGGGGGTACAGGGGTTGCACATTTTTAATGTCTTTTGGGGCACCACTGCGTCCCTCATGCTATTGTTGGGGTATTTGCAAGCAGAAAATTAGTTAAGGAAGCTGTTGACATTGTCTCGGAGAAGTTGGGCAAAGGGAAATTGCTCCCATCTTCACCATGACTGTGCTGTGTCTCTCTGTCTCACATCAGGTCTGAAGGTGGAGGTGACCCACTGTGGGCAGATGAAGAGGAAATACCGTGTGTGTAACGTTACCCGACGGCCAGCCAGCCACCAGACGTAAGGCGGGTGGGCAGATGCCCTTGGAAAAATCCGCGCTGTTCTTCTTGTTAACAGCTGCTGCTGTCGTTAGGGAGAGCTGAACAGGAAGCTCCAGTCTTTGATGGCAAAAGGAAACGTGTCTGGGGCTCTGCAGCCCTGTGCCATGTGTGGAGTGGGATGCAGGGAGATGGGAGCTCAGAGGATGCTGTGTCTGGCAGGCAGAGCGCGGCGGCGGGCGGGAGCTGACATGCCAGGAATTGTCCTACTTTTTACCTCCGGGTTTGGTTTTCTTCATTCTTAAAATACTCACTGCCAGAGCAGAGACTTTGTCAGGGGCTAACATGAGTGTCTGCCTTGGATTTTTTTGTGTGTGCCTGGGAGCAGGCTGGGCCTGGGCACCCCTCAGTGTCTCCTGCGCACCAGCATCCATGGGTTGCAGCCTTGGGGCTTGACGGGTGCAAGAGGGATGTGGCACCTCATTGATGTAGTCAGCCTGGCTCTTCTGTAATTTTGTTTCTCTACAGAATATCGGGTCAATTCTGCATTTTCATGGAGCTCTTTATGGGGCTGGGAGTAGCTCTTGCTGTCTGAGGATGGGTATTGTGCTCCAGCTGTGAGTGGCACCTCTCAGCCCTGCAGCCAGGAAGTTTGGGTTTTTTTCCCCCCTGTTTCTGAAGGGAAACCCCTCCTGCCTCCATCTGCCCACCCTGCAACTGCTGTTCTATACCTGGAGAGGCCAGTTAGCCTCTCCCTGGAGTTCATTTCAGTTCCCAGAGAGGACACCAGGCACAGAAGCCCTCCTGAGTGCCAGTGTTGTACTTTTGTGCCCAACTATGGCATATGTGGCAGGTCCTGCAATAAACATCTGCCCTGATGTTTTATTTTGTTGTATGGCAGCTCAGGCTTTTCCCAGCCACAGTACATAGTGCCTGAGGTCTGAAGTGTCTGTTCTGAGTAGGTGCATCCCTTATGTCCTGCCTCTACCAGGTTCCCACTGCAGCTGGAGAGTGGTCAGACAGTGGAGTGCACAGTGGCTCAATACTTCAAGCAGAAATACAACCTGCAGCTGAAGTACCCTCACCTGCCCTGTCTCCAGGTTGGCCAGGAGCAAAAACACACGTACCTTCCCTTGGAGGTGAGTGTTGGCACATGCGGTTTGGGGCTGTGCTCAGCTGGGGTCCCCTCATGTCTTACATGCCTCCACCACATGGCTGCTATCTGTCCCCTCCCTGTGCAGGTGTGTAACATCGTGGCTGGCCAGAGGTGTATCAAGAAGCTCACGGACAATCAAACCTCAACCATGATAAAAGCAACAGCCAGGTCTGCCCCAGACAGGCAGGAGGAGATCAGTCGCCTGGTACGTGACGCAAGTCCTGGGGAGGCAGGGTTGGGTCTTAGCACCAGGGGCAGGTTATGGCATCATGTCCATGGTGGACTTTGCTATGGTCCTGCTCCTCAGCTGCTCTGTGGTGGAGAGCTGTGACCTGCTGAGAAGGTGTTGGTGAGGTTAATGGTGGGGTTTTATCCCCCTTTTCCCACTGAATCCCTGTGCAATGGTGCCTGTGTGTATGTAATGCACAGTGGCACAGGTGAGCCCGGCTCAAAGAGACTACACAAATGGTTAGGGGCATTTGGTGTTCCTTCTGAGACTCTTGATAAGTTTCTTGCCAGTCTGAACCATCCTGTTGAAGTCTTAAATCTCAGGAGCAGGCTGTGCTGTTAGTTGCATTGTTAGTGTGTTTCAAAATCAGGTTATTGGGTAGCTTGCAGGAGAGGGTTTGGGCTTCAGTGTTGATCTGCTTGACCTCCCCTGTCAGAGGTGCTCCACCTGCCGCTCTCTGGAGAGCAGGGCTTCAGGTGTCCGTATTTCCTGGCCAGCTGCAGCTGCCCAGGATGCAGCAGTCGGTCTTACTCCCTCCCATGGCCCTTCCTTCCCTCTGCAGATGAAGAATGCCAGCTACAACCTGGATCCATACATTCAGGAGTTTGGGATCAAGGTGAAGGATGATATGACGGAGGTGACAGGGCGGGTCCTGCCAGCTCCCATCCTACAGTATGGAGGCCGGGTAAGTGGGGCTGCCTGGGATGGGCTGCGCTGTGCAGGGAGATGCTGTCAACACCTGGAAACACTGCTTCTGAGCAAAAGTTGTTAGAGCTGGAATGTTTTATCAAAGTGCCTTGGCTGTGAGTTTTTTGCAATATAACTGGTTCTGAAAGTTGTTGCCAAGAGTCATTGGTGATGAGATGAAGAGGAGAAGGGTGCTCAGCATAGGGCAGCTCGGGTGAGCTTTCTGTCACTGCTGAGGAGCTGAGGCTGTGGATTGCCCATTGCCAGGGAGTCAGCTCCAGCTCCAGCACTGGTTCAGGGAGCACAGCCCCAGCCCATGAAGCAGCTCTGGGGCTGTGGGGCTGGGCAGGCTGTGGCTGTGCTCTGACCCTCTGTTTGCCTTGCAGAACCGGGCCATTGCAACTCCCAACCAGGGCGTGTGGGACATGCGAGGGAAGCAGTTCTACAACGGCATTGAGATCAAAGTCTGGGCCATTGCCTGCTTTGCCCCGCAGAAGCAGTGTCGAGAGGAGGTGCTGAAGTAAGGAAAGGGGCAGCCCATGTGGGTGGGAGAAGCCAGAGGGGCCGTGGCTCCAGAGCCACACTGCTGCTTGCAGCTGGGGACTGGGGGTCTGGCATCACCACTGCTGGAGCTGCAGGGAGCTCCACTGCTTGTGCTACCAATCTGATGTGGGGTGTCCAGTTCCTGTTGCTTTTGGTTTATCCAGAGAGCCTGTTTGTCCCAGCTGCAAATGGTCCCGAGCCATCACAAAGCTGCCAGGTTGGAGTGAGTACCTGTGAATTGTCAGTCAGGCTCTCCTTGATCTACTCTTTGCATCAGGGAGCTGCAATACTGGGAGATGAGCTTTAAAGTTGTATTGAACTCTTCTAGTGTGGATCTCTCCAGAGAGAAGAAGTTCTGAGGATTAAAAGTTTCCCCAATAATCTGAAATGATGTAATTCATGTAGGAAGCATCCTAACTTTCCATGAGTTATTACAGAGAAGTTTTGGGCTTTCTGAAAAGCTTCAGTAGTTTAGAGAATATCTAAAGTAACACAGAGCAGGAACAGTTTATTTGATTTAGGGAAATGGTCACTTTGTTTTTGGATTCTTCTGGGGCCTTAGGCTTCTCCTGACTGAGAGTGGTTGCATTGAGGTGAGCGCTTTGTGTGTTTGGCATGGTCAGTGTTTGGGGTTTGGAAGAGCTCAGAGTGTCCATGTCTGCAGTACCTGGGTGCAGGTAGGAGTGACACCGCACTCCTCCTGTGATCCCTTTGCAGCAGAGCTGTGAGCCCTGTGTTCGCTCTGGCTCTCATGGCATCAAATCCTTGGCATTCCAAAAATCCAGAGTGTGGCTGAGTTGTGGTAAGTGCAGGCTGGCATCAGCTTTGCAGTCACCTGGAAATCAGCAGGTTTGTTCCCCACTGCTCCAGCTTCCTAAGGGAGAAGGGCTCAGCTCCACTGCATTAGGAAGAGTCAGTACGTGGGTGAGAGGGCACTGAGAGGGAACAGTTCAGCCCTGTCATGTGCTGGTCTTGTGTTTCCTGTGCCATGCGTGTGCTGGGTGCCATAGAGCTGGTGGCCCTGTCTCTGTGCTGTGCTGCAGCACTCGGCCATGGGGCTCAGTGGCACAGCTGGTGTGCAGGAGGGCTCAGGGCTCACAGCTTCTCCTCCCGGCACAGGAACTTCACAGACCAGCTGCGCAAGATCTCCAAGGACGCCGGGATGCCCATCCAGGGCCAGCCCTGCTTCTGCAAGTACGCCCAGGGTGCAGACAGCGTGGAGCCCATGTTCCGACACCTCAAGAACACCTATTCAGGGCTTCAGCTCATCATTGTCATCCTGCCAGGGAAGACGCCGGTGTACGGTGCGTCTGGGGCCAGCACACAGAGAAGGGCTGTGGGCTGGCTCAGCAGGGCTGGCTCCTGCAGGGCTGTCTCTCCCCATTCCCGAGGCTGCTGCTGGAATTGGTGCAGGGCTGATTGCCTTGTGCTCACCTGCTTCCTCTGCCCACAGCTGAAGTGAAGCGTGTTGGGGACACTCTCCTGGGAATGGCCACACAGTGCGTCCAGGTCAAGAATGTGGTGAAAACCTCCCCACAGACCCTTTCCAACCTCTGCCTCAAGATCAACGTCAAGCTTGGCGGGATCAACAACATCCTTGTGCCTCACCAGCGGTTTGTATGGCCACTGCCTCTCATAGTTTTGGGGTGGTAGCCCAAGTCCCTCGTGCTGCCTGCCTGGTTTACATGGTGAAGAGGGGGCCTTCATAAAGCAGCTCTTTGAAATGGGGGTTTGTAACTTGTTTCACCTCGTTGATAATGAGGTGTTGATGTGTCTAGGCCAGAGTTGGAGGTCAGGAGATATCCTTGATATCATCTGCTCATCTCCATTGGGTTGTACATCACCCGGAGATGGCTCCAAAAACGGACTGCTTGTTTTCTCTCCTCTCCCACCAGCTCTGCCGTCTTTCAGCAGCCAGTGATCTTCCTTGGAGCTGATGTCACTCACCCGCCAGCAGGAGATGGGAAGAAACCCTCAATAACAGCTGTAAGTTCACAGCTTGGTGCCCAAAACCCTGCAGGATGCAGGAGCTGGAACAGGATTCACATGTCCATGTGTTACTGCTGTCCCCATGATGACAGTTCTCAGGGTGGGCCCGTACCCTGTCAGGTGATTTTTTCCGAGTCCTGGGAAGTTTTCTCCCAGTCCCTTCCTGCCTCTCCGTGCAGGAAAGCTGCAGTTTCTGGGAGCTGCAGGGAGACTGGCAGCTGCCACCAGATGGGGATCGTGGTGTGCTGGCCCCAGCATGGCCCTGACAGTGCCAGGAGCTTGGTGCTGCATGCAGTCATTTTGGGGCATCCCTGTCCAGCTGCAGCCCTTCAGGGACCTTCCCCCTGCTGGAGAGCTGGGGTTTGGGACATGGAGGAAATTGGGGTGACTGGGCTTCTGAGCCCTTTGTGCAGGAGGATTTGCCTTTTTCTCAAATTAAAAATGAACATCCATGGAGTGAAGTGCTGCTCCGTGCCAGCAGGGCCAGGGACAGCTTGTGCCCTCCATTGGGCTGGGAGACACTGCCCTGTGCTCGTTGCCATGCAGGATAAGCGCGTCAGCATTTTCCTATTAAGTTCTTAACTTTCCAGGACTCACAGCTCAGGTTTTCCTTGGCATGCAAATGCGTCTTTGGAGGAGTGTTTTTTTCTTAATTAGAAGGGGTTGGGAAAGGCTTTGGGCTGTTTGCTGTAGGTGTGGGTGGGACAGAACAGTCTGTTTCCTGGCGGCAGAGCTTCCCCTCTGAAAATATCTTTTGTGGTTTGTGCAGGACCACTGGGGCTTTTTTCTTAATTTTTGTGAAAGCTTTTTTGAAGCTGCAGGGGAGGAGAAGGGTAGAGCCTTTGAAGTAACTTGACCGTGTCCGTGGTGTGTTGCTGGTTGGACAATAGCAGTGGGTCTGTGGCTGAAACTAAAGAAACAGTTTCTATTGTACACATTGGTTCTAGTGGGGGAGCCCCAACCCCAGAGCTGTTTGCAAAGTGAAAGTGAAAGTGCTGGGGAGGGCAGGGGCAGCAGATTCACACTGCTCAGGATATGGAGTCTGTGGTGCTTCCCCTCTGCCCAGGGAACGTGGGGCACATTGCACAGCCACTGCTGAGTGTGAGGAATGAGGCATCTGGGTGTCTGTTCCCCAACACGGGCCAGCACTTGATTCACACTGTGCCCCCAGCTCTGTGTCACAGCCAAGCCCAGCTGTCCCTGAGCTGTTGCTCTGACGTGTCTGAGGTCTGCCTGCACTGCAGTGGGAACTCCCTGCTCAATGGCTCCCATACAGTGACTTGACCTACCACGTCCTTGGGCAGCCCGTGGCTGTCTGGGGCAGCCCTTGGTTGTCTTGGGCAGCCCCACTCCCTCTCACTGCCAGGCAGAAGTGAAGCAAGGGCAGGGCAGCAGCAGTCCCCCACAGCCACAGCATTCAGTGACACCCACCAAAGTTGTCTCACTGGAAATTCCCACAAATGTTTAAAAGGTCATGGCAGAGTGTGACATCAGGAGGTGGCCATGACCAGGGATGTCCCTTTTGGGCACTAATTGCCTGTGCAGTATTTGCTGTCCCATCTGATCTGTGAGTTCAGGTGCTCTGCCCACGGCCAGCTGTTTGTGTGGGATGCAGGTGGAAGCTGGGAATGTCCCAATCCCCTCTGTTGTTCCTGGTGTAAGACATGGTCTGTCTGTCTGTCTGTTGCTGCAGGTTGTGGGCAGCATGGACGCCCACCCGAGCCGGTACTGTGCCACGGTGCGCGTGCAGCGTCCTCGCCAGGAGATCATCGAGGACTTGTCCTACATGGTGAGGGAGCTCCTCATCCAGTTCTACAAATCCACACGCTTCAAACCCACCAGGATCATCTTCTACCGCGATGGTGTTCCTGAGGGGCAGCTCCCACAGGTGAGGAACCCTCAGATCCCCATTGGCCAGCAGGGCTGCACCAGCTCCCATGGGGTTCCTTAAGAGTGCTCAGGGACAGCTGGGTGCTGGTGTGTCCCCTCATTCTCTGTGCCCTTGTCTCCCCAGATCCTTCACTATGAGCTCCTGGCAATCCGAGATGCCTGCATCAAACTGGAAAAGGATTACCAGCCTGGCATCACCTACATCGTCGTCCAGAAGAGGCATCACACCCGTCTCTTCTGTGCAGACAAGAACGAGAGGGTGAGTGCTGCAGGGTGCCAGGGCTGGAGGCGGCTGATTCATCCCTGTCTGATGGAAGAGCCAGCCCTGGCTTTCCGAGGGGAAATCTCACCACTGGCAGGGAGAGCTTGTTCTGAATGAAACGTGCTGCTCAGTGGACTCCTACAGCCACATGGATTAGTCTGCTTCTAGAAGCCCAGCCAGCTGTTTGCTGTTATTATGAGTTACTGGGTGCTGATGATCCTGGTGACTCTTGAAATAGCCTCTGTCAGCTTGAAAACATCTGTTGTTTTGGTGATAGCTGGAGTTGCTGACGTGACAGTCTAAATAACCCTTTGCTTGCTCACAGCTTGTTCATGTATGCTGTGAAGTAACATTGATTGCCGTCACTGTTCCTAGATTTCATCTGAATTTAATGATCAGATTGAGTCTAACCAGACTGCTCCACACTAGCAGGAAGATCTAATCTTGGGAACTAAGGACAGTTTTTGATCAGGATATAAAAGCCCCAGTATCTTGTGGCATAGACTCCAGCACACGCTCTGCAGAGATCCCTGGCGTTTTCCTCATCTCTGTAGTAGGATGGGCCCCTGCCCAGCCCTTACCTGCTGCTCTCTTTCCCATGCTGTTGGCTATGTCATGCCTGGTGTTGATGCCTGCAAAAAATGCCAGTAGGCTTATTTGGGCAGGGAGCAAAATAGGATGAGCTGCTTCTGTCCCCGCTGAGTGGGCACTTGCAGACCATCTCTACATCTCAAAGGGGCATGGGGACCCTCTACCATGTCCTGGGGCAGGGCAGCTGTGTTAAAGACAGTGCTCTTGGCAACTGGAAATAACCAAACTCTGCAGTTCTTGGATCTCTTTCTATTCCCTGCCGATTGGAAAGACAGGGAACATGATACCAACATCACCCACCCCTTTGAGTTTGACTTCTACCTGTGCAGTCATGCAGGCATTCAGGTACTGTGTTCCAACACTGGCTCTTGGGATGCTGCTGGGTTTTTGGCTGCTGTTGCAGATTGTCCTCATGCATTTGTCCTGGCCCTGTCAACAGCCAGGATTTGAGGATAGTTGGATCTAAGCTGCCACTGCGGTGGTTTGGCAGGCAGGTGCAGGGTCTGTGCTGCTACTGCATTGTGTGGCACGTACTCAGTTTCTCTCCTGGAGCCAAGGGTCTCTCCTAAGAGATTTTCCTCCATCAGAGCAGCCAATTCAGCAGCTTGTCAGCTGGTGTCTGAGCGTGCCGGGCTCGCCGGGGCGCCTGCTCATCAGCAGGGACTTGCTGTCTGGCCGTGGGCGGGAGAGCCAGGCCAGCCGTCCCTGCCTGCTCTGCAGCTGCCTGGCTGCAGGCAGCCAAGATTACTCAGAAACCGGACTGGAAAAACTGCACTCGTGTAATCTGCAGCTGCTTCCAGAAGGGAGGCTGCTCAGCTTCCCCTCCCCTGTGCAGACAGCAGGAACTGGCCTGGGTCGGTGAGGGTGCACTGGGGGATGCACTGGGGGATGTGTGGCACAGAGGGAACAGGCACTAGGCAGCAGCATTCGTACTGCTTTGCACCTCGGTGCTAAGGGCTTTCCTGCCTCCCTGCCATGTAGGGTTCTCACAGCAGGGAAGCACAGGCATCCCTCCTGCCTAGACTGGCTGGCAGACCATTTAGCTCCGGGAGGGGCTGATGGGGATGTGAGGCAGCTGCATCCAGGTGCCAGCAGCATCTCTCACACCGTCCCCATCCTTCCCAGGGCACCAGCCGGCCGTCCCACTACTACGTGCTCTGGGACGACAACCGGTTCACGGCGGACGAGCTGCAGATCCTCACGTACCAGCTGTGCCACACCTACGTGCGCTGCACCCGCTCCGTCTCCATCCCTGCCCCAGCCTATTACGCCCGGCTGGTGGCGTTCCGGGCACGGTACCACCTGGTGGACAAGGAGCATGACAGGTGAGGGGCACAGCTGTGGCCCTGGGAGGGCAGAGCCAGGCATGGGCAGGGCATCTTGATGTTTTAAAGTGCCTGTGTCTGAGAGTGCTGCAGCAGAGCATTTCTAGGGGAAGATCTGCATGTAGCTGCATCCTCTTAAGGCTCAGCACAGGGGGAATGGGGATAAAGGAGAGTTAAATCCTACCTTGAGCTCATCCCAGGCTTGTGGGAGCATTTCTGGGGTGTCTGAGCATTTCCAGCTGCCTCAGGGTGCTGGAATCTGCAGTACAGGCAGGGTCACCAGCATGCACAGCATCCCTGTGCACTGCAGTGAGGTGACTTGCTGTGCTGCCAGCACTCAGCTAATCCCCATCTCCAGGGGAGTTTCTCAGTGTTCCTGAGAGGAAAATATGAAATAACTATACAGTGATTTCCTTGATTTTCAGTGGCGAGGGCAGCCATATATCTGGACAGAGCAACGGGAGAGACCCCCAGGCCTTGGCGAAGGCTGTGCAGGTTCATCAGGACACTTTACGTACCATGTACTTTGCTTGAAAGCCTAACTTTTGTTACCTCACTCAAGAAAGCTTTCAGATTTGTAGGAGCCATACAAAAAAGGAAGCATTGGGACACCTTGTTTTTTTTTCCAATGAGAAATCACTGCAGGGCAGGCAGTGTCGACTTGAGGCAGGAGACCAGCACCATGGGACAGAATGATCCAACACCTTTGTAGGATTGGAAGAGACTGATGACGATGATGATTATTTTTTTAATTTTTTCTGGCTTTGCAAAATTTTGACCTGACCAAACACATGAAGGCATTCAAGGGAAGGGATAAAACTCCCGGGAGGCGGAAGCAGGTTTTCATTTTTAAGATGCAATACTAGAGACTCCTGACTGTGAACTGGCGGCTTTGGTCCTCCGCTGCCCACGAGGCGCTGGTAGGTATTTTTTGTGGGGGTTGGGGGAGGGGATTTTTAGAGCCTTAAAACAGAAGACTAGATTTATAAAACTAATATTTTAGATTATGAGATGCTTTAATGGGTTGAGGGGAAAAAAAACAAAAACAAAACAACTAGTTTATAGGAGAATTGTAACACTAACAGTTCCCCACCCCCGAGTAATTCCCCCCAGATAATGTAAGGCACCCTAGCACTTAGCTCAGAACTGAAAACTGTCTTCCTCATGTTACAAGCTAGTCAGCTGCTGCCGCTCAAAGCAACAGTCACAGACTTTTCCATGGGTGAGTGCCTTACTATGATGCTGCAAAATTTCAATGTTTTTAATCTTGTAAGGAAACTAGTAATCTTGTCTTGATGGTGGTCCATATTTCCATCGGAAGGAGTTAATTTCTATGGTCCTCAGTTGCAGTTTGTGTCAGATCACGACCTCACGGTGGTTAAACCCCATTGAAAGATGTGCACTTTCATACAGGACAAGTTTAATGGCTGCTGACCCATTTTTGTTTCCAGTGTACTACTTGTTATTTAAAACTGTTTCTGACAAATGGGCCCCCCTTCCCCCATAATTTTTATGATGGACACCGGGATTTTTTTACTAAACATTATTTTTATACGATATTGAGTCTGTTGCCAAAATCCACAAGTCATTAACATTCTCAGCGTTTACATCCCCACACGTCCTGCGGCTGTGTGCTCACACCACAGCTCTCCAACATTTCTGTCAGATGAGTGCTGCCGACTGCAGCCTGTGCAGTGCTGGGTGCTCCACAGTGCCCATTGCCCGTGTGCATTTGGCACGTGTCTGCCCAGGCCGGCTGCTTTCCCACCAGCCACATCCCCACCTCCAGCACCTCCAGGCTCTCGCCCTCTCTGCTGCTAGGTTTTGCTGCTCTTTGTGTCATGGTATCACTGCTCTCATGCCCAGGGTTTTTATTCTGAAAGCACACCAGATTGTTCCTTAGAATGATGACATCCCTGTTGTTGTCAGGGGGAAAACTCCTGATTTGTGCTTGTACCAGGAAAACAGCCTTTTTCCCCACAGGAACCTGGTCACTGCTTTTCAGACCCATTTTGCTGCACAGTGACCGTACGCACGGTGGCAGGGCCGTGGTGGCAGCTCAGTACCAATATCATCCGGGCACATTATCTGGGTTTTTTTCTATGAAAGTGTTCACAGCGCTTCCTTCAAGAGACAAACAAGGCGCACGCTCCTGCCACGTTCTGAGGGGAAGAGCTCTGGTATCATTTTCCTGCCGAACGCGTTTCCCAGGCGGCCCCACGTGAGCACTGCCCCTGGCCCGCGCGCGGACAGAAGCACATCTCCACCTCTTTGGTTTGTACTTTCTGACGTTGAAACTTGCCTTGCCTTCATGAAAACCACACCGGTCATGTTGGCCCATTGAGCTGTCCTAACCCCGGGAATTCACTCTTCCCATTTTCTTTTGGGGCAACGTGTTTGTGAACAGTGACAACATCACTATGCTATGCAAACTAAGTGCTGAGCCCACTGATGTCACGTTTGGTGAAGATCCTACGTTTAGCACAGTCCTGTTTTCCTCAAGACCACACTGTTTGGTTCCTATCCTCCTTTGCACCTTGTGTCAACCTCCACTGCTGTATATCCTCAAGGTGACGGGGAGGAGACCAGGACCTATCCGTGGTCAGTAGGTAGGGAACTCTTAGGAAGGCTTTAGAGCGTAGGGAACACATCAACACTAAGTGTCAACATGAGAAGCCTACATTCCTCTACACAAGTGCCTGCATAGTGACACCAATCAGCACCTCCATCTCATTCTCTGAACTCTGACTTATGTTCATTGAAAGCAAAACAATCTCAGAGGGGCTGTTCCCACTCACCTGGTGTTAGAAAGCTCCTCATTAAGAATAAAATCGGGGTCAAGGTCAAGGTTCTCTCTGCAAATCAGTTTGTTCACCAGCATTACACCGGAACGCGCCTGGCTGCTGCTCTGCAGTGAGGGGCAAAGGTATTTTGGTTCCTCGTTTTAATTTTAGTGTTTTAGTTGGGTCTAGAATTCTGAAATGTCTTTTAGTAGCTGTGGCATAGCACGTGCCATTTTTAACCATTTGAAAAGAGATAGTGTGGGCATTTACAGAAACAGCTTGTTGCTCTGTAACAATTTTTTTTAACCTTGAGACTTGAAATGTAAAATGGACCTTTAAGATTTGCACTCATTTGTAAGGTGGCTGTTCATAGAAAACTATGAATGAAGACTTGCTGATGTAGCACCTACTTTTAACAGCAATTTTAACTACACAAAAGCTTCACAGCTTCTGAAACTCTCAGCTGTTGACTTGCAGATCGTGTTCTGCCCTTATTTCACCCTCTGCGTTGGGTTTTCATGGTTTTGGATAAACAAAAAAGCCAAACTCAGTAGCTGCTGTGCCCTTTAAACCCTGTTTCCACTTTGAAGAAGTTTAGAGAGGTTGGAGTGACCCGCATGTTTTCTATACCGGACTATGCACCGTACCCTCTCCGCGCTCCGGCATCGGCATTTCTCCCCCTCTCTTGTCTGAGATGCAAACGAGTAGCTGCATGTTGAGGTGCGTTTTGCTGCCTGTAGCGGATAGGTGTTACCCCAGGTACATATCAGGATCTGTAGTTAGCCACAAACCCCACACGGGCATCCCGATCAGCTCCGAGTCTCTGCCTTCTCGAGTTCCACCTGCGCCTGGAAGCGTTGCCGAGTGCATGCAGCTCTGTGGGAAGAGGAGTAGCTTTCATTTACCTGTAGAATGCTATTGTTTCCCTTATCTCATATCTGAGCAGGATGGGGTGGGAGGGCTGCTCTGCCCTCTCCCCGCAGCTTCCAGGGCACTCGGGGTGTTCTGGGATCGCACACGATGTCTCAAACAGCCCAAGCATCCAGCGTTGCCTCGCGGAAGGTTTTCTTCTTGGAAAATCAGTGTGAAATAAAAGAATGTTATTGTTTCAGGAAGGGAAGCCAGACAGCAGGAGAGCAATAAGTGAAATTCATATCTTGCCTGAGTGATTTGCACTTCAATAGTTGTGAAAGAAAATTTCCAGGACTCCAGTGCTTTTGTGTTTGATTTCCAGCCCCTTTCGTACCTCCTTTCTATGAGCAAGTGTGGGACTGTACATAGGGTGTTTACAGGATGCTCCGTTTGGGTTGTTATTTTTCTTGTGGGTTTTTTTTTGCTCTAGCTTGAACTCTGTATGGTCCATTTGTTAAATAGCCGTGAACACTTGATGTACAGTACTTACTAAACAAGCAGCAGCACAAAACTTATTTTATTAAGAAAATATGGCTTATATTTTAAAGGTTGAATATCAATTTTTTTTTTGTATGTGTGGAATTAAGACTGGTGAAGAGTAACAAAATCCTTGGATTAGGCCAAAAGAAAATACTGTAAGATCCTAACCACCTCTTTATTAAAGAAAGCAGTATGATTAAAGAGCTCCAGAACATTGTATTTATATTGGATTTGATTTAATTGCCTTTGTGGATTTTTTTTTGCCTTGGTCCTGATTTTTGCTTGCAACTTCGACTTTGCAGTCCCAAGTGTCTGTTACCCTGTAACTGTTGGCAGAAGACCTAAATAAAAGCAATGTGAATATGTTGGGGTGACAGTCCTGAGTCACATTGGTGGGGAAGGGACATACACATCCCAGGCATTCCCTCAGGAAAGGCTGGGGGACAAACAGGGAAACGCTGACTGGAGCTGAATTGCATCAGACACTGCAGAGGATCCAGCACCCCTCACTGTCCAGATCTCAGTTCAATGAGAGAAACACTTAAGCAAACAAGTACATGCTTAAAACTTCTGGGAATACAGTACAATTCCACTTTTTATTAAAATGTCACCTGAGAACTGACTGATTTCGGGCTCCTGGGTTATTAGATAACAGAAATGTTCATCAAAATCTGCTGTTCCTGCAGCCTCACTGAATGCTTCAGGGGCTCTTAGCTCTGAGGTGCTTTAAGGACAGATTTCAGACTCCTTTTGGATTGAGGTTAAACTTGATCCTCTGGGTTTCTGCACTGCCTCATCTTTTGCATTTCCCATCATGTTTTACATTTCCTAGCTTTGCAAATCTTGCAAACATCCTAGTCTACTCCAATGCCAGCAGCCTCTGGTTGAGTTTTAGGGTCCAGAACTGAAGGTTGTTTGCCATCCTCTGAGTTCTTGTTGGAGGAGTTCTTTGTTTTCCCTTACAAAAATGCAGGGGCAGACCTTAAGCCAATGAATGATTTAGCAGTTGAGCTCTAACTAGGTTTTTGAATAATGCCAAGGAATTTTAAGGAAATGCTAATGGCACGCAGGCACTTGTCAGTTAATTTACCTAACAGCAGCACCAGAAAGTTCTGTCCCGAGCTGGGCACCTGTGCAGGTTCTGCACACATCCAGCTGCTTTGTGGGTTCTATCACCTATTTTAAACAATTCCTACTACATAACAGAATCTTTAGCAGTTTTAAAGGGGCTTTTTCTTTGTGAGATACAACAGCAAATCGTGCCTTGTGCAGCTGGGTCTGGAGTCCTGGAAAACAGGTCAGAAAACTGGTTTCAAGTGTTAGATTAGCATTTGAGCCCCGGCCCTGGTGCTGATTACAGTGCCCGAGCTGTGGGACCAGATGTGCTGCCCCTGAGGGATGTGTGTTTGCAGAGATGCCTCTCTCCCACGGATCTGCTTCGTCCTGGAGATCACATTTCCCACTTCCCATTTCAGTTAGGAAATATTCTAGTAGGTTACCTTTAATTTGCATGGGTTTAAAATCCTTACTATGTCACTTACCTGAAAACTAAATTTATGCTTTTAAAGACTAATTCAGCTGGGAATCTTCAGGATGGTAATTTTTAATAATGACCCTGACATTTGGATTATGAATCTTTAACTTCTGTTGGCCCAAAATTCCAGTTCTTTGGTACCTTCCCAGTTGTTTCCCAGGGGAAGGCCCCTCTCAGTACCAGAAAAGGTGACATTGTTTCTTCACAGTGAGTAGCAGGTTCAAACCCACTTGGAAAAGTCCCAATATACTGTTTTTACAGAAAAAAAAAAAAAATCTTTTGAGGGCAGAGGAAATAAAGGTGTCACTGCCTGACCCAGCACTGAGCCTGTTGCATCTGTCACATTCTAATCTCTTCCCCACTTGCCATTTGCTCCTTTCACCCCTCTGCTTGTTTGGTACCAGTTTGTGTAAAATATCCCTAACACAGCGGTACTGAACATTGCTAAATAGTCTCAAAAAATTAGGACAGGGCAAGCATAAGTTCTGAATTTATGTTGATACAGTGAATCATCAAATCATGAATCATGGAATATCCTTAAATTGGAAGGGATCCACAGGGATTATCCAGCGCAATGCCTGGCCCTGCACAGACACCCCAACAATCCCACCCTGTGCGAGGAGCTTTCCTGGAGCTCTGGCAGGGTCGGGGCCGTGCCCATTCCCGGGGGAGCCCGTTCAGGGCCCGAGCACCCTCTGGCTCCCGCAGCCGGGCTCGTTCCG
>NW_005054478.1:239128-251455 GCF_000277835.1 Geospiza fortis | reverse complement strand
GACCGGGCCGAGCCCATCCCGAGCGGGATCGGGCGGGAGGAGCCGAGCCCCGCGGGCAGGGCCCCGGTACCGGGCAGAGCCGGGGCTGAGCCGCTCCGTGCCCTGCTTGCCGTGCCGGAGGTGGAGGAGGAATTGTCGGTATTTCATAACCGGGGTGCCCGGCTTGCATAACCCGCGCCGTGCCGGTGCCCGAGGGACGGAGCCGAAGAGCCCGGCGGGACCGGGCAGCGCTCCCTCGAGCAGCTCCTGCCGGGCTCACACCCGGTACTTGGCCCCTGTGTGTCAGCACTTGAGTTTTGGGGTTAATTCCTGTGCCTTTGGGTGTGCTGCTTCACTGTAATCATCACGAGGGGGTTATTGCCCGGAGAAGCTGTGGCTGCCCCATCCCTGGCAGTGCCCAGGGCAAGGTTGGACAGGGCTTGGAGCAACCTGGGGTAGTGAAAGGTGTCCCTGCCCATGGGATGGGCTTTACGGTGCTTTCCAACCCAAATAATTCTGTGATTCTATGAAAATCTTCACATTTTGGCCGTTTGATCCTTTTGCCGGGAAAGCACATGCTCAGTATTTATCAACTTTGTGGTTTAAATGGATTTTGGGGGTTGGAGAAGGAAGTTCTGATTCAGTTTTTCAAGATAACTTATTCCAAATCTGGCAGAAGAGTGGAGGAGGGTTCAGGGTTGGGCAGTGTTTAATCAGCAATTCCCTGGCTGTACCTCGATGGAAAAGGGAATGTCCAAAGCCACCTGGAGTTCCATGTCTGTCACTTGAGTAGGTACCACAGGTGGTGAAAATACCAGACTGAGACTGAAGGTGTCAACACAAAACGTGCCTTCCCATCTTCATATGCAGATCCTTTTCTAACATACTTGGAGATTTAAGGACAATGATGCATTTGGCTGGAAAAACTCCCTACCTCAGCTGTTGCTTGGCTTGAGGTTGTGATGGGTTGAGAATATTTCAAGGTGCAGAATTTTAACAACCTGGTGGAATTCATATGACGCTTTCTTACACGGTGTTAAATACATTTTAATTATAATGTAGTGCAATTGTAGTTGTCTCCTGATAGTCAGATTTGCAAGAGGAACCTGTAAATGGTTTAGTTTTCCTTTGGAGTGAATTTTCCTGTTGTTAGGCTGCAATGTGTTGGATTTCAGCAGTGCTGCTGCAGAGTGGGCTCAGGCAGTGTCCAGCACAATGGATGGCTCTTCCAGTGCCTAGGGAAGTGTTATGTGCAGTGTTCATTTCCAAGTCTTGGGGTGTTGGAGCAGGAGGACACAAACCATCCTTGGTGGAGCAAATGAAGATTAAAGCTCTGTTGTGAAAGAGAGCAAGACACTGAGATGTGCTTTGTTTTCTGTGCATGAAGGGAAAACATGGGATAAAATAAGCAGAGAGGGGAACAAAAATTGGGGTGTGAGTATCCCTGGAGTAAAGTGTGGGAGTGTGTGCCAGGACATCTGGGGTGAAGCAGTGCTGTGGGTGATGTCCTGTTTGTGTGAGAGGCTTAGGCTGAGGAATCTGGGGGGTATTGTGGCTCTCCTGGTCCATGGAATTTGAACATCACTGAAAGTAGGAGCAGGATGTGAAGGTGGCTGCTCGGGGTGTGGGTTATGGTGGAACCAAACTGAGAAACAGCAGTAAAATGTTCAGTGGGGAAGGTGAAGTGAAGGAAAAGCTGCTCTCAGCACAGGTCAGGCATTGCACTTCCACCAGGAGAATATTCAGTAAAATTCCAGAAGGCAGGGAGGTTCAACCAACAGGGGATGTTCTGTGGTATAACCAAGTTGTGTCAGTGCCATTGTCTTCATTTCCATGTCCTACATTGTTCTTTCAAAGCTCACAGCTTTTTGTGTTATAAGTGTTAACTTGTGTTGGATTGGGTTTTTTAATTTCAGTTTTTAATGAGGCGCTGCAGGCATCCTTAATGTTCTGTTTATTTTCCATACAATCTTTGGGCAGAGAAAATCCTGAGAAGTGGCTTTTCTCTCTCTGATTCAGAGTAGTGCTTTGGGAGGCCCATTAAAAGTCCCGTTTTGTGGGTGTGGTAGAGCAGGGAAGGGGGTGATTCATAGTTGCCTTCAAAAGTTTTTCTACTGCAAGATACAGTGGCAGATTTCCTCTGGAGTTGCTGTGGAAGTTGTTTGACTCACAGTATGAACATTACAAATTGTTTCATCCTCAGAGCTTTGCTTCCTCAGGGGTGAAGGTGTCGAAGAGTATTTCTTGAGCTAATTTTTACCTCCCAGATTTTGGTCTGTGGAAATACCTTCCAGGGAAAACTCTTGCAGGGTTTGTGTGGGCTGGCACATTCTCTTCTCCCAGAGCAATTGGGTATTAACTTCACTATGTCCATATAAGCTTCATTTTTGGGCTTAAAGCTTTTTGTATTTGGATTTTTTAAAGGTTCAGAAGCATTGATTGTCTTTTAAATTCTCCAAAACACTCCAGTGTGTTTTCTGTAAGTCCATTAGGGCAGAATGAGTTACCACACCAGTATTTGCTTGTGCAGTTGGCAGTCACAGAGCACAGCATCAAAACGTTGGCTTTTGATGAGTTTGAACATGACTTAGTATCCGAAACCTTGAAAAAAACCAAACCCTAAATTGCAAGGAGGAATGTTTAGAAAACATGGATTGCATTACTCATAAATAATGTAATGCCACCCAGCAAGGCCGAGTGACAGAAATGAGGCAATTCATGATTTCTGGCAGACGGCGCTCGATCATTGAAACCAACGTTTGAATCAAATCTTCTCTATGTATTTTTTTTAATCCAGAATTAAGTTATTTTTTGTTAGTGATAAAATTTTCTTAGAGCTCTACAGGCTGGGCCTCTGAGTAGAGGCCAGGGGCCCTGTGAAAGGGAGTCTTTTATTTTTTCCCCCTCCTTGTGAGAGCTCTAGCTCTCTCCAGTGCAGCTCCAGCCTGAGACTGGGATCGGTTCCACAAATCTGCCTCATGTTCCTGAGCCAGAGTAAGTTGTATTTACCTGCTCAGGCCTTGATGTTGTGTTTTGGGCTGTTTCAGCACCCATCCAGTTGGATTTAGAACTGTTGTATAAACAAAAATAAAACTACTAAGTTATCTCTGTTGTTAGAGTTTGGCTTTATAATGCTGAAGCCACAGTGTGAAAGAGGATAATTTTTTTCTGGAAGCTTGGTGGGGATGGCCCTTTCTGTAAGGAAATCTGCATTTCCTATTAGCATCCTGCTGGAGATCAGGGTTTTTCTTCATTCTGTAAAAACGTTGCTTGTGCCAGAAGCTGCAGTTTTTTGTACAATGGTGTGTTGGAAGCATTTGCAGGTTTCTGAGCTCCTGCTCGTTGTGCTCAGGCTTTATTCCGACAGGGCTTCTCTGGTTGCTAGGTAGGTGCAGCCAGGGTTTGGATGCAGGCCAGGCTTGTCCGTGTGCTGGCTGGGCTGCCGAGGAATCGCCGTCCCTTCTGGCTGTGCTTAAGCTTGATTGGAACATCGATACTTCCATGGAAGAAAAGATTCTCACTCAGAGCTCGTTGGAGCCGTTAGAGGGACTTCCACAGTGCAGCTGGGGAGGGCTTTATGATCCCTTCCAAGTCAAACCATTCCATGATCTTGAGACGTGCTCCCTTGCTGCACAAAAGCCTTCCAAGAATCTGTCTGAGGCACCAGTTTTAGTTCCTGTTTGTGTGTTCATTGTTTTCTGTTATAAATCAGTTGAGTTTTAGTGCTGGGAGCTTTGCTGAGCTGGTTTTATGAATTGAGCTCTGCTCCAGCACACGGAACAGACTTGGTGTGGGGGTTTTACTTGGAATTTTAAGAACATCCTAGGCATATATCTGAAGGGAGCCTACCAGAAAAATGGAGAAGGGAGAGAATTTTCAAGGCCTGGAGTGATGGGGGGGATGGCTTCCCACTGCCAGAGGGCAGGCTTAGATGGGATATTGGGAAAAATTCTTCCCTGTGAGGGTGGAGAGGCCCTGGCACAGGGTGCCCAGAGCAACTGTGGCTGCCCCATCCTTGGAGGTGTCCAAGGCCAGGTTGGACAGGGCTTGGAGCGATCTGGGATGGTGGAAGGTGTTCCTGCCATGGCAGGGAATGGGAATGAGATGATCTTTAAGGTGCCTCCAACCCAAACCATGTCATGGTTCTATGGTATGTACATACCTGTACTGTAATGGCAGAATATTGGTTTCTTTAACACAAAAAGGTTTCTTCTCTCAACTTTGTGGGCAACTGAGAAATGCAGAACTCTCTGGAAGCACTGAGGAGCTGCTCCATCCCCTGTGGAGGAGGCCTCACAGGGCTGCTGCTTTGAGAAAGGTTTTTCAGCCTTGACCCACTTTGTTTTTGCAATGGTTAAAGGGCTTGAAGGAAAGGATCTGCCACTCGGGCATCCTGTACTCAGTGGAATAATAGTAGTTTGAATATTTTTGGTTTGTGTGTTTATTTCCATGGGCTTGACACAGGACTTAGGCATGAGGTTGGGTGAGTCACCGATAGATCGGCAGCAGAACCATCCCCAGAGCGTCGCTGGTTATTTGTGTTTTATTGGGCTTTGAGTCACAGCTTTGAGGCCACTGACACAAGACTTTCACAACAGAATCTGGCAAGTCAGTGTCTCTTCAAAGCAGGGTCTTTCAGTGGGTGCCCCTGTATTTGGGCAGTACTGGCATACTCATGTTTTTAAGTTCATTTGTCCGAGGGAGCATATGATTCACACAATAATAGCAAAATAGCTGAATTTTTTTAAATTACACCTGAACAATGTGTAGACCTGCACTTCTGATTCATTCATTGGTCACTTAACTCCTGTTTGCCAAAATTTGGGTTCTAGCTTCTTCCAGGGTGACTGAGACACACAAGGTTTACCAGACTAAAAGAACCTTCTTAATGTTATCTTTATTTCAGCAGTTTTGTTACTCTCCTCCAGATAGGAACTAAATATAAACTGTGGTATGGATGTCTTCAGAATATTAAAACAAGCTGTTGACTTGTTTATGCCACTCAAATGCTTAGTAGTAACTTTTTTGCTTATGGTTATATTCTGCAAATATAGCTGGAGTAAATTCTAGGGCTGCTTTTACTCACGTGAGAGTATTAAAATGAAGGGAAAGTTGAAGAGAGCAGATGCTTGGAACAAGTTTTGCATAAGCAGAGTCTGTGAGCGGGTTTTAAATGATGCTTCTTGCTTTCTGTTTTGTTTTATCTTGTGGCTCCAAGCCAGCCCCACTCAGAATTTTTCAGTAGTTTTCTGGGTAGAGCCAGACAAATGTTACAGAGGAACTTGGCTTTGATGTTCACCTGTTCTCAGGACGTGATTATTTCTTTCAAGATAATACAGGGGTTTTTACAGAAATTATGGAGATTAAGCAAAAGGCAAATAAAAACCATTTTTCCCAGCACTTGACATTTTAACTCTGCTATGAAAACGAGTGGGCTGGAATTGCTGCCTGCGTCACTGAGTAGGAGGAGAGGGGAGAACTTTGCACTACCTCGCTCAAATGCTCTGAAAATCAGGACGTTTGTACCACGAGTAACTTCTTAAAACTCAGGCAACCAAGCATTTTGGGTTTGTTGTTGTTTCTTAACTGGAAAGAGGTGCTTTTAAGTGGAAATACCAGTAGAAATTCTGGGAAATGGGCTATGTTTACTACCATGTTTGGTTTGTAAGGCATGAGTAATGCAAATCCTGAGTGGAGGGTTCTCATCTAAATTATGCAAAGCAAATCAAATAGATGAGAATGGAACAAATCTGGGCAGGTATTTTAGCTACTTTTTAAAATATCTATCTCAGTGCAGATTTAGATGTTTCTCTGAGCAGTTCTGGGTATTCTTCTCTAGCCTACAAGTAATCAAGAATTTTACAATCCTGTCTTAATCTGAGTCTTTACTCCTCTGGCAAGTTGGCTTTATGGGGGCAGTTGGATGGGAGGTAATGGTCTTACTCTTCATCCATTTTCAGCCAGCAAAGTTCAAGAATAATCTGTCTTCCAAGACTAAGCTGATATTGGCACTGAAATGAAGAGTTTATCTCAAATCCTGTGTATCAGTCCAGCGCTACTTCTGTATTTTTGTACTCTGCAGCCACTTCGTTATTACCAGGGTGTTCAGAAAAGACTTGGAAAACTTTCTGTGTTATTTTTGGGGTTGTTTTTGTTTAGGAGTTTTTGAGTTTTTGGTTTTTTTACTTTTTGTTTTGGATTTTTGGTTGGATTTTTTTAGAAAATCTAAACAAAACCTCCTGATTTTATTCATGCTGATCACTGAAGCTCCTGAGTAAGAGAACAGTCTACAAGTAGGTGGAGGATTAAGGATTAATAATGGGCAAGCATTTGTTTGGAATTTCATGCTGTTGGAGACAGCTCATTTCCTTTCCTCGAGTGTGCTGGCTCTGGTGCCCACCTGCTTGTCCTAGGAATTGGTTCAGGGGATTTTTTGTTGTGCTTTTCTCCTAATCTGTGGGATTTTTCCTTTGCAGGACCCGTGGGGGCACAGCCCCTGCTCATGGTGCCCAGACGTCCCGGCTATGGCACCATGGGCAAGCCCATTAAACTGCTGGCC
Organism: Geospiza fortis; assembly: GCF_000277835.1. Classification (NCBI taxonomy): domain Eukaryota; kingdom Metazoa; phylum Chordata; class Aves; order Passeriformes; family Thraupidae; genus Geospiza; species Geospiza fortis. The sequence goes on along the minus strand of NW_005054478.1, from coordinate 244,917 downwards.
AACTGCTTCCAAGTTGAAATCCCAAAGATTGATGTCTACCTCTATGAGGTGGATATCAAACCAGATAAGTGTCCTCGGAGGGTGAACAGGTGAGAAGATCCATTTGTCTTGTAAATTATACCAATGAGAATTTTGAATAACATCAGGAGCAGTGAAAGGGAGGCTTTCTTTCCTTTTCCCCACCTCCCAGCTGGGAGGTGAAAGTGCTGCTGCTCATTCAGCTTGAAGAGGAAGTCAATATTTATCATCTTCCTGAAGTACTTTGGGTTAATATTGCCTGGCCAGGACGTGGTGCCTGGAAGCTGCTGCTGTGCAGGAAGGCTGGTTTGCATGTGCTGAAAGGAAAGTGTTTCCATTCTGTGCCACTGAAACACCAAGACCTCCCAAAGAATTCAGATCCCAAAGGCCTGTTACACTTGGAAATGTTCCAAAGGTCTCTGTGTTCCAAAAGTTTTATCTACTACTTGCATCAAGAGGCATTTTTGTATAAGCTGAAAATTTCATCATGGTTTTTTAAGTGTAATTTCAGTGCTTGTGTCAGGTTAATCTTTATTGCCATCAATTTATAATAAAGCGAGGGAGGCAAATCTGTAATTGTGTGCAAATTGGATCAGACTTTTGCATGATTTTGTAGAAACGCAGGTTATTAAGGACTTAAAGCCAAGCTTGTTTTGTTAGGGCATCTCATGTTTATAACCAGTGTAGGCAGAATTCAAAACTCTCATCGAGGAGCAGATAAACATTGCTGCAGACAGCACAATGAACTGGCTGAGCTTCCACATGGGGGTTTGTGCTGTTTTTTCACAGTACCACATTGTGGGTTTTTTCCAAGGTAACAGTGGTCTTGTTTTCCATCATAAAGATGATACAAAGGCCTTGGTAATTTCTAGGAGTTTCTGAAATTATTTCAGTACCAATATTCTCCAGTGTTTGAGCATTTGCATTGATTCTGATTTTATTCTGTAGTGTTTATTTAGTTAAAGTATGTGAAGCACCTTTTGGAACAGCAGTGGGTGTTTATAATTCACTCAAGTCTTGTTTATTGCAACTACTTCAGCAAAACACCTGGGAGTGGGAGCCAGTTCGGGTCTGATCCTTCTTCAGAAACATCTTCAATGCAAATATCCCCTTTTCCAGGGACGTGGTGGACTCTATGGTGCAGCATTTTAAAGTGACAATATTTGGGGACCGTAGACCAGTTTATGATGGGAAAAGAAGCCTCTATACAGCCAATCCACTTCCTGTGGCCACTACTGGGGTAAGATAACTGGGAACATGTTACATTAATAGCAGCTTCATAGGAAAGGAAAAAACCCAACTCTAAATATTGCTGATTTCAGAAAAGCTGGATGTATCTTACAGTATCTGTACTGAAACCGAGTCCTTCTCATATATTTCCTGCGAATTCCAGTGTGTGGAAATGTTCATGTAATAGTTGCATTCAGAACTTCCTGTATAATTTAGTAGCTGCTTTCTACAGCAAAATCTATTAAAACATTTCATTTTACAGACTGTAACACATGATCTTATGATGAATTGAAAAAACAAGCCAGAGTTTTTCTAGAGTGTATTGCTTTATGAGGTGACAAAAAGTTATTCTATCCTCTTCTGCTTGGTCAGGGCCCAGTTCTCTTCACTTTGTGCATTTGATAATGTGCTTTCATCAAACGTGCTGTGTCTTCAATATCTGAGTTTTTGAGTCTCTGGCCCAGTTATGGAAGGAGTGGTATCTCAAGGATACCAACCTCCAGATTAAAAAGCTGCTTTTTATTTCTTTCTTTTCTCCCCTGCCCAGGTGGATTTGGATGTGACACTACCCGGAGAAGGTGGAAAAGATCGTCCCTTCAAAGTGTCAATAAAGTTTGTTTCTCGGGTGAGCTGGCACTTGCTGCATGAAGTTTTGACAGGAAGAACCTTGCCTGAGCCTCTGGAACTAGACAAACCTATCAGCACTAACCCTGTTCATGCTGTCGATGTGGTGCTACGACACCTCCCCTCCATGAAGTAGGTTCACTGTCTTCCTGCAGTCTGTCTTTACCTGAAGTATCCCCACTGGGAGACCTTCATCCCCATTTCTTCACAGGTGAAAAGAGAAACTGTTCATTCCCCTCTGCAGCACAGCTGGTGAGCTGAACAGGGAGATTACAGTCAGTCCTGTACAAGTGTTTCTGTAGGCAGGGCAGGTGATGTGTGTGTTGGAAAAGATCAAGAAACATCAGGCATTTATAACAGGCCTTCATAGAAATGCTGAGAGGTTCCAGTGAGCTGCAGCACTGCTGTCCTGGTTCTGATCAGCTTGAGCCAAGTGACAGCAGTGCCTGTGGAAAGCAGAGTCTCTTTAATCCATTGGTACACTGTACACTGTCACCAGTGCATGCTTCTCATGTCTGAAATACATGGCTGGGACAGGACCTGTCCTAACAAAGTCTCATATTTGTTATTTTATCTCAGAACCCTGAAATTTAGAGAAGGCTAATTTTGCTTGATTTGGTCAATGAAAGTTACTTTTGAAGTTTGTTGGCTTTAGGCAGCACAATGGCTTTGCTCTGAGCAGATTTCTGATAGGTTTCACTGATAGCTCTGATAGGCTTCACTGCGTGTAGCTGACAACCAAAAAAAGTGCCTCTGGTTTTGTGGAATCCAGTGTTCTTCAGCTTTCCCAGATCTGAAGATGTTAGCCTCTGTACCAATGCCTGTGCATTACAAAACAGGAGGTGTGGAAGCTCAGGAGCAGCTGTGTTCTACCTGTGAGAGAAACATCATTTCATCTAGTTCTTTGTTTCCCCCATAGTTTTTGCTTCTCTCAATGTATCTTGTATTCAGAAGTTCCCTATGAATTAGGAAAAATGGTATTTAAGGGTCAGGCCAGTATAGACAAGGCTGTTGTACAGAATCTGCTGTGGTGGAGATTCCACTTTCTTGAAGCAGAAGATCAGGAAGGGTAAGTTAACTTAGTTCTTGATTTGTTGTAAAAACTGAAAGTGGTTTGTGCATTGCTAAAAGTAGCAAATGTTTTTTGTCTAAATTTAAAAGCACTGCAATAGGAACAGAAGCATTCAGGGTATTTTGTTTATACTTGCTTCTTGGCACAGATTGCTGGTGCACAAAATGCCAAAAAATAATAATGCCGTGTGTTATAATCTTTGTTACATGAATTTGATGTTTGGAAAACAAGAACATAAATGTGTGGCCACCTGTTTCACCAGGTACACCCCTGTGGGCCGCTCCTTCTTCTCAGCTCCAGAAGGCTATGACCACCCCCTGGGAGGGGGCAGGGAGGTCTGGTTTGGGTTCCATCAGTCTGTCCGACCTGCCATGTGGAAAATGATGCTCAACATCGATGGTAAGTGGAGATTCAGGGCTGAGATTCAAACCAGACATGTATGGCAAAGGCTACCTAGAAATTCTAGTCTGTTTTCCTTGCATTTGTCATGATGTCAATGTTTGAGCAGAAATTTAGCTGCCATATAAAAACCAATATCCCTGTATAAGAAAGAATTGCACAGGGCTTGTTTTCCTGCTTAATTTCAGTATTGGTGCATCCACAGTGACAGATTCAGGTTGCCTGCACTGTGTCTCTGTGCAGCTGTACACAGTGAGTGGTGCTCAGTACTTCCAAGAAAACTCTGTAAAACATACCCCAAACACTTCTCTGAATAGGGCTGATTGGAATAGGCTTTCTTATGCAAAAGGATAAGCTCTGCAGCACTGTATTGAGTCCCAGATGAATGGATCTGAGATCAACTGGTGCCTGTGTCAGACTCCCTCGTCCTGTGAGCACTCAACTCTATTTAGTTGTTAAACCCTCATTGAAAAGTGTCAGTGGTGGAGATGCAGGTGCTGCCTGAGGTTTTCTCTGATTTGCATTCAGTTCTCACTGTCTTTGAAATGCTTTATAAACCCAAGGTAAATTGTCTTGCTCTACATTGAGCACTCCCAAGTCAGGTTGTGCTTGGAACATAATAAAATATTGCAGATGTTGAGCTGTCTTGCTGAAAATTTGCAAGTCCATGTGTTCTGGTTTACATAAATTGTGGGTGATTCTTGTGTGACTGAAGTCACACAGTTTGTTCTTGTAAAATTGCCTTTCTAACAGCAGCTGTGGTTTAAAAAAATGAATGTAAAAATCTCAACCTGTCCCAAAAAGAACCTGTGCTGGTATCTATATGCAAGGTACTGAGAGAACTGCAATTCAGGTAGAAGAGGATGAATTTACACCAATTGATCATGTACTGTGCTGTTACTTTGTAAGACAAGCTTTTCTTACCAGCATTAGCAAGTGTAGTAGTAACTCTTGAAGCAGAAGTTTTTCAGTCCTTCCTATGAATGAGAAATTTGAAGCTCTTTGTAAGTGGTGATTCACAGAGCTGTTGTTCTGGTTCCTCATTTGAGGCTGTGAAATTGTCTTCAAATCCCATCACTGGAGGTTTTTCAGTTGTTTAGTTGAATGAGGTTCTCCATAGAAGTGTTGCTGTGGGAGACAACCCACACACTGCCAGGGTGGGGAGAGTGAGGGTTTGGGGTCACTCAGAAATCTGGAGCAGTCTCAGGCATCTGGAGGTGTTGGTTGATGCCTCATGTGAGGTTGGTAGGCTGCTCAGTGACACATGTCTGAAGAATGTTGGGTTGTATGAGCCCAGATGTGTGGCAGGTTTGGTACATGAGATCTGGAAAACTGATAAATGCTTGTTGAGTATTTCTTTTCTGTTGTTGACATTTAAAGTTTTACATGTGTGGAACAGTTTGTGTCTGAGCTCTGTCTAATCCCACCTCGCCCTTCCTGCCAGAGGTGTTGTTTCAGTTGCTTATAACTTTGTCAAGAAGGTAATTTATGATTTATAATAAGTCAGATGTCCTGCTTAAAACCAATATATTGTCTCTTAAAGTAATAGTGTCATTAGCATGTGGGGAGGGTAAGAGATATGAGTAGATCAAGGGTTCCACTCCCCCCTACACCAGCACAATTTCTGCATAGTCAAAATAGTGCTCATGTCTACACCAGATATTGTTTCGGTAATTGAGCAGATTGTGTAACTGACAAAATTATATTGCATGTTGAATTATGTTAGCTTTTAATATTCAAAAGTCTGTGGTAGAGGGATATTAATCCTGTCTCTGCAGCTTCATACAGAGGTAAAAGAGAATGGCTCTCTGGAGTATTGCAGCTTTCTAGAAATAATGTTCTCTGGGGGAAAAACCCTTTTAAACCCCTGAAACTCCAGGTAGTAACAGGATAACTGTACTGGAGAGAGATGTGTCACTGTAGACTTTCTGCTGGCTTTTTGATATTTTACTCTTGCAGAACTCACTGTTCTGTTTCTAAATGTGCCTGAGGTTTACGTGGAATTCTAAGAAATATTGATGTATGAACTGCTTCACAATACCTTGACTGGGGTTTTTTTACACTTCATATTTTGCTCTTTGTAGTTTCTGCCACTGCCTTCTACAAAGCACAACCCGTAATTCAGTTCATGTGTGAAGTCCTTGACATTCATAATATTGATGAACAACCAAGACCTCTGACTGATTCTCATCGGGTAAAATTCACCAAAGAGATAAAGGGTGAGTAGAAATGGGTTGGTTTTGTTCTAGGTAACACAGTAAAGTTAATTCTAAGTGAATTGTTTTAACTGGAAGCCTGTTTAACTTGGATAAGAAGGGCCTGGAGCTGCCAAGAGAATTGTAGTATCCATGTGTGTAGCTCTAATCCTGAGACAAACAATGCAACTCTGCAGAAATGGGAGCTGAAAAACATTCCCAGTGGCTTAGAGGGATAGAGGGAGCACGTT
>NW_005054478.1:217601-239091 GCF_000277835.1 Geospiza fortis | reverse complement strand
ATCCAGCCTCTCCTAACCCAGGGTCCCTGAGGCCACCTGGCATTGTGTGTGGGCTCCTGTTGTTTCAGTGCTGTGGCAAAGTGGACACTGATTTCAGGGCTAACATTGATTCTTTCAAAGTGTGTTGTTATAGTGAATTCTAATAACTGATTGCCTTGTGGAAAAATAAGTACCACTTGCAGCTGAAGGCCAAATTCCATTCCAAAGGAATTGCATAAGCTGCTGGTTTGAGTGGTTTCACTCCATATATGCTACTTGGGTTTGTATTTTCCCATATCCTTCATTCCAGTGTAATTTGCAGAGAGAAAAGCCTTGGAGGAGCTCAGCTCTTAAACACTTGATGCAAGATTAGACTCTACTGAAATACTGGGCAGCTAAAAAGTAAATTTGAACTGTAATCATACAGGGATGTGCTCACAGAAGAGTCATGACTGAAAAAAGGCAGGAATTATTTTGTACTAGTCCTAGCATGCCCCCTTTTACATCTGCCTGTCTGCCTTAATTCTGTAGGGCAGGTAACTGGAGGTTGAGAAACTGCCTCTGCCTGATCTCGGGTGCCTCAGAGGCTCTGTTACCATAGTCAGAAAATATTGAAAATTATCCCTTTGCTCTCAGACTCATCTTTGCTGCTGTAGAGTCTGAGAGCTCCAGCCAGGACGTGACCATGTACAGCAAAACAAGCCCTGCATTAGAGCTGGCTGTGTGTGAGCAGCACTGGGGGAGGGCACTGCCTTGGTAGTGTCACAGCAGAGTAATGACAGAGCAGGGAATGGGTTCCAGATATCTCTGTGTTCATCAGCCCTTGTCTGTGGTCACAGTGCCCCGTGCTTTCTTTTCTCTATTTTCTCTTAATGCCGTGTCAGGGCAGTGGTGGTTTATTTTTACTGTGCCATCCTCTGAGTAATACTGATGTTCTTGATGCAATTAGTGTTGTCAGGGAGCAAGGAGGCACAGTCAGTGCTTCTTTGTGATGTCTGTGTCCCCAGTAAACTAAACACAGTCTGGTGTCTCATACCTGGGGACCTGATTTTGGGTGGTGTTCAGTCAGTGGTCCACAAACCTCAACAGGATGAGCCATCCAGCTGCTCTCTCAAAGGCCTGTAGTACTAGACTTCACTAAAATTAAACTTTACTACTGTAGGTGAATCCTTTGAGTCCCCAGGCTTTGTTTTTAGCTGCTTTCTGTCCTGTGGAGCTGGGGAAGGACAGCAGCGTGTGGATGCTGTGCAGCCCTCGTGTGATAAGCTCAGTGCTCCCAGCAGATGTTGAAGCTGCTCTGTGTGAACAGCACAGTGTGTGCACAGTCACAGCAACAGCCCCCAGAGCCTCCTGGAGCTGCCACTGTCATGATTATTGTGGGCAGAGATAAGTCTGGAGAGGCTCTGCTGTGTAGGCTGGGTGCTTTGAGACGAGATTCTCAACATGCACAATTAAACTTGGTCAGTGAAATTAAAGAAAATTACAGGATGAATGTGGACACAAAGCTGGGGGGAAGATGATAAAGTAGAAACCTGTTTTTGTCCTTTTAATTTCAGTTACATTGGAACTGATAGGTTGGAGAGATGTACAAGATTGAGAATGAGAACAGGAGGATATGGTGAAAACTGCTGTCCGAGTTCAGTCAGTGCTCTTTAAATGAAATTCAGAAGCCATTGAACATTAAATATTTTACATCATGATTTGTGAGGCTAATCACCAGGATTAGTCAGAACTCAAATGATAATGAAAGTAAAAATGTTTGGCGAATAATAATTTCTTTGTGCTATTTGATGCTGACCCCTAAGCTGTTATGTTCTATCATTTAAAACCTTGTGTTTCCTGTGTACATGTTTGTGTAGCTATGGCATCAGGTTTTTTTGATGCTTTTATGCAGGTCTAAAGGTAGAAGTGACTCACTGTGGGACAATGAGGAGGAAGTACCGTGTCTGTAACGTAACGAGACGGCCTGCAAGTCATCAAACGTAAGAGCCTTTCTGTCAGAGCATGAAATGTGTGATAGTTTCACACTGAGTAACAGGACCTGATATTTCATTCATTTTGGGATGATGCTATTTGACAGATAATATTTTACTAAAATGTCTGTCTTCTCAGCTTTCCTTTACAGCTAGAAAATGGCCAGACTGTGGAGAGGACAGTAGCACAGTATTTCAGAGAGAAATACAACCTCCAGCTGAAATACCCTCACCTTCCTTGTCTGCAAGTGGGACAGGAACAAAAACACACCTACCTGCCTTTAGAAGTAAGAGCCTTACTCTGATAGATCAGCTGGGTTTGGGTGGGTTCTGTCAGTTTACAAAACATTAAGAATCCATGCTCTTTGCAATACAAGTGTGTTTATGGGTTTACATGTACAGAGTACATGGTTTACTCTTTAATTTCACTAAATACTGTCTGCATCCTACAGTGCTTTGAAGTGTAGAAATATGAGAAAGAACAGGCAGTTGTTCAAACACTTTGGGGTTTATAGTGGCAGCATAGTGTCACATGTGTACAGTGTGGTGTGATCTGAGTGCTTCTGCTGTGAATTAATGCTTCTGATTTCCCCTGCAGGTGTGTAACATCGTGGCTGGCCAGAGGTGCATCAAGAAGCTGACAGACAATCAGACATCAACCATGATAAAAGCTACAGCCAGGTCTGCCCCAGACAGGCAGGAGGAGATCAGCAGATTGGTGAGTGCCCCAATCCCAGCTCCTTGGGACACTGCTCAGAATGACACTGGGCAGGATTACATTCATGCAAAACTTCCTACTCTTTTCATTCCTTGTCGTCCTTTAACTTAACAGATTTTAATTACATTTTTAATAGGATTTATTTTAAGTGGCATGCAATGATAGCATGAGTCCATAGTACAGGCTCTTGCATTATCATCTCTGCACCTAATTTACTGTGAGGAAATGCTCAAAAAATGCTTTTGAATGAACAAACAAAATGAGTGCTTGAGTAATGAAGGGAACAGAAACCACCTCATCAATCAGATCTCATGGTGGTAATTGTTTTCACTGGGGATGGGTTGATAATATTGAGCAGTCACGTCTGAGCCTTTTTCAATGAAATTGCTGTAAGAGCACTTCTGCAATATTCCTGCTAGCCTATGGTTTGTTATATGGATTATAATCAGATACTTCTGTAACATGTAAATCTCTCCTAGGTGAGAAGTGCAAATTATGATGCAGATCCATTTGTCCAAGAGTTCCAGTTCAAAGTGAGGGATGAGATGGCCCATGTGACAGGACGTGTGCTCCCAGCCCCGATGCTGCAGTACGGAGGACGGGTGAGGCTTTGGCTTTTCCTCTGCTTTCCATTTTGAGGAGTGATTTCCTGTACACTTTGACTCTACAGGGATCAGACTTTGAATGATAAACTCTTCTTTGTTGTCCTGAAACTGCAAATAGCACTGGCTGCTTCTTTTTTTAGTCACTTGAGTGTCTTGCTTTTGTTTCCCCAGAATCGAACCGTGGCAACACCAAGCCATGGCGTGTGGGACATGAGAGGGAAACAGTTCCACACTGGGGTGGAGATCAAGATGTGGGCCATAGCTTGCTTTGCAACACAGAGACAGTGCAGAGAAGAAATTCTGAAGTAAGGCATGTTGTGGTTCAGGCTTTGAACTGTTCTCTTAATGGAGTGAAACATGAATGTAGGATTACAATGAGCATTTTACCTGGGTTTAATGTGAGATGTTAGGGTGGGAATCTGGGCTCGTTTGCTTACAGTCAAAACACTGTACTGGGTACACTGTGGGGTGTTTGTCTTGTAATATCACTGTATATAGCCCTTTCTGACACCTTGAACAAAGTACTGTCTAGACTATTTTTTAGCCCATTCTGGCCTGTGGTATTTCACAGCTGTACACCCTTTACAAAATGAACATTTTTACAATGCTGCTTTAAAAGCTATTTGGAATCATCCTCCTTTGATGATTCTGTCCCTTTGTGCTTTGCTTCTTGTGTACTGTTGCTACTGCAAAAATCCAAAAATCTCCTCATCTGCAGGGGTTTCACAGACCAGCTGCGCAAGATCTCCAAGGACGCCGGGATGCCCATCCAGGGCCAGCCCTGCTTCTGCAAGTACGCCCAGGGTGCAGACAGCGTGGAGCCCATGTTCCGACACCTCAAGAACACCTATTCAGGGCTTCAGCTCATCATTGTCATCCTGCCAGGGAAGACACCTGTGTATGGTAAGGGCACACCTCTGTCTTTACCTGTTCAGTCAGGTATCATTTGGAGAAATCTGCTGCCCAGAGTATGTTAAAAATTACTCAGAACCATCCTTTAGGTATTAGACACCACTGTTTTGTGTCTGAAGATAAATTGGTAGCAGGTCTGAGTATGCAGATAAGTTAGAAGTTACTGCACAGTATGTGCACTAGAATTATTGTGACTTATCTAAGATCAAAATGCAGCAATAACCTCAAATGGACTCAAGTTGTCTCCTTGTGTTTGCTTCCCAGCGGAGGTGAAGCGCGTGGGAGACACGCTGTTGGGAATGGCCACACAGTGTGTTCAGGTCAAGAACGTCATTAAAACATCTCCACAGACCCTCTCAAATCTGTGCCTGAAGATTAATGTTAAACTAGGAGGAATCAACAACATCCTTGTACCTCATCAACGGTAAGACTCTGGAGATTCCGTTTTCTTTTTTCTTTTAATAGATGTGGTTACATTTGCTACTTAGACCCCAAAATTTAAATGTGGCCACGTTTTAAATTAAAATAGTCTTTTGATAATAGTATGTGGTATTTGAAGTAGAATTAAATTCCTTCCAGCACAGGCTCAGAGTGGTGGTTGGCCTGTGCAGTAGGTCTTCAGCCAAGGTTCTTGTCAAATGTTTGATCAGTATCAAAGTTGAAATGAGGAACAGTTGTGTGAGGAAAAATGTTTTAAAGGCAGTATAAGAGCATCCTGCTGCTCAAGTCCTGCAGAACAGTATAATGTGTATGCTGGTGCTAAAGCTCAGTGGGGCTCGGGGGACCCCCAGGCTCATGTGGGGCCTCTAAAACCCCTGGCTGTGCTGCTCCACTGGAGCCCTGGGGCTGCTCCCCACCAGAGTCATGCCCCAGTTCTGGCAGTGTGTTTGCAGTGTGTTTTGGGCTCTGCTGGGGAGGGTTCCAAGTTCACCTCTTGTGCACAAAGATCGCATTGTTGAGCCTTGGCCCGGGTACCTGATAAGGCTGAGACAAGAAACAACCCCCACGGTGAGCAATGACCTTGTGGCAGCTCTTCAGCTACGAGTGTGACTTAGCACTTTTTTCTTTTTGAAGACCTTCTGTGTTCCAGCAGCCAGTGATCTTTTTGGGAGCTGATGTCACTCACCCTCCAGCTGGAGATGGAAAGAAGCCTTCCATTGCTGCTGTAAGTTTTATTAAATTTACATGGTGCTTTTTCATTGTGGGTAAATGTTAGAATAGTAAGTGCAACTCGTGGGCTATGTCCATATCAAATATCTTTCAGGGCTTATGCCACTTCTTTGTACACATTCCCAATGATATTAAAAATCATGTATTTAAAAGAAAAAAACTGCCTTATACTTCAGAGTGGTTGCCTAGCTCTTTAATTTTTAAATCAAGGTAAAAAGGCATTGTTAAATAATATATTTCTGCAGAAATATTCTGAAGGAAATAACACAGCTTGGTGACATTAGCTATGGGAATAAATCACACAGGACTCCATTTTCTTCATGGTGGAAAAAGCCCATTCTGTATTCACATAAATAGCTAGCTTGCCTTAGAAGAAATGACAGGCCAGCCAGAGCAGGCCTGATTTTATGAGGCCTTTCTTTATGGTTTTTCTTCCTTACTGCAACAGTTAGCTAGTAACATTTTTTGTTTTTTTAAAGGAGAAAAGTGTCATTAAAGGCCTGGTTTGGCAGAAATATTTTTGATATTTCTTACCTTTTGTGTTGGTACAGTCCAGGAACTCAAGGTGATGATTGGAGGCTTGGTCAGTCCTCTCCTGCTTTGTCCCCTTGGCATTTTAATTGTCATTGATTGCAGGAAACTGCATCTGTGTTTAAAGTAACTAAGGGAAGCTGAGGTTTTTCTCAGTGTTAAAGGTGAGAAAATGTCACAGAAAAATGTCTGTCTGGATTATAAAAATATGTCGTAGTGAGAAGCCAAATTCTGCAGGTGCATTTCAGGATGCTTGGGGGCAAAAGGTGTTAAACCTGTACCAAGTACAAGTTCCTGTTGAAAGTGTTACTGTGGTTGTTGTTTAGCATAAACAACTTGTACTTGCCTCTCTTGGCTTTTTTGTTTTTAATTGTTTTGGCATAGATTTGAGCTTGAAACCTCCTCTGGTGCATCTCCCCACAGGTTGTAGGCAGCATGGACGCTCATCCCAGCCGGTACTGTGCCACGGTGAGGGTCCAGAGGCCCCGGCAGGAGATCATCCAGGACCTGGCCTCCATGGTCAGGGAGCTGCTCATCCAGTTCTACAAATCAACACGGTTCAAACCCACCCGGATCATCTTCTACAGGGACGGGGTCTCTGAGGGACAGTTCCGACAGGTTGGTTCAGTTGTGGGTTTCTTGAAAGATTCTCCTACTCTATAGTAGCTGCAGGTCTTGTTTTGTACTGTTTGAGTTGATTACATTTACACAAAATAATTGAGGAGAGAATTTCTTCATCGTGTTGGGTAAGAAGAGTTGCAGCTGTTCTCCTGTCTGGGAAGGAGAAGTCTTCAAATTTGGGAAATGACATATCTCTAAGTACTTTCTGAAATTACCAGCTGTGTGCCAAAGTTGTACTTGTTAACCTACACTGAGTTAGTAGGTGTTGTGCGTAGAATACAGTGGAAGGAAAACCGAAACCCCTCTATTCTTGTGCTTGTAGGTTTTGTATTATGAACTGCTGGCCATTAGAGAAGCCTGCATCAGTTTGGAGAAGGATTACCAGCCTGGAATAACCTACATTGTGGTGCAGAAGCGACATCATACGCGGCTGTTCTGTGCTGACAGAACAGAAAGGGTAATCACTGCCCTCTGAGGAGCCTTTTGGGAAAGCTTCATGAGGAGCTTTTAGGCTGCTGGAGAAAATATTAGCGTGGGCTTCTGTCCATCTGGTTAAATGTGCATGCAGGGAAGTGTTGATTTGATAAAATGGGGCTCCAAATTGAAAAATCATTGACCTTAAGTCTGTTAAAAACCTCCACAACATCACATTGGAGCTAAAATCCGTGTGACTACTCAGTACCAATCTCCAGCAGTAATAGAAGAAAATACAAAGTGGTGGAACATTTTTTCCGAGTTAATCAATCTGAACTGAAGCTGACAATTCTAAATACAAAGGTCTGCAGCTCTTCAGTCTGAGCTGGAAAGTTCTGATGTGCTGGAGGTGCAGTGTTGTGTAAGGTGCTGGAGAGCCATCCAGTGTCCTTGTCAAACCTCCAAGGCTGATGTAGTGGCACAGTCCAAACAGTTCTGTGGCACTCGATGTGCCAAAACCTTGCCAGTGGTGAATAGAAACTTGTATTTTTCCTTACAGTTGAGCTGTATAAACAGCTGAGGCTGCACTTACCAAACCTCTTCTCTAGGTTGGACGAAGTGGCAATATTCCAGCTGGGACAACTGTAGATACAGACATTACACACCCCTACGAGTTTGATTTTTACCTCTGTAGCCATGCTGGAATACAGGTATGGATGCTTTGTAAATGTGAATTTAGAACAAATTGTTTTTCTTCTTTTTGTGACACCTGTTTACAAACAGTTACATAGTAAGGAAATGTTCTTTTAGCTTGGTTTTCTCTGAGATAAAACATTATTGTGAGACTTAGAGGATGATTTGCTTAACAGGTAGTCTCTACTGCACATTTAAATTTGCACTGATGGTAAGTGGTGCTTTTTAAAGTTTCATTTTTAAGAGGTCACTTTATTTTGTAACATTATTATTTCTGAAAAAATATTTCAACTTGTATCAGGCTATTGCTTAAAAGGTTAAAAAAATTTACTCTTTAAATTTTTATCATGTGAGTCTGACCCCATTGTCATGAGTTTTGTTTAGGTTGGCTGGGCATGACTTCTTTTCCAGTTTTGAATCATTTCAACGGGTTTTTTGTCAACCTTTACACTGTGTCTGAGCAAGCTGCTTTCTGGCCCTGTGAAAAAAGATTTATATCCCAGTTGAGGCAGAAATGCTGGGTGTAGTTGCAGCTCATTGTGTTTAATATAGCAAGGCATAAAGAACCTCAATTAAATTGATACTCCAGATATATTTGTTTTAAAAGGAGAGACTTGTAGCTTGGCTAAAGCACAACTGTTCACCCAGTTCAGGTGCAGTGTAAAATTAACCTTGAGTTTCTAGTGTTCCTACGTGCAGTTAGGGTGCTCAGGAACTGGAAGGATTTAAAAGCACTGCTTGTTTCTCTGGGATGTTTTGTGAGAAGGAGTTTAATTGAAGGTAGGTAAAAGAACCTGTAATTGTAGTTTAGTCATGTTGGGAGCAGATGTTGATCACTGAGGGGTTTTATCCAAGCAAGAACATATAAAGCAATAGAATCATGTATATGTTAGACTTAGTAATCTTTAAATACATAAAACCGAACTCGTTCATCTGCTGTTATGTAGACATTCACACTAGATAGCCTGGCCCTTTCTGAACATCAAAATCTGACTTGTTTATGGAAACCCAGACAAGTATGACTGTCTGTGCCCATCTCTGCAGGGAACCAGCCGTCCCTCCCACTACCACGTCCTGTGGGATGACAACTGCTTCACAGCAGACGAGCTGCAGCTGCTGACGTACCAGCTGTGCCACACGTACGTGCGCTGCACCCGCTCCGTCTCCATCCCCGCGCCCGCCTACTACGCTCACCTGGTGGCATTCAGAGCACGCTACCACCTCGTGGACAAGGAACACGACAGGTACATCACAGGCTCTGCCCAGGGTTTAGTCCTCACTGCTCTCATCCACTGTCAGGCCTAAAGGCACCTGGCTGTTGGTGATTCCTGCTGGTCTCGCGCTCAGTTTTTGTTGCCTCTAGGACTGATGTTAAGATCATCACTCCTGGCAGCTGCTGCTCTACATCAGACCAGAGTGGGTTGGTGAATTCTACTGAATAACAGATTAAAAGAATTCATTTACTGAAGTATTTTGTTATGAATTTGACGTGGTCTGAGGCAATCAAGCCTATGATTTAATTTTTTTGCTTTAGGATCAGAGTAGTCATGAATGAACCATAAGTGCTTCCACTTATCTAACTCTGTACGTCAGAAATATTTTACAACCTTCAAGCCATCAATTTATTTATATAAGGCTTATTTTTAGATGAACAAGCTGAGCAGCCATGGTGAAGAGATTGTCAAAAGTCTCAAGGTTGCTGGGTGAATATGACAGTTGATTTTTCTCAGTGTCCAGTTCTGTCACTGGTGCTGTGTTGGTGAAGGGTCTGGAGAGCGAGTCCTTTGGGGGTTCAGCCTGGAGAAGAGTGGGATCTCAGTCTCTACAACTCCCTGACAGGAGGGTCCAACCAGGGCTGGTTTGGCTTCCAGGGAGCAAGGGACAAGTCAAGGGGAAACAGCCTCATGCTGTGCCTGAGGAGGGTCAGGTTGGACATAAGGAGGAATTTCTCCATGGGAAGGGTGGTCAGGATTTGAAGGGGTGGAGTCCCCATCCTTGCAGGTGCTCAAGAACAACTGAACACGGCCACTCTGTGCTCTGGGCTGGGCGATGAGGTTGGGATTGCTCACAGGTTGGACTCGAGCTTAGAGATCATTTCCAACCTCAGCGATTCTGTCCAAGAGATGCGAAAGCAGCTTTTTGATCCGAATTAATACAATTTACAGCCCTGCCTGTCTCTCCCTCGTTCCCTGCAGTGCTGAAGGGAGCCACGTGTCAGGACAGAGCAACGGGCGAGACCCGCAGGCCCTGGCGAAGGCTGTACAGATTCACCAAGACACCTTACGCACGATGTACTTCGCTTAAGTCAATGACCCGGGAGACACTCACGGAGAGGAGAACTGAGAATTTAAGCCACATACAATGTATGTTTCCAGGGGGTTGGTTTAGGGGCTGTGCCTCCCATCGTGCTGGAGCTGACGCTGTGCAGGGGCGAGAGGCTCACCCTTAAATTGACACGAGGAAGATTGTTTACTTCATCCAGGAACACAGCACTATTATGCAATATGAAACCAGCCAACTGCTTTTTTGGGGCGGGCTCCTGTGGGAAGCCACCGCCATAATTTTTTTTTAATTATTATTTCTCGTAGTTTAACCCTCTTCTGCCTTTACCTCAAGTTGCTCGGCAGCACAACTATTGTTGCAAAAAAAAAAAAGATAGTAATAATAAACTAAAAATCTATTGTGTAATTTAAAATAAAAAAAAAACAAACCACCTTTTAGAAACAATCACAGTGATTGTTTGGAGAAGGGAAGTGTGCAAAAAAGAAAATAAGTTTTTAACCCCCATGCATTGAGGAATCTTTCTCTCAGTATTGCCATCGAGCGTTCAAATGTGAACATATCCAAGTGCATTGGAATGTACAGCACTAGCTAGGTAACAGTGAGGGGGGGAAGATGTTTTGCACACTAATCCAATAATTTGAACCTAATTTAGCCAATGGCTGCCTTTGTGTCTTTTCTCACAGCTTTGGAGTTCTCAGCTCCAAGAGTTCCCTTTCAAAAGCAATCCAAGAAGCTCGTGGTTCATGTGCAGGCAGTAGTGACCCAACTCTTCTTGCTCCCTGGGGGAATTTACTAAAGCTGCTGTTTTACCTAGTCCAAAAGTTTCAATTTTTTCCTATCTGGCAAGTCAAATCTGTTGAAGCCTCACGTGAGATCTGATGTCCCAGGTTTTCTGGGATGACATATAGTAACCACCAGAACTGAAACTTTAGAGCTAAGGTCTTTTTGGAAAAAAAAAGAAACCTGCTACTTTACTTGCTGCCTCTCACACCTTAATGTGATTCATATGTATGTGTGTTTGAAGTTTAGCTTCCTTTTGTTTCTTTTATATTTATTAGAGTAATAATAATGCTTTAATTTAATTATTACAGAACATATGGTCAACATCAACTTTTATTTTTTAGAAATGTAATCATGTTTATTTTTAAAAAAAGAAACTGACAACTTGTTTTGCTATCTTTTAGTGCAATAAGCATTCTAAAGAAAAACTGTGTCCATTGAGCTGTACTGAAGCAGTGTCCGTACCACGGACCGTGGGAGAATGGACACCTCCAGGATTTTAAAAGGACAAAGTAAAAGCCTTAATTTTGAAAGGAAAGTTTTATAGTCAGAAGGAATCTTGAATTTTCCTTTTTTAAATCAAAAAAAAATACAAAAAATGCTTCTAGACTTCTGCAAGCTTTACTTGTCGCTGCAGTCTTTTGATTTAACAAAGGAATTGGCCTTATTTTTGGCTTTGAAATGTGGAGCATATTTGAATTAAATGGAAAGGGTTTTGTATTAAGATCTCAGTTTTTACATGCTTAGTTAAACCTATTTGACATCAGTAAAATGTCTGGAATTAATAAAAGTTTTTAGGCTTTTTTCCTCTTTGATAGTGACTTTCCTTTTAAAATTAAGTTATTGGTAACTTCATTTCACTTTGCAAATAAAGAGGGCTGGGATAGTTCTAACATGTTAAATCACCGAAATGTGAAACAAACCAATGGGACTCTTTCATTCCACTTTAAAACCAATGTTTAAGATGTCAGAGACGAGCATTTATTCAACGAGGGGACTGGGGAGTTTTGCACTTTGTAAACTCGTGAACTGCATTTTTGACTGTTTTTATTTGCACTGGTTCATAGTATATTTACTGCAGCTGTTTGTATGGGCATTGCTGTGATCCCAGCCCTCCCGACCTCCACCTGCTCTCACATGAAAACCTGGTTGGTCTAAGTAGCTTCTCTCCTCGTTCTCACCAAATCTGCTGTTTGCCAATATACTGTATTTTGAGCCTAAAATCTGAGCCCATTTTGCTTCACCAGGCATGAACCCCCTTTTTTTTCTGCCAGAAAAACCAAGTACTGTATTTTGTGCGTTTGTATATTGTATGGAAATGTCCGTAGTGCTGTTCACAACACTGTCTGCAAGAGCTTTACTAGCAGCTGGTGTAGATACCTATTTTATCTCTCAAAAACAAGGAAAATAATGTAAAAAACTAACTTGGCAAAGCTAAAATTGCACTGGAAACAGTGGTGGGGGTGGGCATTGGCTGGGGGTGCTGGGTGAGGGTGGCTGGGGGGCTCAGGAGGCCCTGAGGATTTGGGGACCCCCAGAGCCAGGGGGTCCCATCTTGGAGTGCCCTGTCCCTGTGCGTGCCTTTGGACACACCTGGTGCAGGGAGGGGCATGTGACAGTCCTTTGAGCAAGGTGGTTTCTCAGTGAGTCTCTCAGATGTTTTTCCCAGTCTGTGACCTGACACTTTTCTTCTAAAGCTCTCTCAGTAGCAATGCTGTTTGTAAAAGGTTCAGCTTAAGCTTTATACAGAAATTTCTTTTGAAAACAGAGAACTTTTTTTTTTAAAAAAACCTATTTTACAAAGAGTTCTTGTGGACTTCTGGCATTTAACTGAAAATTCCTTTTTACAAAGCCTTCTAGCTCTCCTTTCAAAGCTGCTTCTCACCCTGCCCACGCTCGGTGACTCGGATTTGAGAAGCTTTTTTGCTCACTACTTTCACCAAAAACTAAAGAAACTTCATTGGCAAAGTGACTTCAGTTGTCAAGGTAACATTGTACCTGGTTTTCATGTGAAGAGTATTTGGAAGTTTTAATCTCTCTTCTTGGTTTTGCAAATATCTACGTCAAGTGCCGATACTTCTTTGTATTACGATATCAAGTTACTGACGTTGTGAGGGCCACACATTTATGATGCTGTAGCTGCTATATTTATTTAAATGGAGATGGACAATTACTGCACTAAGGAATGAGGAGAAAAGCAAGGAATCAAGGTTAGTTAGATATCTTGGTTTTTTTTCAAAAGAGAATTAATGGTGTGAAATATCAAGTGTAACAAAGGGTGCTGTCATTTTAACTGAGATTAAATAGCCAGATATTCTTCTTTTGTTTAAAAACATATATATTTTGATGTTTGCAGTTTGGGGGTGGGGGGTCGGGATAAATGGTACCTCATCTGTGGTGGCAGTTTCCAGTATATTTTCAGAGTATATGGATTTCTTTTATTTTTGTACCTGCTCTCCTTGAAAAAGAAAAAAAAAAAATCTCAAATTTTATGTGCTGTTTGAGGAAACTTTGAGTGGCACAGCAGATCCCCCTCTCTGGCCAAGAGCTGGCTGTGGATAGTCCAAAGAGGGATATGGGCACAGGCTGATGGCTCTTCTTGCTTTGCAGACACCGGCCTCGGGTTTCTGCCTGTGGAGAAAAGCAGTTCCCATCTCCTCAGACACCGAGACCCCTCACTTGTACTGAACAAGTGCCACTAAGTGCTCCCGTGGTGGGGGCAGGCCCAGGGTATCACCGAGCCCCTCCTCACCCAGCCAGCCCTGCCCAAACCTCCCACCTGGCCACTGCTAGATCCAGAGCTGGAGAGAATCCCAGGATGTTTGTGGTTGAGGCGTTAAACACGCGACATTTGCCAACAGGAGGAGTGGCTCCGCTGTAAGTCGCCTTTTTCCCTTTCTAGGGACTTGAGCCGTGGCCATTTGACTCAGGATCGCTGTGTCACTGTTCCATGTGTCATCTGGTTACACGTGTCCAAAAGTTATTTTTATAGTATTCATTCCGGTCTTCTTTTGGGAATTTGGCCACAGAAATGGTTTTCAGGAGTAAAATGGGTTTCTGGAAGTTATCAGTCAAATTACTTCAAGATGCTCTTGGTCCTAAATGATTTTCACTTCTTCATGTAAAATACTTGTCCTATAAAATGCTCAACATGAGATACCGTGTAGTCTGCTGTAAAAATTCCAGCTACAAATACTGGTTTTCTACTAGTCTTAAAGTTCACTCTGGTGAAATTCCAAGCTCAAGCTTAAGGCCTTTTTTTTTTCCTTCCCTTTTCTTACACTTTCTTCATATCTTGTCCACTTTTAGTATTTTCCCTGTTTTGTGAACTGAGGGTTTAGAACCTTACTCAAAGCACTTTTATAACCAAGGAATCAAAAGTTCAGATTATGTGTGTTGGACCTGTAAATTAGTTTTCAAAGGTGGTTGTTTCTAAATGGCCATTGTGGTCTCTGGTCAGGCTGGGCAGATGCTCTGTCCCTTTCAGTGCTGTGAAGTTTCATGGCTGCTACTGGCAGGTTGTTTGGATCTAGTGAAAAATTCCATAGGGGTGTCAAAGGGAGAGATTTCTGTCTGTCTTTTCTACCCAAAGATGGTACTTTAGGTTGATGCTGCGTGTTTGGAATATAATTTTTGGTTTGGCACATGTTGAAATCAGACTTCACTTAGCCAATTCACTCCTTGTTTTTGTAAAATATCGTGGTTAGAGCTTGAGCTCGTTGATGCTTTCTGCTGGTAGAAGATTTTGTACTTTCTGTAGTTGAGGTATGAGCAAGATGGATACAGGATCCTACATCTTACCTCCCAAGCAGAATCTCAAAAATCCTGATCTCTGTGACACTGAAACCCAAATTGTTGTCCCCTGAGTAGACAAAGGTGCATATGGTGGGGAAGGAGTTGTAAGGGAGAGGTGTGCGAGCGAAAATATCAGAGCATTGGTTTGGCAGGAATGAGGGTGTTGGGGAGACTCCATCGACTTTCCATCCCACATGCCCTGGCCTTTCACATCCTGTCTGAGGTACCCCCTCACCTGACACGGGTTGTTACCGTAGGGTCCTTTTCAAACAAAGCAGTTCCACTGTTTAAAACTTGGAGTGACTTTTATTTTTTTTTAAGCAAGACAGTCCTCAGAAAGTGCCTTTTTAGAAGATGGTGCTGTAGATTTTTATTTTCCAGTTGTACGTGGCTGCAAATCTAAGATAAATTATTGAAAATGCCAAGTGTTTGATGGTATCTTTTAGGTACTTTCAAGCATCAGCTTCTCTGAGTCAGGACCAAGAATAACCAGGAAGGTGTTTTCCTTTGGAGGGAGAGGCATTGAGGAGCGATCACCAAATTCAGCTGGTAGGCTGGGGTTAGGTTGGGTTTGGTCAATGTGATTTACCTCTTCATTTTGAGGGGGCTTGGGGTGTGGGAGAAGCCGTGGGGACCTCATTGGTGCTGAGAGGAACCCATAGCTCCCGAAGGATGGCTTCTCTTAGGGGAAGCACAAACTGAAGGGTGTCTTAGGAGGATGGCCTGGGAGATGGTTGGTCCTCACATGGCTCATGTGTGTTTGGGATGGATCAGTGGGTGTTTCTGACTGCCAGCTGGGAGCTGGATGCTCTGGATGGGAGCAGCTTGGTGGCTGGGTGATGCCATGAGGGGGTGGGTCCATGGTGAGTTTGGTGAGCGTTCCTGCAGTCAAGAAAAGCTGTAGACTAGACTATTAAACACTGCACCTCAGTAACCTTGTAATGCTGCATAAAGTAATAATAATAGCAAAGTTGTGCTTTGACACTGTAATGTGCTTGCACATGCCTGCAAAAAACACTTCCCTTTCCTTTGGTATCATTCTGAGTAGCAGTTATGGGACTTTTCTTTTATGATGAGCCTTGTCCTTTGTTGTGGTGTTTCTGTATATTTATTGGTGGTCTGTGTGCAGCTCATAGGTCTGTGTGTCTGCTCTGTGTGTTGCTTTTAACACTTATTTTTAGGCAGGAGAAGTTTCTGAATGTTTTGGTTTTCTTCTCCAAAGAAAGTTGGCTTAACCAGTCGTGTTTGAGAGGAGACAATTAACCCGCTCGCCATAGACAAGTGCTTCATTGGTACCTTGTTTCTCTACAACTAAAATGATTTTGTGCATTTTATTACTGTTTATAGTGTTGGGCATTCAAGATGTGGAATAACTTGATGTCAGGATATTTTTGAATATCAGGAGCTTAACCACAGAACTCACTGAGTAATTCCAAGTGGTCTCTTTGCAGGAATATGTTTGTGTCCAGACTTTTTCTAGGAGTAAGCAGAGCTTCTGGACATCATCAATGAAATATTTGGGGTTCAGAGTCCCAGTACTGGGCAGTGCCCTTGCTGAGTTGCCCACACCTCATTGTTGAGGGGATGCTGCAGCTCCCCAGGCACAAGTTGACTCTCTTTGCTCTGTAATTTCTTCTGATTCAAGTTTGAGACATGATCCAATGTCTCTTGTAGCTTGTACCAACTTTCTTGTCTTATTGCAGTGCCCAGTGCCACTGTGTTGGTATTAAGCTTGCCATGATGTTCAATTATTTTATATTTCCAGTTTCTCAATGTTACTAGGCTGGGGTTTAGAAAGCATTTTTCAGTCTAAATTCTGAGCCAAAACTGTGTCTCTTGACCCTTTTAGTAGTAGCTGTTTCTATCTTTTAGATTAAAAAGGGCCAAAAATCTTGCACCATCAGCTTGTTTGCAGCAATACCCTCCATCTCCTCCCCTGCCTGTCAACCAACTGCTTTGTTTCTCTCTATATTTAGCTCATACTGAACCTGTTGAGATTTAGAAGGAAGTTGCTGCCTCTTCTTTCAATCAAAAGGAATGAACTTGCAACTGATGAAGCAGTTTTCTGTTGGACACAAATCTCTTGCCATGATGTCCATGAGCTGCCACATGTGAGGTGTAATTCCAGTAGAAATATTTCTGTTGTAGTCATTGGAAGGTGCATGATGGTTTAAAGTATCTAAATTAAATAAGAGCTAACTAACTACTGAAAATAGGCATTATTAAAATACTTTAAAAGAAAAAAACAGCAAACCAAAACACAAAAAGGAGCAGCTGCAGGTGAACAGGGAGGACTTCCTCCAGGAGATGGAGAACCTGTGGGACATTGAGGTCCTGTGGCTGTGGGGACAGCTCAACAAGGGAAAGAAAAAAAGTGGAAGAAGCAGAAAGGGCAGACTCAAAGTAACAGAGCGTTGTAGGAGTTATTCAGACTCTTTTAAAAATTATCAAGTGGCAACATCAGAATATTGACGCTAATGAAGAAGCAGCAGAGCCTCCTTTGCCTCCTGTAGTAAATAAAAAAGCAAAACTGGACAGCTGGTGTTTCCCTTCAGTACCTTTCAGTACTTGAAAAGGCCTGTAAGAACGATGAGGGTGAACTTTTGGGAGGACTTGTTGCCACAGGATATGGAATGATAGTTTTGAACTGAGGGAGGTCAGTTCAAATGAGATTTAAGAAGTTTTTTACAATGTGTGTGATGAAACAGTGGCACAGGTTGCCTAGAGAAGCTGTGGCTGCTCCATCCTTGAAAACATCCAAGGTGTCAGATTGGATGGGGCTTGGAGCAACCTGGTCTAGAGGTCCCAGGTCACAGCAGGGGGAGTTGTCTGGATGAGCTTTAAAAGATCCTTTCCAACCCAGACTACTCTGTTATTCTGTGACTGCTAATTCATAAACTAACATATGAGGGGAAAAGCATGTTCCTGTATGTTTTTAGGGGGGGCTGTTCTTCTCCAGGACTGTGCTGCAAGCAGGTGGCAGTGCCTGTGACAGCTGTCCCTGAAATCAAACTGTGGTTTTATCCAAACCTTGGAATCCCTTACTTGGGTGAAATAGATGCAGCTTCCAGTGGATCCACTGGTTCAGACAGCACCGACCCAAGGGGTTTTGTGAGCAATACATGGCCCTTCTGTACAACACAGATGCCCTGAGAGATTCCTGGTTGCCTTCAGGTGTGCCTGGCTCCCAGGAACAGCAGCAGGCAGGTGTGGAGTTCCTTTTGCTGTAGCACTGCAGCTGCTCTGCTCTTACTCAGCTCTTACCTACCTCCCCATTCTCTGACCAGGGTCTCTCTCCCTCCACTGCCTGGATGGAATTAGCCATGTTGAGGGTGCTGTGGCTGCTTGGAGCACAGATCAGCTCTGGATCTGAGGGTGGGGGTGGGATGGTGACAAAAGCCTGTAGAAACAAAGGACTGGGTAGAAGGTGGGTGGGTCTCAGGTGAGCTGTGATCAGCTCACACCTTTCAGGGACATCAGACATGAACTTGGGTATCTTGAACTTTTTGTGTTGGACTTGAACTCACTGAAAGCAAGTATGTGCCTTTTTCTGACCAGGAACAGAGCTGGAAAAACTAGTATTTGCATTGGTAGGATGGTTAGTATTTTTCTTGAACTGTTCTTAAAGCTCAAAATCCTTGGTCAGAGTTGGTTTTGTGTTGAATTATTTAATCAAAGCAAGCCCTGAATTATTTGTGAATTAGAACTACCCAGAGAGGAGAAACTTTTAAAATAAATGGCTTCTGGAGAGTAATGTCATCAAATAAATCTACTTCCTGGTAGACTTGCAATTTTTTAAAATAAAATTTAACCTTGATATGTTTATCTAATGAGAATCATTAATTCTGCCTTTATTTGAATGTTGCCTGTCCAGTGATGTCCTCGCTCTTTACTGTGCTCCTGCAGCTTTCCATACACTCCATTTTCTCTCCCCTCTCCACCCATTTGGAGGTTGCAGAGACATGGGGAATGTTGTCCAGTGAATGTTGGGGAGCAGTGCAAAGCTCTGGCTCAGTGGGGACATGGAGGTGAGGACTAAATGTCACAGATAAGTTCAAAAAGCAGTTTGCCAGCAGCAGGGGTGGCGATGTCTGGGGACAGAATTGTGAGGTCACCTGGGTGTGGAAAGAGGAACAATCCCCCATCCTCTGGCACCAGTTGTAGACACTGCACTGTGCAGAGGTAGGCATATGTGTGCTTAGATACCAGTTTGGGCTTTAAGCTGCTAAAAAATGTGCATTTTCAGACCAAAATGGAAGAGCTTTTCCAACAGGTTCTATTTGAAGCTGTTTTGAGACATTGGCAAGTTGTCCAGCCAGGAGCTCTGGAACCAGCTGGCTCTGAAGCAGGTTCCCTTTCTGACCTGGGGGAAATGATTCTGCCTCATTTTTCATCTAGAAAATGTTTGTGATGATACACATCGCCTTAGGAGAGTGAGTTACTGGGTGATCTGAGGGTGAACCATGTCGTGACAGTGGTAACCTCGTGATACAAACCCGTGCACTTCTTGCACATTTGCATCTTCCAGTGGTTCCAGTTGTTTGGGGCCCATCCCTGCTGGGAGCTGGAGCTCTTCCCTCCCATCCCATTGCAGCTCTGCCCGAGGTTGAAGCCCCTTGGGGTCAGTCCTGTGTTTGCCATCTTGCTTTCTTTAAACCAACCCATTTGTTGTAAAACAGATTCTCAGAGGGCAAGTTTATTTAAATGAAAGGTTTTTTTTTCATTGCTGAGAATTACACAGGTCTTTCAAACGCATTTGGCAGTTGGAAAATTAATGCTATAACACTATCTAGCAACACAAAAATATGGCTGTATGTTGAGTTTAGGGCCATGCTTGCCCATAAATCATAGATCTACAACCCATTTCAGTACAGGTGTGCAAAAGTTAGCTTTTAAAATAGTTACTAATAAACTTTCATTTTGCTTACACTTGCAAATCTCTTAAATATCTTCAAAACCAGTTTCTTTGATAGAAAATACGTGTCTTGGTAGGTAGTGTCCACTCAGATGTAATAGCAGAGTGATGCCCACTGCAGCAATGCTGAATTTAAAGAACTTTTGGAAGTTTTGGAACCTGATGGTGTGCCAGCAAAGTGAAAACTTGAGTATTGCTCCTGAAGTAGTGAGGATAATTGAACACCAACAAAACTTGGTGAGAGGAAGAATGCCAGACATGGAGTTTAGCTTCTGGCAAATTTGCAGTGCAGAATGGCTTCTTCTGGGCACTCGCTTTTGTGCATCACTTCTCTCCTGTGGCTGTGGTGTTTACTTTTTTTTGAACTTGATTTCTGTTTTTCAGTGAGATCTTCTCATTTTTGCAGTTTCCAGTGTTGAATCTCTCCTTGAGACAACTACATGTTGTTTTCCTGTAGAAAAACCTGCTTCTAGCTCATTGTGTTTGGTGTCTGTTTGCAGGCAGACGTGAAAAGTGAGCTGCAGCACAGCAGTGGGGCGGGCAGAGCGAGTTTTGGGTCAGAAATGTTGGTTTTACAGGCACTGGTGTACAGATCCAGGGGAGCAGTGACACTTTGAGCTCAAGGGGGACAGACCCTCCTTCTTGTTCTTGTCTCTTCCCTTGGTATAAGCAGTTCAGCTCCCCAGGTATCCTCACGGTGGATAAATGGTGCTTGGTGGGGGAAAAACTGGGCTGTTCACCTGGCTGGAGGTGTGTGATCATGGACAAGGACATTGTCTGTCAGCAGGTGTTACTCCAGAGCTTTCACAGTAATTGGTAGCATTTGGTTACAAGCTAATATTAAAGGATTTTGGGAAGAAGGTGGCTCAGGTGGCATTGTGTGTGCTCACTGGGCAGTGAGCTGTGTTAGTTTTGGAGACTGTTGGAAGCAATGTCACATGGAAATTTTGCATATTTAATACCATGGGTTTATATTGTTCAAACAAAGAAAAAGTCATGCTGTTTGGGATTCCTTTTCTGAATAAAATTCTAATAAACCAGTCTGGTGGATTGATCCTGTCCCATGTGTCTGCTCTTTCTCATATGCTGGTAACTGCTCCCCTGTTTTGGTGTCCCATTGCTTTGGCAGGAGCGTGAATGTGTTCCCACCGTAAAGGATCCTGGGGGCTTTCGAAGCTAAAGGGAAATGTTTCAAGAGTAAAGTAGAGCTGTGACTTGAGACATTGCACAAATAGATTGTAGATGGATGGCAAACAAACTGGTAAAAGCCTTTATTTTTACTTAACCATCTTGACCATGTGTGCCTCTTTGTACCGTGGGCTGCAGCCGTGCGGGGTGGGAGGGAACGTGTCGGTGTTTGAGATGTACTTGCTAAGCAGAAGCCGTGTCCTCTGCCCCTTCTCCCTTTCTGGACAAATTGTTCTTGCCAAAATTTTCTACCTGTTGCAAGAGTTGCTTTCCTTCCAGCACAGTAAAATGTCGACTTCTTTCACTGTTCCTTCCCTCTCGTAGGCATCTGTAACCTCTGTACGACTGTGTATAGGACACAGCAGTCATCGATCTCTGCTGGCTATAGATACCATCAACTTGAGTGTATTGTAAACGAACTGTATTCATTTGAAAAATAAATTTTTTTTGAAATGCACATGTGTGAGGCTTTATTTATACTTGCATCATTTTGATTTATTCCCAAAGCAAGGAGAAGATATTGGCCTTGGGTGGGGGGATGTGGAGGGAGGTGCCAGGCATATCCAAGGACAGAAAACCATTTCCTTTCGGTCTTTTTTTGTATTTTAATGCGTTATTTTAAAAATTTAACTAAATTTAAAAAAATAGTTTTAAAAATGCAAGAGCTTGTTGAAGTGCCCACAGCTATCCTGGGGCAGGATGGCTGCTGTGGAAGTGGGAAACGGCTCCCTCCTGCTTTAGGGGGCATTTCGTGAGATTTCTTTTAAACAGTGTTAATTGTCCCTGATTTGGGCGCTGCTTTGCTGCGGTTTGCGGTGTCCCTGTCACCGATACCCCCCCCAAGAGCCGCCGCCGGGGCCGCCCCGCAACGGCCCCGCGCGAGCCTGGGGCGAGAGCGGGGAACGGTGAGGAG
>NW_005054478.1:210756-216820 GCF_000277835.1 Geospiza fortis | reverse complement strand
TGGGCCGGTAGCGGTGAGAGGGCGGCCCCGCCCTGCCCCGGCCCGGCCCTGCGGCGGGACGGGAGAGTGGTTGGGCCGGAGGAGCTGAGTGCCCTCATAGCAGCCGGGGTGAGGCCCCTTCCAAGCCGGCGGGTGAGCCCTTTCCCTCTTTCTCCCCTTCCTGTCTTTCCTCTCCACCTACGGTCGGGCCCCTGTGTCCTGCGGCCCTTTGTGCCCTCTCTCCGGGCTTCCTTCCCTTCAGGAACTCCTGGGTCAGCCCTTGGGCTCGGCGCTCGAGGGGCTCCGGCGCAGCGCCCTGTGCCCGGAGGGCTGGGGCAGACATGGGATAGATATCCCGCTGCCAAGGGATTCTGCCCCAGAACTGCCCCCGACTGTGAGTTTGGGCACCTGCAGCTCCCTTGGGAGCCCCTCGGACCTTCTCGAGCGGGGTCTGCAGTTTCTGTTCGTTGTGCAGGGTGTGCTGGGTAAAAAAGGAGACTAAAAACTCTGCTGTTCCTTCAAAGCCTTGGAGTCCCGGGGGTCACAGCCCTGGGCTAAGCCTTCAGCGGTAGCACAAGAGAATCAGTCACATCCTCAGCCGTTTTTGTCCAAGCTCAGTAAATAGTACCATAGGAAGCTGGTGCTGTGAGCAGCTCCTTGTCCCTGCAGTTACATTCCTAATGAGGGACAGATGGGACAGGGTTTTTCCCCCTGGCCAGGGGCAGAGAATGGCTCCCAGCACCTGCCCTTGTGCTCCCCCATTTTAAGGACATGTATCTGCATTAGGCCAGGTGCCAGGTTGCAGCTTGCTGCTGCTTTTCTCCTGAAGGGCTCCGTAGTTTTTGGCTGCAGCTCCATTTCAGGTGTATTTCCATGAATAAACACACAAATCTTCAGCTCCCTTTCAGTCACCTGTTCAGCAAGATGGCCTCGCTGAGTGTAAAGCCGGGCCAGCGCTTCACCTTGCCGGACTGGAAGAACAACTCCCTCCTCATCTCGGCCGACGCCGAACAGCAGCGTTTTAATTCCCACCACATCCGGCAGGAAGGACGAGTTCTCCGCAATGACACCGGCAACCAGGTGAGCTCTCTGCCAGGGAGGCTGCTCACAGCTTTGTCAGGAAAGGCTTTACCTGTACAGAACATGGACATTTACTCCCTGTGAACCCACCTGCAATGATGTATCTGTACTGTCACTAAATCCCCATCTGTGTTTCTCACATTCACTGCCACTCATGTTGTTCTCTGTGCTCTCCATTTGTGTAAATGACTGTGATTCCAAATGGCAACGTGTTGTATTCCTGTGAGAGGCTCAGTCAGTCCTGAAAACGGGGAAAGGCTTCAGCAAGATTCACAACTACAATTTTAAAAAGAGTAACAGCATTTCTTTCTAATTCCAGGCAAAATGGGATGAGCATAACAGCCGAACCCACCTCAAAGATCGTATCACCACTGTGGACAAATGGAGAGAGGCCCTGGCCAAATGCCTCACAGACTTAGATTTGGAAATTGATGCCTTAAGCAAAGTATGTTGGGAAGGAAGATGGCTGGAAATGAACTTTCACTCTCAACATGGGATGTGAAATAATTGAGGCTTGTCTTGTGTAATGGGCAAGCCCATCTGGAGTTCAAGGGGAGCTTCTCACTAGATAAATTTATATATATACTTATATTTTATACTGAGATCCATGCTTGATGGAATGACTTCCTGGAAAACAAACCACTGTGTTCTTGGCTGGGCCAAGCCATGTCATGCAGCTGTGTATTACACGCTCCTGTTTGGATTTCTGGGTGGATTTTGTTGTTTGGACTTTTTATAAAGATCTGAAGGATAATAAGAAATATGTTAACACCATCCTTCCAAAATGTTTGGGTTTACATAGGAAATAGTGGTGGGAGATATCTGATACCCTGAGTTTTAAACCCAGAAGCTGATGCTACTTCTGGAATTGTTAACCACTAGCAAGATGTGATTCCCAATGCAAATGGCAGGTGTAGAGGACTAAGGTGTTTGGCTCTGGCAATTTTTATTCCAGACTTGATAAAAGGTTTCAGAACTGCATAGACAGTGTGAGTCCCTCTTAATGATGGTACGGGGGGGTTCCCCTTCCTTTCTCTCTCCCATCCCTACACAGACCTGATTGATTGCTTCTTCCAGGTGAAGGAAGCAGCAGAAAATGCCATCCAGGCAAAGAACTTGTGTTTGGATGTTGCCATTGAGTGCCTGACATTCCGTGAGAGCCGTCGTGACATCGATGTGGTGAGGGATCCTGTGGAAGAGGAATTACACAAAGAGGTGAAGGTGATTGAGAAAACCAAGAAAGAGCTGCAGCAGCGAGTGGATGATGCCTTCAGACAGCTCTGGTGAGGAGTTACAACTTTTGGCTGATGACTCTGCTCTCTTTGCTTGGCCCCAGATACTTAATGTGCCTCTAATGCCACACTGAGATGGGCAGGGAAACACAGGAACCTTGGATGATTTTCAAGGTCAGGGATTTGGCAGGGAAAGGTGTGTCAAGAGCAACTTCACAAGCACCATTTGGAAATTTTGTCCCAGATCTCTTGTGCCACCTGTCTTGGTTTAAGAATCAGTTGCCTGTTAAAGCTCCCAGGCCCTGGTACTCTGTGGAAATCCTTCACAGCTCCATTCTCCAGGGTGATACCAGCCAGGCAGGCAGTGCTGGGCAGGTCAGGCGCAGTTCCCAGGGAGGGTGAGAGCTCATCATTCATTTCACTAAGATGACTGACATGGTGATGAAGGCTTTGAGAATTGTGAGCTGCCCCTGCCCTGGGCCTGCTCCCCGTGACCCCAGCCTGGCTCTCCACAGCCTCTTAAAGGAAGCTCGTCAGCTGCTGAGCTGTGACCACCGGCACAAGGTGGAGGCGTTGGAGCTCGATCGACAGTGCATGTCCTTCAATCCCACCTCTGGCAACATCTCCTTCAAGGTCAACCCAACACGGATCCCAGATGGGTAAGGAAAGAATCTGTCCTTGTGTGGCCAAATCTGCCCCGAGCCCTGAGTTGCTTTTTCCTTCCATGCTGTGTCCAGGCTTGACAGGTACAGTTTTAGAGAGAGCTCAGAACAGAAATTGGCTGTGGCATGGGGAAGCCACAGATTTTTGGGAGATAGCTAAATTGTCATCACAAACCCAGTGGGGGCCAGGTGTCCTGCCTCCCTCTTGCCTCCACCTCAGCAGTGTGGTGTCATCTCTGGCACAGCTCAGGGGGACCTGCTGCACATTTTCACTTGCCTGGCATCCTTTCCATGGTTTGGATGTATCCCTGGTGGAGCAGATGTTGGGCCTGGTGGGGTTCAATCTGTGAAGAGATCAGGGAAGATGTGACCTCCAGCTTTCCAGAATCATTTTGTGCTGCCATCCTGGCCTGCAGCAGGTGGTTCCTTTAAAATGTGTTGCAAATTCTCAATTTATTTTCATGACTGATTTGTTCACAGAACAACTGCACTTAGTGAGTGGGAGCTGAACAGCCGGTGCAACAAGGAGCGTGCTGAGGCAGAAATGAGAGCCTCGGTTGATCTCCGAGGAGCAATCACACTTACCATTGCCCAGGTAAACTGCTCCCTTGGCCCAGAATCTGTGGTGCCATTCTGGATCTGGTGTGGGAGAGTGGCAGGCATGTCTCTGGATCTGTCTGGGAGCAGCTGCCCTCCTGATTTAAGTAGGAGCTTGGTTATGCTGCAGAGCTTGCAGCAGTCTCACCAAGCTGGAGGACATGTCCCTGTCCATCGATCCCCACCTTCTGGCTACTGGGGAAGTGTGACATGCACACGTGGCAGCAGCCAAACCTGGCTGGTTTTGTTCCTGGGCTTGTCCCAACCTTCCAGTCACAGCTTGGGGGGGGACACAGACACCTCGCAGCCATGTGTGACTGGGGCTGTTCTCTCCTCAGACAAACAATGAGCTGGATGCTCAGCGTATAGCTACAGAGTTTGCGCTGAGGAAGAGGATGAGAGACATGGAAGCAGCCCTTAGTGAGCTGAGATGGCAGGAGAAGAATGTAAGTGTTGTTTCTTTGGTCATGGGCTACAACCCTGGCTGGGAACGGAGTCCCAAAGGCTCTTGGTTACATGGAAAGTGACTCGGCCTGAGTGTAGTTTCCACGTGTTTGCTGTTCACTGGCACACATGATCCCAGCAGTATCCCACCTTTCACAAGTACTTTTCTGGCACTGCTTGGCAGCACTGCCAGGTTTCAGCCTCTTTATTTCAGACCCCTTGTCTCAGCAGCACCATCCTGGTCCATATGAAAGCAGAGGATTCAGTCCTCAGGAGCCCTTGAGTAAAATCTATCCCCAGCACAGCAAAACTCCCAGAGACACAGGGGCAATTTGCCAGTCTGCATTCCAGGCTGTCCCTCATGACACATGTCTGTCCTCAGACCCTGGAGGAGATTGCTGAGATGGAGGAGGAGATCCGGCAGCTGGAGGAAGATATCAAGAAGAGAACCCTGGATCTGAAAGTGGCTCACACCCGCCTGGAGACGCGCACGTACCGGCCCCACATCGAGCTCTGCCGGGACCAGGTACCTCACCTGCCATGGTCCCTGCAGGGAGCTGAGGGGAAGGGGGCTCTGGAAAACATGGATGAGTGTTGGAGCAGCTGAGCAATGGATCCTACAGTGACATAGCAAAGCAAGGGAATAATGTCAGAGCTGGGGGACAGGGGAAAGAGGGAACTGTGGCCTTTGTAAAGCCCTGTTAAGTGCTGTCCCCTCCTCCGTGCAGGCTCAGTTTGGACTGACAGACGAGGTCCAGCAGCTGGAGGGGATAATCCGTGCACTCCAGCAGAAGAGGACAGAGTCACAGTGAGTGTCCTGCTGTCCAGGAACAGCAGTGCCCAGCACTGCCCTGAGGGGACGTGGCTCTGGGTGTCCCTGCTCTGGGCACACCTCCAGCACGTGCCTTTTGGTGCTCCTGGTACTTGGGCTTATAAGGGGCAGCAGTGTTTGGGCTTGGTGGGTGCAGGGTACGAAGGGTCTGTGCTGGGAGGGGAATGAAGCTCCCACAGCCCCTGCTTGACTCTGAATTCACCCAGGCCCTGACTGTTCCAAAAGGGACAAAAAGAAGAGTGACAAGGAAGGAACAGAAGTGCTGCTGTGGGCTGGCAGCTCCCTGGGTGCACATCTATTGCTGCCTCCCAGAGCAGTGTGTGGCCTGGCTATTCACTGCCCCAAACAATGAGTGTCTGATGAGTTCACTCCTTGTACAGGGCCGAATGCTGCCAGAAAGTGGGAAGTTGGGTGGTTCCTGTCCAGTTTAAAATCATGGGATATCCTGAGTTGGGAGAGACACGCAAGAATCACTGAGACCAACTCCTGGCCCTGCACGGGACACCCAACAATCCCACCCTATGCTTGAGAGCATTTTCCAAATGTTCCTCGAGCTCTGGCAGGGTTGGGGCTGGGACCATTCCCTGGGGAGTCTGTTCCCATTTGATCTCAACTCCTGTCCCTTCTGCTCATTTCCAGGGATGCCTTGGACGCTCTTTACAGACAACTCCACCGCATTCAGACCGATATTGGCTACAAAACCAATTCTCTGCAGCTAGACAACAAGTGCATGGACACCCGGAGAAAACTCGTGGTCCCTGTGGAGAAGTTTGACCCAGAGGTCGACGCTGTCAGCCGCACCAGGAACCTGCCGAGGGAAAGTCAGCTGGAGCTGGCTTAGCGCGCCGGGAATTGTGCAAGCGCGGGGGGAATGGAAAACTCCCGGTGATTCAGTTCCGCAGTGAGGAAAAGCGACATCTGCGTCGTGTTTGGGGAGAATGGAATTCTTCTCCTAGTTTGTTTTATAACTGTCTGGCCCTTGGATGATGTTTACAGCCTCCCGCGCTCCGAGGAGATTTATAAACAATAAAGGGCCTGTCCCCAGTTGTCATCCGCGGCGATTAAATCCAGCTGGATTCCAGGAGGGATTTCAGGGAGCAGGCGGCTGTGCTGTCGGCACCTCGGTCCTCCGGGCCGCCAGGGGGCGGCGGTGTGCGCGGCAGCCCCTTCGGTCCGCTGCCCCCCCTGGCGGCCCGGGGGAAGAAGGCGCCGCGCGCGGCAAGCTGGCGGGGGGGGGG
>NW_005054478.1:194317-205718 GCF_000277835.1 Geospiza fortis | reverse complement strand
GGAGCGCACGTGGAGGTGCGGGGCGGGGAGCGCGGCGGGGAGCGGGGGATGTCCCCCGGTGCCCCCTTCACACACCCCGCTGTGCAGGGCACTCGGCACCCCAGAGATTCGGGTTAGACCCCGGCACTCCCCAGGACTGGGCTTTGGGGTGTTTTTGTCCCACTCCCTCAGCACTCCCAGGACTGGGCTTTGGGGTGTGCCCAACCTGCAGAATCCCCAGCCCCTCACCTCCACCGAAACGTGGGTGCCCCCAGTGCTTACCGCTCACCTGGTTGTGGGGCATCTCTGGCTGTCCCCTGCCCTGCTCTGTCCTTTGCCCCTGTGCTGTGGGGGTTCAACACCCATTCCTGATTCCCGAGAGATTCCTTAGGGACACCCTGATGCAGAGGGACCCGTGGTTTGCTCTGCTGGGCCTGTGCTGCTCCTACTCCAGCGAGATGAGGTGGAGTGCTGTGAATGGGTGTGGCAGTGCTGGGGTGTCAGCAGGGAGCAGAGGAACCAAAATTGAGGAGAAGAACAGTGAGAGAAGCACAGAGTTGTTTAACTCTTAGGAAATGATTGCAGCCTTACAGTGCCTGAGGGGAGTCTGCAAGAGAGACTGAGGCTATTGACAAAGGCCTGGAGTGACAGGACAAAGGGAATGGCTTCCTACTGCCAGAGGGCAGGGTTATATGGGATGTTGGGAAGGAATTGTTCCCCATGAGAGTGGTGATGCTCTGGCACAGATTGCTCAGAGAAACTGCGACTGCTCCATCCCTGGCAGTGTCCAAGGCCAGGCTGGACATCAGGGCTTGGAGCACCCTGGGATAGTGGAAGGTGTCCCTGTCTGTGGCAGGGAGTGGAACAGGATGTGCTTTACGGTCCCTTCCAACCTAAATCATCCTGGAAATCTGGGATTCTGAGTTGGCCTGACTTGTCCATATATACCTCTGGATGTAAGACATCTTCTCCTGGTTCTTACTAACCTTGAAGTATATTCTGTGTCATTATTGCTGTGGATGCATCTCCCTGACTGTGTCTCCTTACTCTGACAACCATGGCACTGTCAACTTCACAGTGCCAGGGAACTTAAATTCCAGACAAGTTTGGGTTGGAAGGCAGCTTAAAAATCACCCAGTGCCACCCCCTGCCATGGGCAGGGACACCTTCCACTATCCCAGGTTGCTCCAAGGCCTGTCCAACCTGGCCTGGGACACTTCCAGGGATCCAGGGAGTGCCAGTGCCTTATAAACCACGTCGAGGGATCCGTGGCCAGCCACAGCTGTCCCAGGCAGCTTGTGGCCATCAGGCCCTGGAGATGAGGGTGGTGCTGGCCAAGGGGAGGAGCAGTTTGTCCCTGGCTGCTGGTGTGACTCTATGCCCTCCCGTTGCAGAGTCGCTGCCCTACACGGACGACACGGCCATGAGCAGGTCGGTGGTGCAGTCACTGCTCGCCAAGCAGGAGTTTGATGAGGTTGACATGGCCAAGAGGTGAGCATGAGGCTTCCTGAAGGTGTAACCATCGCTGTGACTGTCTATGGAAGGGGACAGGGGCTGAGGCAGACTAATTCTTATTAATAATTTTTGGAGGGGAAAAAGTTAGGAAATAGGTGGTTAATCCCTAAGTTTGTTAATCCTTTGCTTTGCCATGCCTTGGACCATGCAGCAGCATCAGCTGCAGTGTGGAGTCTGAAGCTGCCTGGACAGGGCAGCACTGCTGTGTGTCAGCCTTGTGTGTGTTCACCTTTGGGGAGGAGAGTGCTTGGAGACTCCAGAAACATTTTGTTTCATGTTTATTTGTTGCTATTTATGTTTGCACTGCCCTTAATTTAGTGAGGGAATAGGAGTGAGCTCAGCTTGACTCTGTTTATGATCCGTTTCCCTGTTGAATCCCCAGCCCTGAGAGCATTTGGTGGAGCGCACGTGGAGGTGCGGGGCGGGGAGCGCGGCGGGGAGCGGGGGATGTCCCCCGGTGCCCCCTTCACACACCCCGCTGTGCAGGGCACTCGGCACCCCAGAGATTCGGGTTAGACCCCGGCACTCCCCAGGACTGGGCTTTGGGGTGTTTTTGTCCCACTCCCTCAGCACTCCCAGGACTGGGCTTTGGGGTGTGCCCAACCTGCAGAATCCCCAGCCCCTCACCTCCACCGAAACGTGGGTGCCCCCAGTGCTTACCGCTCACCTGGTTGTGGGGCATCTCTGGCTGTCCCCTGCCCTGCTCTGTCCTTTGCCCCTGTGCTGTGGGGGTTCAACACCCATTCCTGATTCCCGAGAGATTCCTTAGGGACACCCTGATGCAGAGGGACCCGTGGTTTGCTCTGCTGGGCCTGTGCTGCTCCTACTCCAGCGAGATGAGGTGGAGTGCTGTGAATGGGTGTGGCAGTGCTGGGGTGTCAGCAGGGAGCAGAGGAACCAAAATTGAGGAGAAGAACAGTGAGAGAAGCACAGAGTTGTTTAACTCTTAGGAAATGATTGCAGCCTTACAGTGCCTGAGGGGAGTCTGCAAGAGAGACTGAGGCTATTGACAAAGGCCTGGAGTGACAGGACAAAGGGAATGGCTTCCTACTGCCAGAGGGCAGGGTTATATGGGATGTTGGGAAGGAATTGTTCCCCATGAGAGTGGTGATGCTCTGGCACAGATTGCTCAGAGAAACTGCGACTGCTCCATCCCTGGCAGTGTCCAAGGCCAGGCTGGACATCAGGGCTTGGAGCACCCTGGGATAGTGGAAGGTGTCCCTGTCTGTGGCAGGGAGTGGAACAGGATGTGCTTTACGGTCCCTTCCAACCTAAATCATCCTGGAAATCTGGGATTCTGAGTTGGCCTGACTTGTCCATATATACCTCTGGATGTAAGACATCTTCTCCTGGTTCTTACTAACCTTGAAGTATATTCTGTGTCATTATTGCTGTGGATGCATCTCCCTGACTGTGTCTCCTTACTCTGACAACCATGG
Source organism: Geospiza fortis (assembly GCF_000277835.1). Classification (NCBI taxonomy): domain Eukaryota; kingdom Metazoa; phylum Chordata; class Aves; order Passeriformes; family Thraupidae; genus Geospiza; species Geospiza fortis. The sequence goes on along the minus strand of NW_005054478.1, from coordinate 202,785 downwards.
CACTGTCAACTTCACAGTGCCAGGGAACTTAAATTCCAGACAAGTTTGGGTTGGAAGGCAGCTTAAAAATCACCCAGTGCCACCCCCTGCCATGGGCAGGGACACCTTCCACTATCCCAGGTTGCTCCAAGCCCTGTCCAACCTGGCCTGGAACACTTCTAGGGATCCATGGGCAGCCACAGCTGTCCCAGGCAGCTTGTGGCCATCAGGCCCTGGAGATGAGGGTGGTGCTGGCCAAGGGGAGGAGCAGTTTGTCCCTGGCTGCTGGTGTGACTCTATGCCCTCCCGTTGCAGAGTCGCTGCCCTACACGGACGACACGGCCATGAGCAGGTCGGTGGTGCAGTCACTGCTCGCCAAGCAGGAGTTTGATGAGGTTGACATGGCCAAGAGGTGAGCATGAGGCTTCCTGAAGGTGTAACCATCACTGTGACTGTCTATGGAAGGGGACAGGGGCTGAGGCAGACTAATTCTTATTAATAATTTTTGGAGGGGAAAAAGTTAGGAAATAGGTGGTTAATCCCTAAGTTTGTTAATCCTTTGCTTTGCCATGCCTTGGACCATGCAGCAGCATCAGCTGCAGTGTGGAGTCTGAAGCTGCCTGGACAGGGCAGCACTGCTGTGTGTCAGCCTTGTGTGTGTTCACCTTTGGGGAGGAGAGTGCTTGGAGACTCCAGAAACATTTTGTTTCATGTTTATTTGTTGCTATTTATGTTTGCACTGCCCTTAATTTAGTGAGGGAATAGGAGTGAGCTCAGCTTGACTCTGTTTATGATCCGTTTCCCTGTTGAATCCCCAGCCCTGAGAGCATTTGGTTCCACTTAAGGGAAAGCATTTCTTTGTTTAGAAAACTCTTCCATTGAACTTGAACAAAAGACTTTCCTTGTGGTTGTGACCCACGGAAATGTTTCTAGTTTGCTTCTATTTTGAGGCAGAGTTGAGAGGGAAACAAGTGGGTTATGGAAGGTGATGTTTATACATCCTTCTTTCACACTGTTCTTTGGGAATTGTTTCCTGCAGAACTGAACCTCTGAGCCCTGATCACTGTCACTAATTTAGGTGTGTGTTATTAATTCACTTTAGCAAGAAGCTTCCTCCAATCACAAAACCCAGTAAAAGACCAAACCCCCCTCATGTTTCCCCCCTGCCCACACCAGGTTTGCTGAGGAGTACAAGAAGGAGCCCAACAGGGGCTATGGGATGGCTGTGGTCAATGTCTTCAAGAAGCTCCTGAGCCCCAAGTGCAGCGATGTGTTTGAGCCCGCAAGAGCCCAGTTCAACGGGAAGGGCTCCTACGGGAACGGCGGCGCCATGAGGGTGGCCGGCATCCCCCTCGTCTACTCCGACATCCAGGATGTCAAGAAGGTACCGGAACATTCTGGGCTTCTCTGGGTGTCCCTGCTGCCAGGGGAGTGTCCCAGGAAGCTTTGCTGACACCGGGCTTTCTCTGGCAGTTTGCGAAGCTGAGCGCGGAGCTGACCCACGCCAACTCCCTGGGCTACAACGGGGCCATCCTGCAGGCCCTGGCTGTGCACCTGGCACTGCAGGAAGGGCTCAGCAGGGAAACCTTCCTGGAGCAGCTCATCAGCCACATGGAGCACGTGGAGGCTGATGACAAGTCTCTCAGTGATGCCCGAGCGTGAGTAGCTTGGGGAAAGCCCCAACCCTTCTGTGGTGGTTTGTTCTTGCTCTTCACGTTCTCTCCTCTTCACTGCACTCTCTATTTGCAGGCTGGGATTTGAGGATTTACCATTTTCCAGGCGTCTCAAGAAAATCAAGGAATTTTTGGAGCTCAGCAGTGTTCCCAAAGCAGATGTATTGTTTGAGTTGGGTGAGTACCTTTCTTAGGAAAGCTGGAAGCAGGACAAACTCAGCAAGCCTGGTAGATGTGTGTCCCCCTAGATTCCTCTTCAGCCTGTCAGGCATAGACTATGCTGGAAAAGCAGCCTGTGCTCACCAGTCAGGAATTCTGAGTCTCAACCCAGTGATTTCCTCTGTGTATTGATAGGAAAAAAATGTCTTGCTAAGGGAAATTTACCTTGCGTAACGTTCCTTAACATTCCAAGACCTCTTAAGGGCTCTTGGGTCATCATGTTGAATGGGAATGAGTAGATGTGTATGGCCAGGCTATACTGGGGTAACTGGGAATTACTCTGCAGGATGTGAGTGGTACTGGGGAACCAGGGGGTTTCTGAGGGACAAACTTTTGCACCTTTCCCTGGTAAAATCCATGATACTGTTATGGAAAGTCACCAGTAGGAAGGGAAAAGGAAGGAAGCCGGAGGGTGCTGACGGGGTGTGTTCCAGGCAATGGCATCGCTGCGCTGCGCTCCGTCCCCACTGCCATTTACTCCTTCCTGCGCTGCATGGACGCTGATCCTGACATTCCTGAGCACTACAACGCCCTGCAGAGAACCATCATCTACTGCATCTCCCTGGGGGGGGACACGGACACCATTGCCACCATGGCGGGGGCCATCGCCGGTGCCTACTACGGGGAGGAGCAGGTGCCCCCGAGCTGGGAGCAGAGCTGTGAGGCTTTCCAGGAGACCCAGAGGATGGCCAAGAGCCTCTATGAACTCTACTGCCAGCGGCTCTGAGCTCCAAGGCAGCCCCAGGGCTTTCCTGAAGGCAAAGAGATGGTCAGCTCTGTTTCTCTGGTCAGACCCAGCGGTGGATCCACACCATTGGCCAGTGCCAGCGAGCCTCACCTGGGAAGGGGAAGGGTGCCTGCTGCTGTCAGCTGGGAGCAGGAGCCAGCCTGGAAAAGAGGGGACATCCCCTTCAGTCACGGGTCAGCTGGGACAGCGGCTGCAGCTCCCTGAGTGTACACAAGTGTCTCATTTTCCACGGATTTCTGCTGCTTGCTTTGTCCACCATTGTGCCATTTGTCATTGCAGTTACTGGCGGGTGTCTGAACCCATGGATTTTCCCCTGTTTTCCTCTGTTCCTGTGTCAGTGGGCTGTGTTTTGGTGGTCAGTGGCTTGTCCAGTCTCCACACCCCTGGTACAGCAGCAGGTTGTTGTCAGCTGACCAGATAAGGGATGTCATAGGAGTCACCAGAGAGGCCTGGTGGCCCAGGGTGTCACCTGTGCTGAGTTAGGTTAATGGAGCACAGATTTCCAGGGAGGTTTGTTGCCTTAAAGGCAGAATGAGAAGGGCCAGAAAAGGGATTTCCTTGCATTGCTGGTGGCTCTGTGAGAGACCTTTGATGCCTGCAGACAGTCCCAGCTGGCTCATTGTCCCTGCTGGGAGAGGGTGTCACTAATTGCTGCTCCTCCTGTGTCCTTGGCCCTGTGATCCAACAGGCACCTGCTGCACTTTGTGCCCCCTTGCACAGCTGCTGTCACACTGCTGCAGCCACTCTGGCTGCTCCTGTGTTCCTAATCCATGCATCCTGTATTTTTAAAGTCCTGTATATGCCCAGAGCACCAAGTGAGATTCCTGTTTAAATCACAGAATACCCCAAATTGAAAGGGACCCACAAGGATCATGAGAGTCCAGCTCCTGTGGAGTGCAGATCTGGGAGTGGAAGTAGTACAGGGATAGAATGCCTGGTTCTGCTGCCGTCAGTCACAAAAGTGACTTGAACAGGATGCAGGAGTTAATTTATCACACTCTCAGCCTCTGTGCTTGGTAAAAATTGCCCCAGAATTAAAAGGAAAGGTGGGTTAATTGGGGACATCAATATTGAAAAAAAGCTGGTGCTGATGGCCAAGAACATTTTAGCACAGCTGTGTTCCAGAACTTCACATTTAAAACCTTTTTCTAGTGGGGCTGGTCAAAAAGGGAAAAACAGCTTGGGAATGGCACATCTAGAAAGGGTTGGAAGTTTTTTAATAATTGAAAACAAAAAGTCATCACATGGAAATGTTTATAAACTTAAATGTGACAGTGTAACTCTTGTTATTTCTCCAGCATGTCTTGTGACACTGGGAAGTGGCTGTGGTGCTCCCCAGTGGTGTCAGCACGTGGTGGCTTTGTCAGGCTGCATGCACATGTGGGAATCTGGCTGCCACAGGTCCTTCCAGTTTTCCCTGTTGTCTGCTTCCTTCAAGTGCCAGTCTTTTGTGTGATGCTATAATGGATTTTCCTTGTATAAATGGATTCTTGTCCTGGGAACATGTGGAATTTTGGTCTGTTGTATATTTTTGTATTGTGCTGCAGATCTGAGCTGTAAAATATCAGGTTTTCCACATTATTCTGCCAGAGGGACAACCAGATTCATGTAATTATTTAAAAGAAGATATTTTTCTTTTAAAGCAGCTTTATAATTTTAAGTGTTTGGAACTCCTGACAAACAAAGAGCTCCTGTTTAAAGACTGGAGCTCTTTGGGCCTGAATTTAGATGTGTACTAAACCCTTGGAAAGAAGTAAAATCCCTCAGTTACCTTTGTTAAGTAGCCACTGCTCCTGTGTTTTCACTCAAGTCATGAAGTTGTGCATCCTCAGTGCCAAGAGGACCAGGAGTGGTTCTTGGTAAAAGGGTGAGCTGACACTGGGCATTGCAGGGAGGGCCTTTGGAGAGGCCCCTTTTCCTTCTCAGCCTGTGGAAGGAGTTCAGGTGCTGGAATCCAGCATGTGATGATGGTGCAGAGAGCAGGGAATTCACTGGGAGCCTCATGAATGGCAGCAAGAGGATGGCTTGCTCCTTGGAGTGAGCTGTGTGTCAGCCAAGCTTCCCTGGAAATGTTTCACCTCTGCCAGGTGAGATCAGGTGGGAAAACACATTTTCTTCTCTTTGGACTGTGAGCCTGTGAAGGTGCTTTGCAAGCACCAGTCCTGAGTGTTCCTGACTCGCTCAGGATTGAGGCTGGCTGTGCACAAGGTGTGTGATGTAGGATAAAAAAATAATGGAACAAAACACACAGAAGGGAAAGGGAATCCCTAAGACTTCAACTTGACTGCCTGAAATTAATAATCACCAGGCTGGAAGGATCTGGGTTTCAACCTTTTCTAAAACCGAATTTCTGGAGATAGGAGTCTTAATCACAAGAAACATGCAATAACTTTCTGTAGTTAGGGAATCTGCTGGGAGTGAGTGAGATGATTTGAGGTGGAAATAGAGTGTAAGAGAAGTGTATGAGGCAGAGCAAGACCCAGGACAAAGCACAGCTGAGCCCACCTCTATACAATAAGTTTTATTGATGTTTGTCAATACAATCAAGTACTGCAGTTTTAGTTGTGAAGAGCAGGTCAGTTTTGGGTCACAAAGAGTGCATTTTAAACCAACTTTTACTAGGACAGTGCATGTAATAAGTATTTACAAAACTAAAAACCTCTATATACTAGGTTAGAAATGAAGATACTAGAGGCAAATTTAAAAAAAATAGTAAGAATTTGTATATAAAAATGCACATTGTAATGCAGTTTTCAGCATTAAAAATAGACATACCTCATCCAACCCAACCTTTTTTATTCTTATGATTGAAACCAAAATCCCACGCGCTCACACACACGACAGAAAATAATCCTTTCTGCTGGCTAATATGTACTCAATATTCCAGAAAAAAAAATCCTTCTGGAGAGTGAACAGCCTCCCTCATCCTGTGCATCGTTTTTTTTAGCCTAACTATGTGCGTGTAATATCTTTGCTTTCCATTAGTGTGTAAATGTAAGAGGTTAAATAGCTGCTAGGGGTGATTATGGGTTTGCTCTGCACGTGATAGGAAAGTGGAATTACAACACTGTATCTACAGCACAAACTTAATCTGGGGGTGGCTACAGTGAGGAGTTTGGTCGTTGCTTTTTGCCAGCTCGAACAAGAAGTTTGGAATGAAGCAGAACAGAACAAGAAGAGATGGGCTGTAGATTAGGCACAGTATAAATAAGTTGCTTTGAGGAGCAGGATGAAGCTCCCACCAGGCGTGGCAGCTCCTGGCCCTGCACGAGGCTGGACCAGCTCAAATCCCTCTATTCTCCAGAGAAAAGGAGCCAAGTCCCCTCCCAGCATCCTCTCCTACCAAACCTGGGCCTGGAAAAATCATCTGAGCTTCCACTTTTAATTGAAGGGACTGTTCCTGCTGGGAAATAACCTGTTAGGATCACAACCCAAATGGTCCTGACCATGCCCTCAGGAGTTAAAAACGTCCAGTGGGATCAGACACCTTCCAGCTTGGGGAGTTTCATCTCTGCATGAAACTTGCAGCTTTAAGGAGAGAAATTCACAGGGAAAAGATCCCAGGGAGGGCACACACAGCCCCAACAGGCAGTGCCCAGAGCACTGGCCTTCCAACTGCAAATTTCGTTCTTGTGTTTCTTAATTTCAGGGTAGGTGAGTTTTTAAAAGGAAGGCCTGAATGGCAAGAGGCAGAAACACAGGACAGGCTTGAGGAGAAAACAAACAAGCGAAACAGAAATAGGAAAAGAAAAGTTGTTTAAATATCTCATAGAGTCCATCTGGAAAACAAGCCCAGTCCCAGTCTTGCTACGTTTCTTTGGCCATCAAACAGGCTTTGGGAAAATGTAAAGGTCAGAGCTGGTGACCGAATTGTTGCTGTTTCTCAGGGATGTGCCTTTGCAGAAGGACATGCAGTGGAATATGCACATGGATTGACTTCAGCAGCATGCTCCTGGCCTGGGATGAGCAGCATCCCTGTCCTGGAAGTGGCAGTGACTGTTCTACTGTGAGAAAACCTGCAAAGCCACAGGATCTGTATGGGGCAGTGCCATCATGCCTGGCCCAGAGCCCTGCAGCTCATGCTCAGGTCAGTAATGCTCCAAGCATTAGAGAGACAAAGTGGTAACAACAGGCAAATGTTGATTTCTTTAACCTAAGTCACAGAGTGGCCCCTGGGCTGCTGCCCTGTCACAGGTATTGCACTACACTTGTAAGTGATGTTCTTCAATGGGTCATAGCACCATGGTGAAATCACTGCGTGGAAAGTTAGAACCAGCACTGTTTTTTCTTAATTCCAAGATCCCCAGAGGAAGGGGGGACACCAATGCAAGAGTTCACACATCCCAGAATAGTGAGACAGGAAAAGCAAGTTGTCCATCAGTGGCACTTCCTTATGTCACACCAGCTGGCAGCACCGTGAGCTGGGCTTGCACTGCCATCCTTGTGTGGGCAGAGATGCTCCTGAGGCCAAGCAAGTCTTTGGGCTGCAGAGACACACGGGACAGGACCAGCCCTTGGACTTCCCAGCAGGTGAAAGGAGAGAGCAGATCGTTGTTCATCACAGGGTCCCAGCTTCCCTCACCGCCTTTGGAACCGGTCATGGCATCCTCCCAGGTACCAGTGCCTGGATGATTTTATTCCTAAAGGTGCTGGGGGGGAGGGTTAAAAATAATATTTACTTCTTAGAAGAAGGTGCTTATGCAAAGTGTTCCACTCTTTAGGATTATAAATCCAACCACACTGTATCTGGAGTGAATCGGAGAGACTGCCCTAAAGCACAGTCTGGAAAAACAGGCGTCAGCGAGCCTGGAACTTGGGCATCTGATGGTTTGGAAGGAAATTTCTCAATCCAGTGTGGATCCCTGCTGCTGTATGGGTTTATGTAAGTGCCTAGGACCCTGCATTGGTTACCAACACATCAGCCATGACACAGCTGGATTTATTTATCTAGCATTCCAAATGGGAAATGAGGGCACTTGATACAGACCATGGGGGTCTGGTCTTCCTCTGGATCACAGGGCCAGATCCTTGCCATCCCAAGCGTGTTCCTGTGTTTGATGTCCAGTCACTGGGGTATTTATTCCAAATATGCTTTGTTGAGGAAGTCACTCCCCTCCCTCCCTTCTCCCTCCCCCAAAAAAAGAAAGATAGATGGATAGATGTCTCCTTCCCGATTCCCTCTTGACTCATGGATCAAACAGCGTGAAGCAAGGTCCCATGACAATGTCTTGCGTGTTCTTCCCAGTGATTTTTCTTTTTTGTATTAATTTTAAAACACTTTTTTATCAAAAAAAAAAAGTTTATGGCTAAAGTGGGTGAAAAGGAAACATGCCCAACAGCTGTTATGTGGGGCAGAGCAGGAACCCAGAGAAGGAGGAGTGGATGTATTCTGTGGAGTACAGCCCATTGGCCTGGTCCGAGGGCATCTGTACCCAGACCTGGTCATTCTCCTTGAGTTCAAGCACGGCACTGCCCGAGGCCTGGTCCAGGTACCCCTTTTTGTACTCGTCGTAGGTGTAGGTGGCCGGCACGTTGTTCTTATACAGAGCCACCCAGACGTTGGTCCCTTTGACGTGCACGTGGTAGGCAAAGTAGTAGATTCCGGATACGGGGCAGGTGAAGATCCCAGTGACCGGGTTGTAGCCATTGTGCCCGTTATACAAGGTCCGGTCAAACTTGACGGGCATGCCAGATGCGGGGAAGGGGGAGGTGAGGATGGCAGTGAAGGCCGGCGCGATGCGGGCAGCGAGTTCTCCTCGGCCGTACTGTGGCTTGCCCGGCTTCCCGTTGCCCAGCACAGCCCCCTCCACGCCACCGTCCGGCAGGTGCAGCCCTGCGATGCCCGTCTC
>NW_005054478.1:193976-194307 GCF_000277835.1 Geospiza fortis | reverse complement strand
ATGGGTCCGGCCATGCCAGGCTCGCCAGTTTTCCCCTCGCCGGGAATGCCAGGGAGCCCGGGCTCCCCTTTCAGGCCTGGTAACCCCTGAGGCCCCATGGGCCCAGCAGGACCTTGCAATCCCGGGATGCCGGAGGGGCCCCTCAGCCCCGGCTGTCCTGGGATCCCACCGTCCCCTTTGGGCCCAGGGCCACCCGTTAATCCAGGCACCCCCGGAAGGCCGATGAACCCCGGTTCACCTTTGGGGCCCGTTGGGCCGGGAGGTCCCAGTGACCCGGGCAGGCCCCTTTCTCCCGGCCCCCCCGGCTTCCCCGCGAAGCCGTTGGGCCCTG
>NW_005054478.1:175057-193223 GCF_000277835.1 Geospiza fortis | reverse complement strand
CCCAAGAGGCAAAGGCTGGCCGTGCATTCCCGGCTTCCCAGTGCCCGGTTTTCCCGGGTAGCCGGGGGGCCCGGGAGGTCCACGTGGGCCAGGCTTCCCTGGTGGTCCTGGCTCGCCTTTGAGGTCCATGGGCAGCATTGGTGGCATGTCTGTGGAGAGAGGAGACACAGAGTGTCACTAGAGCTGGCCGTGGGCAAGGTGTCCTTGGGATGTTGGAGCTGGAGTCTCTGAGTGGCCTGGGCAGGGTTTGAAGGGGGGCCCTTCCACTGAATCATGGCCACAGCAGCTTCCTGGGCCCCTGCATCAGAGGGGTGTCCTGAGGTGAAGCCAAAGCCCAGAGTTCTCACTCCAGCTTCACATCCCTCCATGATGTCAGGTGCCACCATGGAAGGTGCCAGTGCTTGCTGTCAGCTCTGGCAGGGCTATTTTGTGATGAGTTATTGCAGGGTGGTTTTGGAGCTGGATTCAAACCTCCTGCTGCCTCACTTCCCAGCAGCCTCGAAAGCACCGTGGGATTCAGTTGTTCCTGCCTGGGCTCAGCTGAGAGGATGGCGACAGAGCGAGCCAAGACTGGGGATAATCCCTCACCCCATCCCGCGAGTCCAGGGCCTTGGGAGACCTTTAATCCTTTTGGATTAAAAAGAAAACTCTTGGACATGTACTCCAGAGGCTGAGGAGGCAATGGATGTATGGGTTAGGCCATGCCTACAGTGCTTGCTGGCACAGCTCCTGAGTCCAGCAAGGCAGAGAAAAACCAAAAAGCAAAAAAAACTCTGGGGATGGAGGAGAAGCCAAGAGCTGGGAGGGAAATGCAGCCTCAGCTCCGTCCAAATGAGTCAGCCCAGCTGGGAATAGGCCGCAACCACTTGACATTTCAAGAATTTATTGAGGTCTTTTGCAAACGGATATAAGAAAGAAACTAATGGGCTGAGAGACTCCAAAGGCAAGGAGAGGCAGATGACATGCCCACCACAGCTCAGCATGGAAAGCACAGACGTGAGCATAAATAACTCCTCGAGGCTGGCCCAGGCAGGGTGTCACCTCCCACGTGACACCAGAAAAGGGTGAGAAAGAATAAATCTGACAAACTCTTTTTTGGGCAGTTTGAAATGAAGGAAATACTTGACAGTCACATGTACACGCGATGATGGTGAGAAATACGAAAGGCAGAGGAAAGGGCTATGACATCTTGGGTGAATTTAAATCAAATCTGCCCAAGGGAGATCATTCCAGTTGGGAAGAGATCTATATGGATGAGTTCCTGGGACGGGGATGGATGTTGCCTGGGGTGGGAGTAGGATACAAGGTCTGCCAGTCTGGCTCCCTCAGTGAGCCAAGCTGGGCTTTGGGGATACGGACACACATGGTGCTGGGGTCCGCCAGCACGGAGATTTCCTCAGTCAACGGGAAAAGCTTATGGGAGATTTGAGACACGTGAAAAGAATAACTGTGGCAGCAGCAGGCACAGCTCCCGGAGCATCAGAGGTGGCTTTGCCTGCCCTGAGCACAGCAATTAGCTCTGGCCCTTCCCAGCCTGGTGCTGCTGTGTTTTCCTTGGGTAATGGAAACATTTTTAGAGCTTATCTATAAATCAAAGCCTGGCCCACGTCCCCAGCTGTAGCTGTGGTCACTTGGCTCTCTTGATGAAGGAAATACTTGTCTGTCATGACACTGCCACTGGATTTCTGCAAACTTCTGCTCCTCACCCAGGAAAAGAGTGTGGAAAAGAGGGCAAGGGAGTTGTGCAGTGCTGCACTATTTCTGGGGTTTGAATTCTGGAAAAAAATTCTCCAGTAAATGATTTCAATGTGTTTTCTCCCCGCGCTTTTTCTTTTTAATTTTTTATTTTCCTGCAATGGTTTGAAACGAATTAGTTTTCTAGGTCATTTTGCATGGAATCAGAACAAGGATCTACAGCTGAGCCCACGAAGGAAGGAAAAAGCACACACACACTCTCTCACACAAGGCAGTGGAGAGAAACGCCAGGCGGGAGCTGCCAGCTTGCAGGCGGCCAAAAAAGCAGACGGGAAAACCAAACCGGGGCCGTCAGCGCAGAGAAACTGGGACACTGCAGCCCCACTGGTGTCCGATTTCAAAAGCCCATGTCTTACCACAGACACGTCTTGGAGCTCTGCACTTCACAGCACCAGCGTGGGGTTCTGTGCTCCCCTCGACGCATGAACTGAGCTGCTGTGAATGCTAACAGAGCCAGCTGGGGCAGCAGGAGGGGGACAGGGCAGGAACAACCCCTGGGAGCTCCCACCAGGGAGCATCCCACCTCCTGAGGAGCATGGACATGGCCAGGTGGGTGCTGCAGCCCCTCTGGAGCTGTGTTCATCCCGGTAAGGACCCTTCCTGCCTGGAGAAGGGACCCAGCAGCACAGACCGGCCAGCAGAGGAATAATCCAGCAGGATGGGAAGTGGTTCCCAGCCATGAGCAGCCAGCAGTGGGTCTGGCCAGCAGGGCCAGATGACACTGCAGGAAGGAGAGGTTGGCTGCTCTGTGGCGGAGCCCGGCCGAGCTTGTTCCAGAGCTGCTGCCAAGCTCTGTCTCGTGAGAGAGTTTCACAGGCTCACAGGGATGTTGTGTGGGATCAGTGTTTTAGCACCTCTCATGCTGTCTCCCAGCAGTGGGTGCCCCAGCACAGCACTCATTCCTGGGTTTACCTGGCTGCAGGGCCATTGACATGGTTGAAATTAAGCCAAAATAAACCCCCAATGTGCAAATCTCTGCTTCAATGTTCTAAGCATTTCAGCATTTAGCAACATCTCCTCCCCTGAGCTCCCTCTGTGCTCTGGGGCAGCTGTTTTTGGGTGAGAAAAGGTGTCTGGCACCCTGAGGAAACCTGTCACTCACCAGATGGCACCTGGGGGCAGGAGGGCACCCCCCAGCCCCGGGGCCAGGCTGGGGCAGCCGGGGGGCCCCGCACAGCTCCCCCCGGGTCGGGGTAACCCGCAGGGGCACGGCACAGCCCTGCGCCGTCGCGGCGAGTCAGCTGAGCTCCCCGAGCAGGGCAGAAGGCCAGCAGGGATTTTCCTTGCCAAATTAGAGGTTAAGCAGAGATGGGAGCTCGGTGGGATCCAGGAGGCACCGGCTTCCCCAGCTGCCTCTGTGCGGCCCCACAGCCGGTGGCTCGGGCTGCAGCTGTCCCTGAGTCCCTCTCTCCTGTCCCCCACCTGTCCTCTCCTTCCCAAGGGTTTTAGAGGAGTAATGTCCAAGGGATTTCTGTGCTCTGCCCTGCCTCAGTGTCCCCTCTGTCTGGTCTAACCTGGCAGAGCTTGTCTAAACCCCTCCTTGCCCCAGCCTGGCACACTCTTGCTGCTCTCCCCACCATAGGCAGCATTGCTCAGAGGCAATGCAAGTCACTCCCATGCATAGAAAGAAGGGAGAACAGCAGGGAGAGATTTGAATCCAGTCCCACCAGCAGCTGAAGTGTTCCTGTGCTGCGCTGGAAGGTTTTGGCTCTGGCTGGGATTCAGGGAGCAGCTTTACAACAGCTGGGAAGGGGGCAGGGAGCGGGGGCTTGTAGCACACTTCGGCTCCAGGTTTTGCTGTGTGTTTTCTGACACATGTGCTGGGCTGAACTCCTGATAAGCCATTCAGCCCTCCAGTAAATCAGCCACTGGTGGCCCAGCCTTCTCCAGTTTCTCCTCCCAGAGCCAAGACTTCAACTCCTGTGAGGGTCCAGGTCTGGGACAGCCCTTGGGGAGGCTCCAGTGGCTCTTCCCAAGAGCCAAGCACTGACTTGGCAGGTCTGGATACCTGAGCCCAGCAGTGCCCCATCCCATGGTGGTGCCAGCACTGGGGTGGGCGCAGGAAGGGCAGCTGGGGACAGGGGATTACAGAAGGCTGGGGGTGCTGGAGCCCCGGCTGTGCACAGCAATGACCCTGGTGCCTCTGCCCCTCTGGGTGCACATCACTCAGTGGGGAGCGATTCAACACGTCTGGAGTTTCTGGTTGCTGCTCTCTGAGAGAGGAAATGTCTCTCTTCTGCTCTTCCCTTGCCAGTCTGGGTCTCAGCTGCAGCCTTGCCTTTCCCAGCTGGTGCAAAATGCAGACAGGGAAACGGAATAGGTGGAGGAGTGGAAAAAGCCTTGCCAGGACAGCTCAGGTTTAACAGCAGGGAGAGGCAGAGACAGAGAGTGCTGGGGCTTCTGTGCCTCCTGCTGCTGGGGATGGGCAGGAGGGCAGGAGCCAGAGGCTGGAGGGTGCCCTGTGTCCCCTGGCTCCCAGACCAAGATGCCCTCCCAGCCCCAGCAAAGGGCTTCACTTCCCTGCTGAGCCTCTACCCCTGTCCATCCCGTCCTTCTGCACTGGGTTAAAGACCCAAATGATCCAGCCATGCTTGGCCAAGTGTTTTGGACAGCAGCACCCTCGGCTGTGCCAGGCAGCTTCCAGGAGCCTGAAGGATGGAGGGTGACAAGTGCCCAATGGCTGTGAAGTACCACGTCCCCTTCCCACTGCCCCGTGTCCTTACACAGTCCCACAGAGTGCATCCCTTACCCAGGTACTGCCCTTTGCCTTCACGGAACGGGGGTCCCAGGGGTCCCTTCACCATGGGCTGCATGTACTTGACTTGAGCGTAGCCCCCCACGCCGCCTCCCGCCGCCGAGCCGGGGCCCATCACCATCACCAGCGTGCCCAGCATCACCGGCAGCGCCACGACGTCCGGCAGCATCCTGCTCCCACGGCTCCTGCAGACAAAGCAACAGTGACATTGGGAACACACGCCCTCACCAGGACCAGCTGGGAGCCTGGGGATGATCCCCGTGGGAGCGGGACTCCCTTGAGTTTGCCTTTTTGTGGAGCAGATATCCTGAAGGTGTTGCCCTTCCTGACACACCAGAGCTGGGAGATGCATGGTAAATGCAGTTTATAGAATAGAATCTTAGAATCACTGAGGTTGGAAAGGATCTCCAAAACCATTGAGCCCAACCTGTGACTGATCCCCACCTTGTCACTAGCCCAGAGCACTGAGTGCCACATCCACTTGTTCCTCAGACACCTCCAGGACTCCACCACTTCCCTGGGCAGCCCCTTCCAATTTCTGAAGGCCCTTTCCAAAGAGAAATTCTTTCTGATGTCCAACCTGAACCTCCCAAGGCACAGCTCGAGGCTCTTCCCTCATCTTGCACTGTAACCAACCATGGGGGTGCCCAGTGTTTCTGTGGTAACTCTCACATCCCTTATAGATTTTTAACCAATATAAGAGGCGGGAAAAAGGCAGATGAGACCTGCAGCCCACTGAGCCCAGCGTTGCTGTCACATCCCTCAAGTGAACAGGGACTCCTCTCACTTGGGACCCTGTGGGAGGCACAGGCTGCCACTGCCAAGCCCTGCATTCCCTGGGGGCAGGGAAGGGTGCTGAGCCTCCCAAATGGGTGCTGGGCCAAACCCACGATGTGGGAACCAGAGATTTGCTGCTTTTGTGGCTCATCTGCGGCACTTCGCGGGCAGTGCCGGGAACTCTCGCAGAGGACGAGGGATGGGAGCAGCAGCCTCAGCCTTAAGTGCCTGTTTATTTAAAATAAACCCCCTTTATAAATATTCTCTTCCTTCAGCAACTCTCCCTGTCAGCTCCACGTGCGGAGCTGCAAACAGATTGATTTGCAAAGAACATTTATTTTCGGAAGCTTAAACAACACGTGACGCCAAAGAGCTTTTTGCTGCTTTTCCTCCTTCTCGCAATAATTGACCTGTGGTGGTTATTAATGAGAATTAAGCTCCTGGCCTGTCCTGCCAGGGAGCAGGGGCAGGGCTGCTGCATGCTGGGATTTCATCGGAATTTCCTGAATTGCTTTTGCTGAAACAGCAGTGGGAAAAAAAAAAAAAAGCTGCAGCCTAGAGAAAAAACAACCCAAATTAAAACAAAATTAAAGCAAATTAAGTCAAGGGAGCAGGGATCCCTGGCATGGGATTGTTCCTGATGCCACAAGGGCTTGGCAGGTTTTTGGAGTCTCCAGGGACGAGGCAGCCTTGACAGCTGCTCTTGTGCCTGGAAAATGCTCTGGGAGGCAGCTGAGGGCTGGAGGGGACAGGGATGGCCCTGCCATTAGCAGCACCATGGATGCTGTGAGGATGCAGGTGGCTTTGGCAGATGCTGGAAGGGGAACTCTGCTCTGCCCATCCCACCAGAGCCACGGGCCCGGAGTGGCGCCATTCCCACTGAGACACCCTGAGCTGTGGCTGTGGGTTGGGTGGCACTGCCAGGGACAGGGGTGATAGCCATCCCCATCCTCCTTGGCAGCACGGCCGCGGCCTTGCCGGCATTATTGTTTTTCTGTCTTCAGGGTCGAGGAGAGGAACGCTCCTTTTTATGAAGCATTATTTTACAAGGATTTGTTTAAGGGGAAAAGAATCCCATTCTAAGGGATTGCAGCTGTAAAAATACAGTTTCTGTTAAATAAAAGAGGAGAACAAACCCCTGAATCAGCTATTTACTTGTTTTCCTTACCTGGTATGACCCCTGTGCCTCCATCTCACCTCCCTCCCTTCCTAGCTCTCTCCTCTCCCACCTGGGCTGGATTCACCCCTGCTCCTCCTGTTTTCTCAGGATGCTGCCATGGGAGCAGCACCCTGGGGTGGTTCAGCCCCTTGCTGCTGGGCGCTGCATCCTCCTGCTGTGAGACCTCAGCCTTTGGAGAGATGTGGGATGCAGGGAAAACGGAGCCAGAGGGAAGGGAGAGGGAGGACAAGGGAATCTGACCACGGTTTCGCTGTATATTGGATATGAAACTGAGTTCCCTGCTCTATGTCCTCTGTCACCCCCTTGATCCAGCTCATTCCAACTGCCCCAGTCTCTGCAGAGCAGCAGGAGGAGCCTGGCCTGAGCCCCCAGGTACGTGTCCCTCACAAAAGGGGTCTCTGGTGCTGAGCTGTCCCCCCCGGCCGTGCCCGGCACTGGGGCAGGAGGCCTCCTGCTACCCGCTCTCCAGGCAGAGATTTAATAACAATAAAATGGAAACATCTGGAGTCTCATATGATGGATAAAGTGTGCACAACGTGCTTGTGGAGAGGCTCTTTCATGCTTGAAATCTCCTGTGTTATGAACTGATAATTAATCACACGGAGCAGCCACACGCCGCTCCCATCTCGCCTGGCAGGTCGTGAGTGGTGGCAGATCCATCATGTGCATGGGGTGGCTACAGACAGACAGACAGGGGTCACCTGCCCATCCTCCTGGGGGTCACCTGCCTGTCCTCCTGGGGCCTGGGGTCAAGAACCTGCTCTTGCGTGGCCAACAGAAATCCCATGAGATTACTTTTTTCCCCACTTGGAGCAGGGGAGATGCTTTGGGGGTCCCAATTATAGCAACTCCACTCTGCCTGGGCACTGCAGCCACCGGGCTGGGCAGTGTCCAGCTGGGCTGCTGTCCTTCAGAGGCAGCTCCAGCCCCCCAGCACACTCCAGTACGACCAAAACCATCCCTTGACGCAAAGCCAAGCCCAGCAGGAGCTGCTGAGCCAGGAGGGTTCATACAGGGGCAGCACTTGAGGGATCCCTGCTGTTCTCTGGGGATGCTGGAGCAGGATGGGGCGCAGCAATCCTCCACACTGCTCAGCTCAGGGGGGAGCAGGGCCCCGACCCAGCACCGAGACCCCTGGCACGGCTTCAGGGCGCGGCCGCGGCCACGCTGACGGTGCGAGTGTCGGCTCCCCTGGCAGGCGGCGAGCAGACGTGTTAAAAACCCTTGGCACGCCATGAAAGCGCTGGGAACAGGGAAAAAATCTCACACTTAAACCATGAGAAAAGAGACAAGAAATGTCACCTTGTTCTTGCAGGAAAACAACCAGCCCGCGCTGCCTCCGTCGCTCCGCAGCTGCTCGTGGCTTGTGCTGGGCAGCCTGGTGAGCTCCCAGCGTGTTCCTGGAGTGCTCCTGGCCATTCCCAGTGGAAGGGGGCTGCTGCCCCTGGCACTGTCCCACTCTCCCCACAGAGCCCATGTCAGCACTCCCATGCCTGTGCACTGGGCAATGTTCCTGTGAACACCATGGCCCCGCTTCCCCACGGACACGGCCAGGGCTGTTGGCTGAGCTGCAGCTGATTTATGGCCCCTGTTACTTAAATATTAATGAAGGGCCTGGCCGGCCCTGCGCCTGCTCCCTTTGAGGCTAATTATTTTTTAAGTCAATATATGTGATCCACGGGGGATCTGCCATTGTGACTGAAGGTCGGCACAACGGGGAACTTGTTCAAACCCGGCAGTCAAAGTGTGGTCAGTTTGGGGCACAGCATGTGCTCTCTGGCACTCCCCCCAGCTCCGGCCCCACATCCATCCCAGGGCCACGCCAGCCCCACAGAGAGGCTCAGGGATGAGGCACTTCAGCTGCATGCCCAGTCTCACTGGTGAGGCCTCATCCCATCCCCGTGCCCATTGCTGTCCCCATCCTCTTCCCCATGCCCAAACTGTCCCCATTCTGTGCCCTGGGGTCACAAGGCACAGCCACCACCTCTGGAGGCCATGGCAGAAGCTGCCCCAGGCTGGGGGGAGCCGTGGGAAGCTCCTTGCACTGGCCCAGGGGCAGGGGGATGCAGGGAAAGGGAAGCACCAGGAGCAGCCGGTGCGTGTGGGTGGGCTGGAGCACGGCTTGGCCGCCGCCGTGTCCCATCGAGCCGCTCCATCCTCCGGTCATTTACAATAAAAAATAAAGCAGGGAGGATTTCCAAGCCCAACACGGGGCTGGCCCGGCTCCAGCGGGAGGTCGATGATTTGCTTTGCGCTACACATGCTTTAAAAATAATAATAAACCGAGTCAAAAACGAAAAGTGAGCTATGAAGAGGGAGAACAGCACGTTGTTTCCGCAGGCCGGGCTGCAAAAGCCAAAGGCATCAGGGAGCAGCTCGGCTGAGCAGCGCCGGAGCGTGGGGGAGACTTGGCAACAGCCTGTCCTTAACTGCATGACACCTGATCCCATCCAAGGCTGCTGTACGCGCTGCCGGACCCGGAGCCCGAGCCGGAGCCTCGCCCGCCAGCAGCCCAGGGAACAAGAAAACATTTTCCTTGACGAAGAAAAAACACCCCACCCCATCTGCAGGGACCTGCTCCTGTACACAGTGCCCGCGCCTGGCCTTGGACGGAACGGGATAGGCACAACATGGCATGGCATGGCGTGGTGTGGTACAACATGGTACGGCATGGTATGGCACAACATGGTACGGCATGGTATGGCATGGTATGGCATGGTACAGCATGGCATGGCATGGTACAGCATGGTATGGCATGGTACAGCATGGTATGGCATGGTACGGCATGGTACGGCATGGTACGGCATGGTACGGCATGGTACAACATGGTACGGCATGGTACGGCATGGCATGGCATGGTACAGCATGGTACAACATGGTACGGTATGGTATGGCATGGTATGGCATGGTACGTCATGGCACAACCTAGCAGATCATGGCACGGCACAGTTTAGCAGATCATGGCATGGTACAGCATGGCATGGCATGGCCATGGTGCCAGCTGCCCACGGCTCACACTGCCCGGGTCCTGCAGTGATGCCAGCACCAGGGGCGGTGGCACCACTTGATCCTGCGGCCGCCGGGTCAGGGCTCAGCTCGAGCGGATTAGTGACCCCGGGCGTGTGTGCCGGGAGCGCGGCCGCGGGTCACGGCTCAGGGCTTAATCCCTCACCTCCAGCTGTCAAAACTGCTCGCACAGCCCCAGCGGGTGTGCCTGGGGCTGAGGGCATCCCTGGGAAAGGATGGGCACCCAAGAGCCAGGCGGGCACCCCGGGTTGGTTCTGGCTGGGGTCTGGGTTTGGGTCTGGTTGGAAAACCCTGGCTTGGAGCTGCAGGAACACCAGGTCCTGCCTGGGGCAAGGGTCGGCCTGGCTCGCGGCATCCCTGGGGTGTCACAGACATCTTTTATGAAAAATCTTTTCTTTAGGATTTTTCCTCTTGAGAAGCTGAGAGGCCTCAGGAACAAAATGTAAACAATGATTATCTGCTGCTGTGGAATGCAACAGGTAGATCTTTGATTAGCTCATGTTGGTTGTTTCTAATTAATGGCCAATCACAGCCCAGCTGGCTCAGACAGAGAGTCTGAGCCACAAGCCTTTGTTATCATTCTTTCCTATTCTATTCTTAGCCAGCCTTCTGATGAAATCCTTTCTTCTATTCTTTTAGTATAGTTTTAATATTTTATAAAACAATAAATCAGCCTTCTGAAGCATGGAGTCAGATCCTCATCTCTTCCCTCATCCTGTGACCCCTGTGAACACTGTCCCACTGGGGTGCTGCAGTTCCCTCACCCATGCACAGCTGGGAAGTCACCCATAGAGGTGAGTGAGACCCAAGGGACACGTTCCCCCTTGCTCTGGCCCCAGTGGAGTTTCTGCACCCCAAATCCCCAGTCCCACCCCCCCGCCAGCCTCCACTCCACTGAAATACCAGAGCTGCAGCATTAATAGCAGGGTTCCCTGCCAGGTGCATAGTTTGACCAGTCGAATCACACATGCCAAACCACAGGTATTTTATGAGACGTTTCCTGTTATGAAGACATTTTTGTGGGGATTCATTTTTTTTCTTCCCTTCTTCTTCCCCTCTCCTCCTCCTCCTCCTTCTCTTCCCAGTGGGATGGTGGCCTGTCCGGGGACAGCTGTGACGCTGTCCCTGAGGGCTGGAGGAGCAGAGCAGGAGCCAAGTGCCAGAGCTGGGCTGCAGGAGGGATGAGGGTGCTGAGGGTGTTGGAGGGTTCCATCCCCTTGGCTGGAACCCCTTTCCAGGGGGCTGTGCAGGGTCCAAACTGCTCTGTGAACCCAGGCTCATACCCTGACCAAGCACAGACGCTTGTGCCTGGCTCCTGGTGTGGGATGTGGAGCATTTGCCCAGACACCACAGGAAGGACAGGGGCTGAGAGCCCCAGGGAGCTGCTGGAGCTCTGGGCATCACTCTCCAAGGACCCTGTGCTGCTGGGCCAGCCCTGCTCCAGGGACAGGTAGGTCCTGGTGGGAGCAGGGGGAAGCAGTTGGAGTTTTCCTGAGGTCTGCAGGTCAGACCCACCTTGCTCCTGTGCAGAAATAACATTTCCTAAGGCAAGGGGTGTTTTGCAAAGAAATCTGCTAAGCCTGGAGGGACCCGCAGGGAGCAATTCCTATCCCAGGGAATTTGCAGGCAAGTGGCCATCAACCACAGACATTTAAACTTCCAGCCTCGTGCTGGGGTCACTGGATTCGTTGTAATGAGCATTCTGGGGCAGGGTGCTCAGGGCAGCTGCCTCGGGGGGCTGCAGGCTGGGACATGTGGGGCAGCAGCGCTGTGGCTGTTCCAGCCCTGCCCACCCATCCCAGGGGAAGGGGGGTGCAGTGGGAGCCCATAACAGCACTTGGGGAGCCATCAGTGGCTCTGGGTGCAACAAGGAGCCTCAGCAGCAGCACCTGATCTCCCAGGGAAAAGAGGTGCTGGCCTTGCACCACGGTAAATACAAGCTCCAGAGCAGTAGGACAGCGTGGAGCCAGCAGCTCCCAGTGCCCCAGGACAGCTGGTGCTGCTGGTCAGCAGCTCAGTCCTTGGCACAGCATCCCCACCACGGTGTCCCCACCCTGTGGTTTCCCAACCTGAGCTCTCCACTCCTCCCTCAGCACCTGCCCAGGTGCGACAGCAAATGTGTGAATTGCTGTGAGAACATCTCCTCCTGTCTGAAACACCAGGAACATCCCCCATCCCTGCCCAGCTGCTCAGACAGGAACCTGCCTCGCAGTGTTTAGCCTAGCAGTAATTTTATTTTAACGTCAGAGTTTGAAATTCTGTCTCCTTGGTTTTGCTGGGTCCTTTGATCTCCATTTCCTCTCCTTTTCCAGCTTTTTAGCAAACCCCCAGGTGAGCCTGGCTGCTGCCAGCACTGCTGCCTGTGCCTGCCCGCCCATCAGTGCTCCCGCACATCCTCCCCGCGTTTATCCTCCACAAAACCCCTCTGACAAATCACCCTCGGAGCTGCATCTCCTCGGGGGAGACTCCAGGGCTCGGCTCCTGATTCCCAACGGGGCCAGACCCTGTTTGGGGCACCCCTGGCTCCCCCAGCCCATCCCCAACCACTGCAAACCCCCCCGGCTGCCACCGCTCCCTGTCCCACTGGGTCTGTCCTTGGGGACAACGCCGCAGGTGACAGGACCTGCCCAGAGCGATGCTGGGGTGTCCCAGCCTGGGGTCAGCCCGGGCAGGTGCCCTGTGCCCGAGGATGGTCAATGTCCCCCCATGTCCCCCGCCACTGTGACACCAAGCTGGCCCCTGCGCCTCTCCTGGGGTTAACGGGGGAAAAAATATTGTTTATGCTTCTCTAATATCGGCCTTCTGTTTTGCATTTGCCGTTTCTTCAAAGATAGGGAGCCGCCTCTGCCAAGATTCCAGAGGAGATATCCTCAGCAATGCCGACCGCGCTCCCCACCGCACTCAAAGAAAACAAATGTCAGGCCAAGGATTGATATGAAATAGTTTAAAAATGAGAAAAAGCTGCCTTACAGCTAGGTTTACATTAAAATAAATTTCAGGAGCGGGAGCCTCGGCTGCGTCCCTCCCTGGCGGGCGGCGCTGGGGGATGGGGTCACCTGCCGGGGCGGTGCCTCGGTCCTGCCTTCGCCTCGGCAAACCGCGGTGCCGCGCTGGGCTTTTAAAATTGCTCCTTGTTCCTGAAAACCTGGAGAGAATGGTCACATTTATATTTTGTTTTTGGATTTTGTATGTCCATCCATATATATTTTATGCCTCAACATAATACCTGTGTATCTATGAATAAAACCCTTTATAAAGCTTTTCAAACTTTAATGTCCCATCCCCATCCCCATCCCCATCCCCATCCCCATCCTCACTCTTATCCCCATGCCTTCTCCATCCCCATCCCCATCCCCTGCTGCCCCCAAGGCCATGCACCACAAAGGAGCATTCCTGGCACGGCAGCCATGTGAAGCTGCTTCCCCATTTCCACACCCAGAGAAGGGGATGGAGTGCACGTTTCAGGCAGTATTTATGTTATTTAATTTAATTTGATTTCTGTGAGCTGATGTGAGACCCCAGCCAGCCCGAGGTGTTCAGTGGAAACTCTAACCAGACAATCCCGTATCCCACGCTCCTGTCTGGCACAGCCTCGTGCTCCTGGCTGGATTTCAGATTTCCCCTGTGCCCTGTAATCCCCATTTTAGGGGGCATCCTCTCTGCCAGGCTGTGCTCCTGAGGCCCTGCAGCACCATGGGGCTCCATGCCCCCATCCCAATGGACAACCCCCACGTGCCTTTCCACTGGGACAGCTGTGGGTTGCGCAAAATCAAGCTGATTTTTTCCCAGAATTTTGTTTGGAAATAATTTGCCTGATGCTGTCACAAGATGTTTCACCATTGCTGAATCAGCTGCTTTGATTTTTCAATTTGAAATTTCTTTTTTCCTTTTTTTTTTTTTTTTTAAGTTTCCACATTTCCTTTGTCTTGGAGTCGACAGCCTCACAGGGAATTCCAGTGGCCCTGCTTTCCTGAGGATTACACCAAACCCCCATGCTACAGGAGCCTGTGCAGAGGCAGCAGAGTCCCACAGGACAGCACCACTCCTGGACAGCTGGGTGATGTGTGCTGGGGACCATGAGGTGCCACTCAGTGTCCCCATGTGCACCATCTCTGTCATTAACCCTCTTCCAATATCATTCATCAGTACTTTGCCATGACCTAAAGCCACACTCTCTTTTCCAGGCTTCAAATTTCCAGTTCAATCATTGAATTTGCTCCAGAGGGTTCCAGAGCACCCCCCTAACCTGGACCCCTGCACCCAAAATTGTGTTCATCTCCCACTGCTCTTCTCCTCCCAATGTGACACCATCAGGCAGCTCTGCCCTGCCCAGGGCACCCAGCACCTGCAGAGCAACCAGCCCTGAGGGAAATGGCATGGATTTCATGTGTCCCAGATCATCCCAGAGGAAAAACCACTTCTGGACCCAGGATGGAGAAAGGAGAAGCTGGAGCAGTGCTGAGAACTGGCTAAGAAAGGCCCAGAGGAGCCAGTGACCTTCACAGCTCCAGAGCATCTGCCCTGGGCGTCGCTGTTACCATTGACCCTTTGCCAAGCAAAACTGGGGCCTTGGAGCTCCAGCACTGGTGGAAAGCAGTGCAGAATATCTGGAATATTTTCTTAGTAGGACTCATTTGTTTCTGTTAGAGATGCTGGCCCTGGATGGACACACTGTGGCTGTCTCTGTGTCCCTGCAGTGTCCCAGGGGACTGAGAATGGGATGGAGTCCGGTCCCAGGGTCAGTCCCTGATTTTGCACCCCTGTGCTCCCATCTGCTCCATTCAAATGTTCCCATTCGGAAGCACCGGGGCACAAAGCCGGACCCTGAACCCGGGGACAGGGAGACGTTTATTACAAAACCTTTTGTTTGGGCTTGGAGCTGGAAAAGCACTCGGCTCCCTGCGAGTTCTCCCCCAGGCTGTGTCATGTGGGAACCTCCCTCAGTCCCCACTCGGGACCCACTGCCCACAGGGTCTCCTCCTGCCAGTGAGCCCAGCCAGGACCCCCTGCCTTGGCAAAGGGGCACCCCCTTGTTGGGCACAGGTGCCAGGAGGCTGCCAAGGTGCTCAGGAGGGGGCTGGCACAGTTACTGCACCCAAGGGACCCCAAGTGTTATGCCAATCATCTCCCCACGTTAGTTGCAGACCCAGAGCTGGGAAAAGATCCAAACCTGGGGATCAGAGCTGATCCAGGGATCAGACCCAGCCTGGGGCATGTTGCTGCCTTCTAGGAAGTGGCAGGCACGTGGCAGCCCCAGTTTGGGCAGGCATTGGGCATCTGCTGCAGGTGCCACACTGCCACACCGGCCTGGCATTTCTGAGCAATGAAATATGGAAAGAAAATGAAATTGATCGTATTCAGCCTATTTTTCTAGAGGACAACCATTAAAAAAAAACACAAAAGCAAAAAAATAGAAGAGAAAAGATGCCCAAGGAACCCTTCAGCCTGAAGTTGGTGTGGGAAGAGCACAGGAGAAGCTCTGGAGGCAGGGATGGCAGGAGGCAGTGCCTGAGGAGGGTGAGGTGACAGCCCCCTCCGTGCCTCGAGAGATCTGGGGGTTCCACAGGATCCCCCCAGCCCAGCTGCCCGGGCAGGGCTCAGCCAGCGCCCGGCACGCCCACGGCGTGGCAGCTCCCGGGAGCCTCCCTGCACAAGCCCACGGACATTTTCCACCGCTTTTACAGCAAGAGCATTAAAATGCTGTTTTCCGAAGGCTCGGCACGTTGAAATGTCAGGCCCTGGGTGGAATGGCGGGGGCGCGCTGGGAGGAGGGCTGTGGTCGGGGCTGGGTGCCAGGAACCCCCCTCTGTGCTGGCCTTTGCCCCAAAGGGGGCACCGGGGGCTGCAGTCGGGGATGGGCACCAGGAACTCCCCTTTGTGCTGGCCTTTGCCCCAGGGAGGCTGCGGCGCGGGTCCTGCCCCTGCTCTTGGCTCCCGGCGCTGTCTCCTGCCCACTGCCGGGCTCCTTTTGTTGGGAAGTCAGGGCTGCCCCTTCCCACGGCCCCCGCTGGGCTCTGCCAGGGCCGGACCGTGGCCCTGATGAGCCAATGGAAAGGAAATTCCATGCAAGGCCAGTGTCCCAAGGCCTCCGGCCGCTGCTGCCCGCACCAGCCCAGCACCAGCACGGTGCGGGAGGTGAAGTGGTGAGGTTCACTCTCCTGTCAGTTCTTCAGCAACCAGAGATGGCCAAGGGGTTATGGAGGCAGCAAATGTCCCCTCTGTGCGTGCCCTAGGGATGCTCCTGTACCCAGCCCCTGTGCCAAACTCATCTCTGGGTATGGCTGTGCCTGCTGCCCACATTTGGACACCCCTCCTGGCTGTGGGGCCAGCGAGGGAGCAGAGCTCAGCCAGGTCTGGGGAACATGTCCCGTTAGGAGGCTGGTGGGAGCAGAGATACATCCCAGCTGGCCAGGGCAGGGTGTCCCAGCGCTTCAGGAGGGGTGGGTGCAGTGGGGCCGGGGATGGGGCACCGGGATTGTTGTGCAGGAGCAGCCAGGACGGGGTCGGGCAGCCGGGAGAGCCCCGGGTGTGTCCCGAACGCAGCAGCCACATGCTCTGTGTCAGGGCGGTGGGGCTAATTCAGGAGCTTTCAGCACCACCCAGAGAGGTGTCCGACGCTTTTATTTATGAACGCACTGGCTCCTGCGCAGCTCCAGCCTCTCACATGCAGGAAAAAGCCCATCGGCCCCGGCCCCGGCGGCCGGAGGTGGCCGTGCCCCGGCACCACGGCCGGGTTCCAGCAGCACAGGGTGCCACGGCATCCACACAGCTGCCCTTGGTGTGCTGGCTGTGCAGGGACACTTTGGAGCAGGTGGGGGATGCCAGTGGGATCCCAAATGCTGCCCCCGGCGCAGGGGATGCTGCTTGTGCCCAAGGGCAGAGAAGGATGTGAATTCCCACAAGCAACAGGGTGGGGTCCAGCCCAAAAGAGCTGCCCCTGGATGGATTGCCCCAGCACTGGCTCCAGCCCCCAGCAGCGTGGCAAAACTGGGTTATTGTCAGTGTGTGCCAGGGACACGAGTGTGACAGGGAATTCAACAAACCCAGTGCTTTCTGCTGGTCCCAGCCCAGGCTAATCCCATAAGATGCTCTGTCAGCACAGCCAGCAAGGAGAGACAGCAGCTCCTGCCCCCTCCTCTCCCCCAAGCACCATCCAGGGGCAAGGCAGTGCCCCAGTGCTCCCAGTGGGCCCAAGGTGGATGCAGACAAAGCACTGCAAGCGCCAGCTCCAGCTGCTCTGGGGACTCAGCTAATGGGGTCCATTTGCTGGGTAGTTCTTGGAATAACAAATTGTATCATCCAAAAAAGCAAAACCACAAAAGGGGATCGGCTTGCAGCTCAGCTCACAAAAGCCCCTTGTCTGGAGGCCCCCTGCGCCCCCCAATCTCCCAGAGAAAACTCAATTTAACCAAAATAAACAGCACACCCAGCCCTGGGCTCTCATGCTTCACACAAACTGGGGATCAACCCGACCCTGCAGCTGGCAAACGCCACCAGTTGGGCACCTGGCTGTGCCAGGCAGTGCTGGAGCTGCTGCCCACTCCTCTGGAGTGCCATCCAGCCAAAACTGAGCTCAGAGGGCTCTGGCCATGGTGCAGACCCCAGTGCTGCTCCATCTCCCAGTCCATCCCAGTTACCCTCTCTCCCATGGAGGGAGAGGGCAGGGCTCGTGCAGGAACAGGGAAGATGAAGCCCTGGATTTCCTGCAGCAGGATGAAAGATGAAGTTCAACACCTACTAAACTCTCTAATCCCCCTTCTCACCCCGGCCAGCTTCCTGGCAGGCTGGAGCCCACTGACCTGGCAGGAGGTGGAAGTTTGGAGCAAACAAGGTTCCCAGCATGGCAGGGATAATCCCAGCCTGCAGCAGGACCAGCTGGAGGGACCCACTGGCTCCTTCTGGTCTCCAGCTCCCACAGGGATGTCCCACAGGGATGTCCCCTCTCTACTCTTGCCCCAGGGTCACCCAAGGTCACGAGCTCCTGTTTGCATCCTAAGAGGACACAGTAGCTGAGGTGCTCGCCTGGGTCCTGTCCTGGGAGGCTGCAGGAGGGAGAAGACTGAAGGAAGGGGGGTTACACCCCTTCCCAGTGGGTCAGGCCTCTGGAATTATGGGATTTTTGAGTTATTTCTCCTGCTGGGGTTGGACCCCAGGGACTAACCTCCCTCCCAAGCCAAGAGCCCTCCAGCAGCAGCGCTGCAGAGGTCCTGCCTTTGGGAAGGTGCCCCTGCCATGTCCCAGCAGTAGTGGACAGAGGTTTGTGTCTCCCATGGCTCTGATCTTCACACCTTCTCCCAACCCTTGTCCCCACACTGCTTCTGCCCCCAGCCCCAGTCAGGTATCCCCAGCCCCAAAAATCACTTGAATTATTGACAATCTGATCAGTTTGGCCAGATTTAGGACCAGGTTCCGTCCCTGGGCCAGCTGCTACCAGCCAGGGGACTCAAGCAGATGATCAGTGATGCAGGGACAGCACTGGGATGGGAACCGCCACAGCCACAGCCTCCGCAGAGCTTTGGGGACAAAACACCTGGACACCCACATCCCCTGGGAGCTCAGGATGGATGGCACTGCTGGAGCTCCATGCCTGGCTGTTTCCAGACGGTCACTCCAGCATCTCTTCCCAGCTGGATGCCCGCAGGAGGCCGGGCCGTGGGCGCCCCTGCCGCCGC
>NW_005054478.1:170318-175002 GCF_000277835.1 Geospiza fortis | reverse complement strand
TAAGTACCGCAGATTTGCTGTGCTTTATGAAAAACGAGAAGAATGTTTTAAATGAAATTAATTCTGACGAACCCAAGATTTCATAAAAGCACTGCCCGGGCATGGTTTGGCACAGGCCTGCTCTTGTTCGCTCTAGTGCTTCCCTGGGGGGAGGAAAATACCAGGCTTGGCATAAAATAATTACAGGCTCCTCGTACAGCTCAATTTATGGCTGCTTGTGGAGCGCTGGGGTCTTGTCCTGGCCCGTAGCTGATGCTTGGCAATGACCACATCACGTGTGGTCTTTAACGAGTGGCTATGGGAGGTGTGATGGAAAAACCATTGGCACCAACTGTGCCAGGCTGTCGGGGCAGAGCAGGACACCTGAGTGTCCCTCACCAGGCCTTGAGGGGTCATCTCACGCTGCCACATGAGCTGGCACTTCCCAGCACAGCACAGAGCTGGCAGGGACAGAGTCTGTTCGTGGTGTGGACGTGTCTGTGCCGGCGGTGGGAAGGAGCGAGCGGAGGATTGGGAAGCGGGCACGGAGCCACTGGTGCTCGGCACGGCCCCACCAGCTTCCTTCGGATGCAGACAGGGGAACTGCTGCGGCCCTGCCCGGCTCTCCCTTTCATCTTGACTTTAAAAAGCCATTAAATTGAAACCATAAAGGCACCCAAGCCCTGGAGCGACTCCGCTGTCCCGCTGGCCCCCGCGCCGGGGGATGCTCGGCAGGACGCGCGCAGCAGGAGCAGCTCGCGGGGTTTGACCTTGTTATTTATGTAACACAAAGCTCTTTTCCTCTGTTCCTGCACTGCCAGGAGCCAGAGGCTGAGACCCCCACAATGTGACCCTCAGGGGTCTGTGGGCCCATGGCAATCACTGGGCTTTGGGGTCCTTGAGCTGCTGTGAGGGGCAGGGGGTTGGCCCAGGTCCAACTGTGGAAGAGGCTCCCCAGGGATGTGATGGAGTCAGAATCCCTGGAAGTGTTCAAAAAACAGACATGGCACTTCATAGCAAGGTTTAGTGTGCATGGGGTGTTTGGTTGAAGGTTGGACTGGATGATCTTGAAGGGCTTTTCCAACCTTAATGATTCTGTGCGCCTGGTTTGGGGTCTGCCCTTGACCCAAGCTGCCCACCCTGGGGCTGTGGGCTCTGCCCTCCAGGGTTATCAGCTCAGCCCTACAGGGCCCAAAGAATCTGAAATTAAAGGCAAAGCAAAGACAAAGGTATCGCCACTGTAATCCAAACCCAGGCCCAGGTCAGGATCTGCCTGTGGGTTGTGAGTGCCAGACTGGCAATATCAGGAAATATGAAGAAATAGCAATAAAAGTCGTCTTGTTCTTGTCCGCTGGCTCACAGTACAGGCAGCAGTGACAAATACCTTTCTGCAGTCATTGACAATGCATGTTTGAGGGTGGAAATATGCTTCTCTGGCAAAAGCCCACATATTTAACCCTGGTGGGCACTGGCAGCTCACCCTGTGAGTCCAGAGCAGGGCTTCAGGGAGGGCAGTGGAACTTCCCAGCCTGCCTGGGCACAGCAGCTCAGGAGATGCTGCTCTGGCTGCTGACACGGAGCAGGATGTGAGGGTGATAAGTGTTGAGTGTTGAAATGAAAGCTACAGTGAGAGCAAAGGACCTGCTGCAGCTCTGTGCTGTGCCAAGCCTCCCACTGCCTTATCAGCGCTTCCCTGAGAACATGGCTGTGTTGTCCTGACATTAAATATTCTCCTTGGTGATCCATATCTCCTCCATTTCAGTCACAGCACCCCGAACGCTCCAGCCCTGATGCACACCCTGGATTCACACTCCCAGCCCTGGAGTGAAGCCAAAATCTCCAAAGGAAAAATGCAGCCAGAGCTTCCAAGTTTCGTGGTGAAACCACATGATTTTGATGGGAAGCCATAAATCAGTCCCAGGCTTTCTCAGCCTCTGGTAACTTCTTAAAACAAACCTGGGCTGAATTCTGGGTCCTGTAATGAAATCTGAAAGCAGGTGAATTGGCCACAGGGTTTGTGCATCTCCACAAGTGAGCGCAGGGAGCAGCCTCAGATGCCCTGACTCTTCTGAGAGGGTTCAACTATCCCACAAATGATGGGGCACAACCAAAGCATCTTCCACCTCCTGTGGTATCCAAGGACAGGAGAGGCCTGAGTGCTGCCCAATCCCTGCAGCACTGCTGAGACCTTCCCAGCCCTGGGGGCATGGACACCACTCTGACAGGACAGGGAACTCCCCAGCAATGAGATGGGCAGGGCCTGCTGCCCTGCCCTGCCAGGAAAATGGGGAAAAGTGCAAACCCTCACGTGGCTGCAGGGATGGGGGCAGTTCCCTGAGGTGGTCTGGCCTCAGGGCCTTAGGTTTCGGCACAAAACAAAGTGAAGGCTCTTATTTGGCTAATGTGCCTCGGAAGAAAGGCTCTATCCTTGTTTGCTCCCACTGCTGCATTGTCTGTGGATAAAGCCAGGGATAGTTCTCATCTGATATGGCAATATCATCTCGCCCATCTGGACAGGGCTCTTTACAAGACCCTGCTTTAGAATTTAGATCCCTGGGAACTTGGAAGGCAGCAGTGAAACAAAACCCTCCACCAGAACAATAAAGAGGCTCTCAGCGACAGCCAGAGCTCTGTGGGGCAGGCACAGGAGCACTGCGAGGTCCCAGGGGTCCAGCATTGCCAGGCTGCTCCAGCGTGCAGCAGGTTTGCAGAAATCTGCTGCTTTGGGGCAGTTTCTGGGGCCACATCCTGCCTGGGGAAGGCAGAACTTGGGCTGCGAGTGCTGCAAGAAATAAGGACTCGGGTTTTTGGTGTAAAACAGCCAAGCTGGGCAAGGCATTGTGTCAGCCACTGCATCCACAGCAGGTGGACACTGAAGTCGTTGTCCTCCTCCCCGACTGCTCCCTGCCAAGCCCTGTCCTGGATGGAGGAGCCTGGAAAGCCTCTGAGGACAAACATCTCCAGATGGGCCAGCAGGATGGGCTCGGCCCCAGGGAAGGTCACAGAGACCAGACCTGGCTGCTCTGCAGATTTTGGCTGCAGTTGCTGCCTGTGAGCTGGAGCTTCACTCCATGAGCTCGGCTGACACCGGGGCCAGAGACCAGGGGAGCACTGGGCTGAGGGGACAGCAGACACCCTCACACTGCCACCTTTGGTCCTCTTTGGGACCCATCTCCCACCTGCAGCCCTCAGCCAAGCTTGGGAGTACTGCAGGGGGGGATCAGCCATCAGTCAGGGTCCCTGCTCCTGGGGTGCTCCTGCAAGAACATGGGAGAACAGGGCAGGATGTGGCTTTGGTGAAGAGTCCAGCTCCTGCAGCTCCTTGGGGCAGCCAAGCAATGCCCAGGGCTGAGCCAGGCTTTTGGGGAGCGCAGCATCACAATCACATCCCCCCAGCCAGGCCAGCCCTGCCCCCCCGGCCCCGTGCAGATGTTTCCCGGAGCGCTGCCTTTGGTCCTCTTTGGGACCCATCTCCCACCTGCAGCCCTCAGCCAAGCTTGGGAGTACTGCAGGGGGGGATCAGCCATCAGTCAGGGTCCCTGCTCCTGGGGTGCTCCTGCAAGAACATGGGAGAACAGGGCAGGATGTGGCTTTGGTGAAGAGTCCAGCTCCTGCAGCTCCTTGGGGCAGCCAAGCAATGCCCAGGGCTGAGCCAGGCTTTTGGGGAGCGCAGCATCACAATCACATCCCCCCAGCCAGGCCAGCCCTGCCCCCCCGGCCCCGTGCAGATGTTTCCCGGAGCGCTGCCATCCCTGCAGCCCCTCCCGGCCGGGATGGATCCCATTGCTTTGAAGTCTGCAGCCGATGTGCAGGGTTATGCAGCCAGAGCAGACAGCCCTGGGGAAGCGCCAGGCAGCCAGGGATGTGACTCAGGAGCGGCTCCGGTGACAGGGGGAAAAGGAAAAGCGGTTTATTATGTCTGTGCTGGAGTCCAAGTCGCCAACGCAGGGAAGCAGCTGAGCCCTGAGCAGGAGGGGAGAGCTGGGGGGACGTGGTGTGGGGTGTCACCCCTGCCTCACAGCCACCCTGAGGGTCCCAATCCCACTGGATTACTGCAGGACACAGCCAGGTTCCAGCAGCACCCTGCCCTGCTCCCCAAATGTCCCCAGTGTGTCTTTTGCATAGGGAACCCCTGAGTGCAAAAGAGGGAATGGGCATGTGTCAATCCCACTCCATCTTTGTTAAGTCAGTTAATTACCCTCTCTAATTAGCTGTGACAAAGTGCACGGAGGACTGGGGATACTCAGAGTCTAGCACGTGCCCCACAGTGGGCCTGGACCCTCTCCCAGAGGGAAAAACGTGGGATTGAGAAACTGAGGGAAGACAAATTCAATTTGGTGTCTTTCTATCCCTCCCTCTTCTGAGCTATGAGATTTTATTGTCACAGATATTTTCTTCAGTGCAGAGAAATGGAAACTCTGCTCCTTCCTGGGCAGTGGACAAGATGAAATAGGAGACAATGACAGAGGGGTGTGTGGGGACAGACGGGACCGGCCCCACGCCCTCCCCACCGGGTTAATGCCTTTTGCAGGTGCCACTGCCCAAATCCCCCTGATCCTCTGCTGTAGCAGAGTGTGAGGAGCCCGGCCATGGCACCCAGGGCCCGTGGAGGAGATTTTGCCCCTCACATCACAGACCCAGGAGCAGACAGAGCACTAAAACCGGGCGGTTTCACCTCCACCTCCCCGGCAGAGGCTGCACCACC
>NW_005054478.1:167913-170151 GCF_000277835.1 Geospiza fortis | reverse complement strand
GGGTGCCTCCCCCCCCCTCGCGCCCCCCAGCCACTCCACTTGATTCCCCCCAAACTAAGGCTCCTCAACAGGGGATTGGCAGCCCCCCCAGAGCAGCTCAGTGATTCCAGGGTCATGCCTGACCCCAGGAGCCCCTCACCAATGTCCCAGCCCCCCACAAAAAGGTCCCTCTCTGGGCTGTTCCTGTGCCCTGTGCAGAGGGCAAGCAGGGCAGGCTCTGCCCCGATGGGCACAGCTGGTCAGTAGCTATGGTCACTTGAGGGGCAGCACCTTGCCCAGCCGTGGGCTCACTGAGAGGTGGCTGCTCACCAGCCCTGGGGCTTTCTGGGTGTGTGACCCCAGGGAGTCTGAGCCGCATCCCCCGGGCACAGCCCATGCCAGGCCCCTCTGGCACCAGGAAATCTTCCAGCACTGGGCACGGGGAATGGGAGCACTGCCCCTGTGCTCCCCCTGCTCCATATCCAAGTGGGAAACCAAAAACCCAACGCAAGGCGAGCTGTGCTGAGCCACTGCCAAGAGCCACGGACAGAAATATCCTTGATTTCACCAAGGTGTGAATAACTTTTGACACTTCTAGGGCTTATTGCCTTAAAAAAATCCCCCCTCAGTCCCCATTCACACTCGGCAGGACTGTGTTTCATATGAATGGAATATATGAATCACTGCAAAGAATTTAAATGCTTCCCTGTACAAAGAAATGCTCCCTCCCTGCCTCTGTGGCCGGGCTCTGCACAGCCTAAAACAAAGGCATGGCAGGAGACGGGACAAATCCCGATCACCAAACTGCTGCCTCCTTGGACAAGGGCAGCCTGGCCTCTCAGTTTGGCCCAGTGCAGTGGGGCAGAGCCTCCACCACCTATTCTAACCCACAACCAACTGCCCTGGCCAAGGCACTCTTGGTTTCCGAAATCCCAATGAGCCCCTGACAGCTGCTGGATTCACATCTCTGTGTGCTGTTTGCGTTTTGGCTCTGTTCCTGCTTCTAAACCCCAGTTTTCAGATTGGAACAGAAAAAGAAAATTGCTTTATTGCCATTCCTCTGCCCAATCTGGGAGCTGGGACAATCCACTGCCCCACTGCTGGGAGATGGGGTCAGCTGGGCTGACGGAAACCAGGCGAGTCTTCCTGCAAGAACCTCTCCCATTTTTTAGCACTTTGGGTTTTGCTGATTCTTTTCCCTTTGGGCAACAGGGCAAGGAGGAAAAATGTAACTGGAAGCCTGGTGCAGCCCCGCAGC
The DNA here is from genome assembly GCF_000277835.1 of Geospiza fortis. NCBI lineage: Eukaryota > Metazoa > Chordata > Aves > Passeriformes > Thraupidae > Geospiza > Geospiza fortis. The sequence goes on along the minus strand of NW_005054478.1, from coordinate 168,914 downwards.
GTTTCCAGCTGTGATGTTTCCCCTGGCATCGCTGCCTCGGCTCCACACACGCGGTTGTGTCCAAAGCCCCAGAGGAGTGAGGAAAGCCAAGATGGGGCTTCAGGCACCTGGGTTACATTGGTTCCTAAAAGAGCAGGGACAGGACAGCCCCACCACAGCACTGCCCTGCCCAGGGGGCTCCCAGTCACCAGCCCTGCTGCCAGGTCTGTGTCCTAAATTCGTAGGATCCGGCTCTGAAAGGAGCCGCTTTGTTTCCCAATATCCCTTGCAGACGGATCAAAACTGCATTTTTACAGAAGCAATAAAAATCCCAGGAATTCACCGGCCTTATGATTTATTAAACATGTTCCTTATAGCAAAGCTGCCCATAGATGAGAAATATCTCCGGTAGGTTATTGCCTGGCCTGGGGCTACCGTACAGGGGGGATCTTTCCTGGCTTATTGGGAATGTTCAAAGCTGGAGAACCTGGTAGCTCAGGAGCCAATTAACAGCAACACTCTTAAAAAAATAAGCACTTGGTGTTTCCCAAGGTTTTTGTGGAAGGCACCACAGTGCTAGTACCCGGGAATGGTGCTGGTACCCGCGGGCAGATGTTGGGAGCTGCAGGAGGGGATGAGACTCCAGGCAGGGCTGGAGCAGTGAGTGCCAGCAGTGGCTGTCCCAAAGGCCACGGCACTTTCCCCGAAACACTTTTGTTCTCACAAACATTTCCTAACAGCAGAAAGAAGGGGCTGGGCACTGGGAGACGGCAGAGGCTCTGGGGAGGATTCGCTGGGAGCGGGACGTGACCGAGATGGGTCAGAGGAGGGAGAAAGGATGAGAAAAGGTAAAGTAGAGGAAAGCGGGCTCAGATTTGCCCGAAGAGGGATGGCTGGGGTGTTCCTCGGGGAAAAGGCACCAGAACAGCGGGACTCGTGACTGGGAAATCCGCGGGATCAACTCCTGCCCGAGCCCGGCGCAACCCGCGGGATGCGCAGGCGAGCGGGACCAGGAGCGGGAC
>NW_005054478.1:160108-167476 GCF_000277835.1 Geospiza fortis | reverse complement strand
CCACCCCACCCGGGACAGGGGGCCCGGGCACGGCCCCCCAGACCCGCCTGCCTTCCCCCGAGCAGGGATGCCCTGTGCCCCGGGGATGCTGATGCCAGCAAGAGCAGCCACAGGGCGGGAAAAGAGCCCCCTCCTTGTGCAGAGCCCCCAGGACTGGGTGCTGCTCGTCCCTGGGATGGAGTGAATGGGGTCCAACCTTCTTTCCCCTTCTTGGCCCGTACGGCTGGAGCAGCGTTGCCCCCATGTTCACCCAGTATTCTTTGTGGACACAGGGCCTCAGCAGGACATCATCCCCATTTCTGTGGTGGGGCAACTCTGCCGCCCTGAAAATCCCGTTGCCCTGGGCACAACAGTTCGAAAATGTGGTGCCAGTGCAGCAGGGTGCTGCTGCCTCCTGTCTTGGCACAGTTCTAAATCACACACCAGGACAGAGGTGCCCCAATCCCAGGAGAGCAGGGCGCTGGCACCTGCTTGTCCCGGGCACCGTGTGCTGCCCGTGCCCGGGGCGGAGGAGCCGTGGGCATCCCGCTGGCAGCCGCGTGCCAGGCACAGCCGGGACACCGCCGGCGCTGCCGCAGCTCCGGGGTGCGGGGTGCAGGGCCCCGGTGTGCCCCGGGAGGCAGATTAGGGTTGCTCAGGCAACGGGCACGGAGAAAGCGCGTCGGGATGGAGGCCGCTGGGTGCACAAGGGTGTTTGTTTTCTGTATTAAGCGCCTGAGCAAGGGGGGCATCAGACAGCTAATCCCCCCTCAATGCCTTCCCCCGGAGAGCAGCCGCCGTGGGGCCGGACCCTGCTCCCAGGAATGCTGATGTGCTGTGCCCTGGATGGGGCTGGGGTCTCCTCCGTGCCCTGAGCAGGCAGGGCTGGGGGTCCATCCTTTACCACGGTCCCCACGGCAGGGGAAGCAGCTCAGGGCAGCCCCAAGGTTGCCCCAGACGAGGGCTGAGCCCGGCTGAGCACGCGGTGACTGCTCGGGGACCGCAGCCGCAGCGGGGCGGCTGCTGGCAGCAGCTGCTCTGCCACCACCTCAGCAGCTCAGCCACAGTGCTCTGGCTCTCCTGCCCGCGTCCTTGTCCCACCTGCAGCACCCGGGCACAGGGCAGAGCACGCAGGGGCCTCTGTTGGCACGGCAGCTCCCGCAGAAACGAACCAGCCTTGTTTAACCAGAGCTCTCACTGGCAAAGCATTTCCTCTGCTCAGAGGCTCATTTGCCAGCACAGACATTCCTCTGTCCCACAGAGCAAACCATGGGCTGCAGCCTCGCTCGGTGCCGGCCCCTGCTGCCTGTCATCGCTCCTGTGCTGGCTCCTTCCTCCCCAGGCCTGTCCCCTCCCCAGGATGGAGCCTGGGCTGCACCCTGCCCACGCCACCTTGGCTGTGCTGTGCCACTCTGGCTGCTCCTGGCCATGCACAGGCTTCTTCCTGCTGCCCAGCAATGGTCATTCTTGTTGTAGGGTCTTCTAATCCTTCACTGGGTTCTTTCTTTTCTTTTATATCTTGTGGAGTTACAGCTATTTCTGACTGCAGCCCCCTGATGCTCTGGTTTGGGTGCTGGTGCACCTGCTGACGGGCAGAGAACAAGGAACTGAAAAATATGTAGGACTTGAATAAATATTACCAAGCAACACCTGACCCTCAATATTCTTATACTAAAGGTAAAACTCAGCTCTGTACCAGCTGTTGGGAAAAATTCTATTAAATTAACTCTATTCCAGCCCAAAAGATATCCAGGTGTGAGCTCACAAGGATGCAGCAATCCCAGGCTGAGCAAGGAAAGAGAGCAGCATCCCAACTCACCCAGCGCCATAACTCTGAGTAACTCATCTGACTTAAAATTTATTTATTTATTTGAGCTAAGCAGCTGATGCCTCTCAGCACCGTGCTGAGCCACTGCTGATGGTTCTGCTCCCCAGCAGGAGAGGGAAGCCAGGCTTAGAGTGGGATTTAGGGGCTCTGCTGCCTGGATCTCCTGGCAGCTCTGCAGCCACTGCTGTGCCAGGGCTCCACGGTGTCCCCAGCCTTGTGCTGGCCCTGCCAGGGCCACACTGAACCACTGAGAGCACCCCTGGGCACTGCTGCACCTCAGGGTGCCTCCCAAAATCCCCGTCCCAGCCATGCAGCTGCTCTGCACAGGAGGAGCAAGAGAGAGGGAGGAGACATAATTCAATCTGGGGCTGCAAAATGCCTTAACTTAATTTCGGTGGGTCACGGACATAATCGAATCAGCCCCGCGCGCTGGAATATCGTTTCCATGTTTCCACAAAGATGGATAATTGTGCTCAGAAAACCAGCCCTTGGTGCTCAGTGGGAAAATGTGCCATGGGGGTGGGTGGGAGAGGGCCAGGAGCTGGGCTGGCAGTGCCGAGCAGAGCTGGGCTGTGCTGCTGTGCCCGCTCAGGGCGCTGGCACAGGGTGACAAGGACACACAAGGGCTTGGGGACATCACCCTGCTGTGCCAGCAGTGATGTGCAGGTGAGAGGTGGCCCGGGCAGGAGGAGACTGGGCAGTGTCAGCACAGAGCAGGGTGAGCCACGGCTCCGTGTGGAGCATGGTGCCAGATCCCAGCCTTCGGGAACATTCAGTGATGGATTAAATGCAATCTGACTACCACTGTGGGAGGTTGGAGAGAATTACTTCATACAAATGCACTTCGGAAAGTATTTAGAGTCAAATTTTCAAAAGCCCCTGAACGATTTAAGAGCCAAAATCCCATTTTCCAAAGTCACTTAAACGAGCAAGAAAAGATCAGTTAAGAAAACACGCGAGCAGACGGGGCTGGGAGGGACGGGCTGCGGTGGCCGCGGGGGCAGCACCACGCCACCATCAGCCACTGCAGCCCTCAGTGGGGACACACGAGGATGCATCAGCCTCAAAAAACATCCCTCTGTGTGTCTTTCCAAGGAATCAGCCCGGGATGGGTCAGATTGAAGGGAATTGTCCCGCTGGGGACAGGGACAGCTCCCGGCTGAGCAGCTCTGGGGACATCAGTGCCACCTCCGGCTGCCACCGCCGGGGCAGGAAGGGTCCCCGGCTGTAACGGGAGAAGGCAGGGCTGCAGCTGGGAACCGCAGGGCTCCTTCCCTTACCCCACAACCGCTGCAGCCTCCTAAAAGCATCTCCAGTTCCCCGCTCAGCATCCTAATGAACCGCAAGGGCAGCTGGGACCCTTTGAGGCAGCAACCATGGAGACTCAACCCCCCCAAAGAGCAAATCCCAAAGCAATTAGCTTTGCAAGGGCTGGTGGAGGTTCCACATTCCTCGGTGGCTGTAAAGCTCTTTACTGGGATTGTTTTCCTGCGTGAGCCCTGCCCGGGGTACACATGGTGGCTCCGGCTCCCAGCACCTTTGGTGCACGCCATAAAAAAACACCCTCACGTTGCCTTTGCTGGGGCTGAATCCGAGCAAGTTTACACCCTTCCCCCGGTAGAAAGCAAAAAAAAAAAAAAAAAGGATCTGAGACAGAATTCTTGCTCCAGGATCCTTTACAATTCCTGGAGGACATTTTTGGAAAGGGAAGGGTTGTATTTACTTTGGCAGCTGACTCTGCTTCTATATACATATGCATGGAAAAACTGCACTCACCTACGGTTTCCAGGGCTCCCTTGTCTGCAGAGCACCAGCCCAGGTGGTAGCTGGCGGCCCCTGGACCTCTGTTTGGAAATGGCACGTGGAATTGGGAGCTGAAGTTTAAAATCTCTCCCCAGGGCAGCCCTGGAGGCTGCTGGCACTTCCCAGGAGCGCTGGAGGGGATGCAGCAGCCCCGGAGCTCATCACAGCTCAACACAACCAGAGGCAGGACCATCCCTGTGATGCCCCCACGTGCCCCCAGCACCCCCCTCCCTGGGCATCCCTGTTTGGAAATGGCACGTGGAATTGGGAGCTGAAGTTTAAAATCTCTCCCCAGGGCAGCCCTGGAGGCTGCTGGCACTTCCCAGGAGCGCTGGAGGGGATGCAGCAGCCCCGGAGCTCATCACAGCTCAACACAACCAGAGGCAGGACCATCCCTGTGATGCCCCCACGTGCCCCCAGCACCCCCCTCCCAGGGCATCTCTCCCCACCTGCACCTCCAGCCTTCCCGTGGCTGCTGCGATTAATTCACTGACAGTGGGGTTGGAATAAATCCACCCGTTGGCACGTTGTAAATTCATCACGTGCTGGGGACGCACATTCCAGCCCACCATAAACACCCCTGGCTATGAGCTAGTAAATCTGCCTGCAGAGCTGCTGGATGAATGGAGTCCCTGGGTCCTGGGGGCTGTTCCAGTGCAGAGCTGGGCTGATCCCACAGCACCCAGCTGGCTCTGAAAGGAGCTGGTTCAAGAAAGGAACTGTCAGGAGCAGGCTCGCCCAGCTGCTGTCACCCTCCCAGTTTGTGTCCCCCTCCCTGTGCCATTCCTGCACTGGTGGCTGGGGTGGGTGCTCCCATGGGTTCTGGGGACCCATCCCATGGGATGAATGTCCTGCAGCCTGTCTGGGAGCTGCCCAGAGCACACAGAGGAAGTTCAGCTGAGCTGCTGAAACGTCCAGGCAGTAAACCAGTTGTAAAACATTTAAAAAAAAAAAACCCAAAACCATTTTATTACCCACCAAACAGCTGCTGCTTCATTTTATGGGAGTCATTCTCTGAGGAGGTCAGGCTGGCAGAGCAGAGACATCAGCCCAGGTCTTGGTGGGCTCCAGGCTCCTGGCACCGCCAGCTGAGCTCCTCCAGCCCCCATCCACCCCCCAGCACCCGGCTGGCACTGGGGCAGGGAAGGGCACGTGTGGCTGCAGGGCTTTATCAGCTGCACTATTGTTGGGGCTGTCAGCAGGTCTCCCTGGGGAGGGGGCCTGGGGGGCTCTGTTTGGTGCTGCTGCATCCTGAGGCACCCCGAGATCCGTCTGCAGGGCCAGGAGTGCGTGAGCAGTGCCAGGGCAGGGCAGGGAGCGGGCACCAGGGCTGGTTCCCATCGCCTTCCCCCGGAGAGGAAGCTGGGGCACAGTTCAGCATCCCTTTCCCAGAGGAAGCCAAGTGCTGGGATGTGGCACTGCCACAGGATGCAGGTGCCATCCTGGGGGGCTGGGGCTGCTGCAGCACAGAGCCCGTTCCCCCTGGAGAGCTGAATGCAGGGCTGAGGGTCCCTGGGTTGGTGTCCCCATGGAGGGATGAACATCACCAGGGACATCATGGGGACATCCACAAGCTGCCCTGCTGCTCCCTTTGCTCATTCTCCATCCCTTGTGCCCCCTTTGCCCATGCTGGCATGAGCTGGGAGCTCCACATGGGCCCATCTGGGGACCCTGGGCTGTGGCTTGTGACAGCAGCAGGGAGGGGGCCTGGGGGTCTGTGCCTGCCCCAGAGCAGCACCACGGCCCGAGAGCTCCCAGCAGCTCCAGCCTCTATGAAATAATTTGTTATTTTAGTTGTAAAACAGTAAGTGGCCCCTTTCCAGGAGGAGAAGGGAAAAGCCAAACGGCCCCACTCCTGCTAATGAGTGAAGCAGTCAGCACGGGCAGGACTGGCATGGGAGCAGGAACTGCCTCCCCTGTGCCCCATGTGAGACCCCTGTGCCCTCTCTGATACCCCTGTGCCCCCTGTGACACCCCTGTGCCCCATGTGAGACCCCTGTGCCCTCTCTGACACCCCTGTGCTCCCTCTGAGACCCCTGTGCCCTCTCCATTGCCCTGAAGGCCACAAGGGCTGAGCTAATGATTAATTACCAGGGCTGCCACCTCTCAGGGGAGCTGCTCAGGGCCACACTGTCACAGTCCTGCAGGGACACAGCCTGCCTCCCCATGGACTTCATCCCAGGCTGCAGGGGATGCTCTGTTTCAGAGGTGACAGTGGAGCTCCAGTGTGCCCAGCACAGCACCAGTGCCCGAGCCACTCCCCGTGGCTGTCACCAGGATGTCCCCAGGCACAGCAGTGAGGTGACAGCAGCACAGCTCAAGCCAACCAAAGCTGTCACAACCTCACACCCTTCATGCCCCATGTTGGGTGCTGGGACAAGTTTCCCCATCTGAGCTCCAGAGGGGATGGGAAGCCCCAGGAGGGAGGTGGGGATGGATGGCACCGTGTTGTTCCCTCAGTGTGAGCGGCAGGAAGCTTTTTCGTAGCAGGTGTATTAACTGCTCGTATCGGAATCGTGGGTAAGAGGCGCAGATTCATAGGAATCCTGCTGATAAGAGCAGGAGTTCTGTGGCTACTACAACAGGGAATAGCTCTCGAGGGGTCTTGAAGAGGCTTGGGTTGAAGAGCAGAATAGTAGTTAGCATATTCATGAGTATGATGTTGGCGTATTCGGCTAAAAAGAAGAGTGTGGCTAAGCCAGGGGTGGCTGTCATTTGCTTCTTGGCATCTCCCCTGTCCCCAGGGATGGGGACACCTGGAATGGCCCCTCCTGTCCCTGTGAGCAGCAGCCCTGGGGTGCAGCAGGGGCTCAGCAGGGCCCTGCTCAGGGATCTGACCCCCCCAGCAGAGGCAGTGCCTGCTCTGAGCGCTGGGAGCGGACAAAGAACCCAACACCCTTTGGTCAGGGTCATTCCCAGGGATCTTGCAGTGATGCTGGGGCTGCCCAGGCATCACTCCCAGAGTCTGGCCCCAGGCATCACTCCCAGAATCCGGCAGCTCCAGGGCTGTGCAGGCAACACCCCTCCCGCTGTCAGGTTATAGACTCGAGTCCTCAAAAATGCAAAAAATGCACCGGGAATCAAGGTTGGCCTGAAGAGTTTTGATCTCCCCGCAATTGCTGCGGCGTTGCTGTAAGTGCATCCAGATGGCTCAGACCACACAGACGCGGCTGCCACCGCCACCGTCACCTTGTGGCCACCCCGCCCCACCCCTCCTGTCCCCTCTGTCACCTCCGGGGATGGCGGCATGTGACAAGGGGCAGCGCTCGGGGACACTTCAGGAAATGCATCAAAATAAACCCTTCAAACACCAACCAAAACAGGTTGGAGTATTTTGATTTCAGAGGTTAACAATATTAGCAGCCTGAGCCTTTGTATGCATGAAGATTTTTTTTTTTAAGAAAGAAAGAAAAGAGAAAAAAAATAATAGAGATCCCTCTGGCTGAAAAATACTTTTGCAAATGGGAGCTAGGACAAGATATTTTTATAGTATCTCCTCATTAACTATAAATCCAATTTTGGTTCTTTTTTCTTTCTTTTGTTATGCATTATAACACACACTATTCTCAGCATAATATATATTATAATTCTCTATTCTCTCTATAATTATAATTTATAATATATAAATTATTCTCTATATAATTTCTGTATATAATATCTAAAATCTATAAATTATCTATACAATCTCTATTCTTTATATAATTCTCTATATAATAACGTCCCCATTATAATACACACTATTCTCTATATAGTATATA
>NW_005054478.1:156607-159964 GCF_000277835.1 Geospiza fortis | reverse complement strand
TTTCTACATAATTTCTGAATATAATATATAAAATCTATAAATTATCTATACAATCTCTATTCTCTATATAATTCTCTATATAATAATGTTCCCATTATAATACACACTATTCTCTATATAATTTATGTCGATGAGGATGACATCACAGCATGATATCACTTTATCACTCCATTTCCCTTTGTTATGTTTTGTCACCCGCTCCCCTGCACCGTCCCTTGTCCAGCGGTCGATGTTGCTCCATGGCAGCTCTCAAACACCGCCCCAAAACAGACTTTGGGGACATGGGCCAGCTTGAGCTGTGTCATTAGGATCAGCTCTAAGGCTCATTTTGACCCACCAATCACATTGCTCATGCTCACAGGCACAGTGGGAACAGGGCTGGTGAGGCAGGGCAAGTGCTTGGACTCAGCCAGGGGTTCTGGAGTGGGCAGAGGGGTACAGACAGGGCTGGGGGTCCCTCCTGCCCTTATTGGAGTCCCCAGAGCACCCTGGTGCTGACTCCTGGTCTCGTTCCTTTCAGGAGAAGGAATGTGGAACAAACCCGCGGTGGCTTTTGTCAAAAAGCATTTCTAGAGAGTTCAGAATTTCCTTTCCTGAAAGCCAGCTCCCAGGAAGGAAAACATGTTTTGACCAAAAACTGATGCCCAGTTCTGTGTGTTTAACTGAGAGCGGAAGACACAGTGTCAGCAGTGAGAGTGCCTTGCCCAGCTCTGGTCCTCCAAGGTCACCATGGACACCAGGTGACATTGGTCAGGGGACAAGGGGCTGTCCCCAGCTGGAACAACCCCAGTGCCAGCCCAGCTGCCAGCACGGGGCTCAGGTGGTACCCGGTGGGGATGCTCCCAGCATCCAGCAGTTCCTCTCCCATCACCTTGAGCAAGTCCTGGTGCCATCCCTGCTGGCCTCCTTGGCCCAGGTCTCAGCTGAGCACCTCAGGCCGGTGCTCCCCCTCCCCTGCACTGCCCACCAAACCGAGGAAGTCGCAACCGCAGAGCTCTTGAAAGCATTTTTTTGGTGGAGACCACCGGTACTGAGAGATTAAAATTGCTGTTGTTTCTTCCATTACTCAGCTTTCCTGAATTATGGGGTGTAATACTCAGGGAGTGGGAATAATTAGGGGAGAACAATGGCAGGCTTGAAGGCTTAACTACGCCTGTGTGGTACTGCCGGCCAGGCCAGCCTGCTGTCACATTTCTCTGGGCCTCCATTTTCCACAGCCCCTGCCAAGCCCTTTCCACTCCGGTACCCGCTCCGACTTCCTCATTCCTGGGGCTCTGCTCCCCGGAATGCCCCGGTTAACGCTCGGTTCCCCGGCTCCCAGCCAGCCAGCACCCACAGCAGGGGCTCTGTGCCCTGCCCGGATGGGATGGAGAGCCTGGGGGTGCAGAAGTGTGGGACAGAGGGATGCTGAGCCCTGGGGGTGCAGAAGTGTGGGACAGAGGGATGCTGAGCCCTGGGGGATGCAGGAATTTGGTACAGAGGGATGCTGAACCCTGGAGTGAAGGGATGCAGGAGTGGGGAACCTGGGGGATGCAGGAATTTGGTACAGAGGGATGCGGAACCCTGGAGTGAAGGGATGTGGGAGCTCTGGGGATGTGGATGTGGGGGAGTTTGGGGGGTGCAGGAGGCCAGGACAGCCCCATTGCCTTTGTGTCCCCTCCAGGCTCCTCAGCACGAGGCGAGCAGAGGTCCCACCAGGTCACTCCAGTGTTCCGTGCTCGAGGAAGCCGCTGGATTTCTCCCCTTGGCAGGGAACACCCTCCAGCTCCTCGGTGGCATCTTGCTCAAGAGCCTTCCCAGCAATGGCAGGGCCTGGGGAGCAGTGACAGCCCTGGCCCAGAGCTTGGGCAAGAGGCCACAGTGCTGCTCCCAGCCCCGGGCAGACGCTGGCTCCAGCCGGGGCACGCGGGCAGCTGTGGGGGGCTCTGTGCCTGCCATGGGACACGGACAAGGAGCCACAGCCCAGGGCAGAGCCAGCCCAGTGCCTGGCAACTTCTCCCTGAGCTCTTGGATGTCAGCGCTAGCAGTAATTAAAATAAAATCAATATTTTTTTGCTGTAAAAAGAGACATTGTTCTGGCGAGCACTTTCCCGAGTCAGCTCCTGTGTGTCTGTGGGATGGGCAGGGAGAAGCCAACGGGATCCTGGGGCTGCAGGGAACGTCTGGGGCTTTGCTTCGTCCTGGGAGGGGATTGGTTTTAAATTTTCAAATTGTTTTCTCATTTCTCTATTAACTGGACTGTTTGGAAGTCTTGTCTGCAGCCATCCCTGGTCATCCAGGCATCTGGTTCAGTCCTGCTTGTGGTGAGCCACTTGCCATGGCAGGGACAGGATGGGGTTGGGGATGGGATCAGGGACAGCCTGGCTCATTAGGTGTCCACTTTAATTAATGTTTTCTGGGCAGGTGGCTCCCCTTGAGCTTATGAGAAACCCACTCTGCTCCCAGAATTCCTGATCTCTCAGGAGCTCCTGTTTTCTCTCACAAACAGCCTCAAGACTTTATTTTTCTGCTGAAAACCAGCCTGAGTGGAATCATATTTTAGCTGTTGGACACTTCGAGGAAAATTCCCATAGCTACCACTTGGGATTGTGCCTAGGGTGGGAATCCACTGATGCCTGAAATCAGTCATCTCACAGCCCTGCAGCCAGTGGTCCTGAGCGACCTCTCTGAGCTCTCCTGGGCTGCAGCAGCTGTGCCAGGATCTCCCTCAGAGCAGAACTCCTCTTGGAGCCCATCCTGTGACACCCAGAGGACCAATGATGATGATGATGGAGCCTGGGCTGACACCCCCACCCCACGGGGCTCTACCTTCCACCCTTGAGAAGATGCATCAATCAATGTGAGTATTTTGCTGAACTGGAGGGGATTTCTCACAGGTCTGTTCCTGTGCTCAGGGTCTTTATGTCCATGTGTGTGCACGTTACTGATGTTGCTACTTTAGATTTACAATTCAGTTAGAGTGATGGTTATAGAAAATCCCATTTGAGTCATTCTGTATGAGTTCAATTATTCAATTGATCAAGTGCTGCTATTGCTGTGTTAATGAGGTATTGTTATGATTAAGTGTTGGTAAATCCTTTAGACTTAATCCATTGATCCAATCTGAGGCTAAATTTAGTAAGGGGATCCTCTCTGTGCCTGGTGACTCAGCTTGGGAGTGTTGCTTACCCCCCTGCATTCCTGACTCTTTCCTCCCTTCCTTTTTCTCTCCCCATCTCCACCTAATTCATTGTAGATTGTTTTTAATCCTATTTTTCTTGGTGTGTCTTATCTACACCATAAGAAACAGAGAGACAAAATTATATCAAACCTGCTTTTGCCAGCAATTCAGCCCCAAACCCTCACTCACCACAGGCT
>NW_005054478.1:146419-156584 GCF_000277835.1 Geospiza fortis | reverse complement strand
CCGGGAGGCTCCCTTACTCGGAAGCCACAATTAAAACTATTTTAAAGGAAAACAAACATTTCTCATCGAAATTCCTGCCTGGCTCTCGTTGTGGGCCGAGGCTGCTCAGCACCAGCAGCTTCCTCTGGGCAAATCCACCGTGCTGGGCTCTGAGTCCTGAAAAATGGCAATTCTCCTGTGGAAATGCAGGAAGGCTGGAGCAGCACTGCCCTGGGGTTCCTGGGGCTCAGTGAGATCATGGTTTTGGTGTTTATGGTGCAGAGCTGGTGCCTGAGCTGTTCCCATCCCACGGGCACTGCAGCAGGTTTGGGTGGAGCTCGTGTCCCCACGTCACATCCTGCACCACCAGCAGCTGGGGGTGGCATTCAGAGGGGAACGGAGGGGCTGCTGGTGGTTGGAATTATTGGGGTTTGGGGGTGTGGGGTGAATGAGGTATGGGGGATGGACTGTCCCACGCAGGGAGAGCAGCAGCATCCTCACTGGGTCACGCCATGGGGCTGGGAATAGTGGTGTGGCCAATGTCACCCTCCTTCCTCGTGACTGGATCTCCCTTCATAGTTTTCCACAGTTTTCCACAGTTTTCCACAGTTTTCCACAGTTTTCCACAGTTTTCCACAGTTTTCCGCAGGTTTTCTCCATTCCTGTGGTTCCTCACTGGTCCTGTCCCAAACCCCTCCCTGTTTCACACCCTGGTCACCAACACCTGCCCTGGGACACTGCACAAAGCCAGCCCTGGGATGCTGGAGCAGAACCCACCCCACGGGACAGAGATTTTGGGGTGCTGAGTGAGCCCAGGGCTTTGTTCAACAATGCTTAAAGTGTTTTGAGAACCTTGGAGTAAAAATCTGCCTGAAGTGTTCTACAAACTGCACTAAACTGAACCCAAAAAACAGGCAAAAAATGGATGTTAACAACCAATTAAAGCCTTCAGTGTGGTGCCTCCAGAGTGTTTGACATGGAAAAGGCTGGAAGGTTCTGGGAATCCTCCCCAGGACAAGGATGGGGGGTTTATGTGGGCACAGATCCAAAATGCACCAAAGGATGGTTCCCACCTCCTCCCTGAGGTAAAAATCCAAGCTCACAGCCAGGAGATTGCTGCACCAGAGGGTCTGGGAGCTGCACTGCAGGACCTCCCGGGACATGGGCACAAATCAGAGTGAAGAGTAGAAAACGAGGGGCTGGTGTGAGCTGTACGGCCACATTTAGCACACAAAGCACCACGGAGACCCGGGAGCACGGACCTGAGCGGGGCAGGAGGACACTGAGCTGAGCCCTGTCCCTGCCACAGCCCCTGGCCATCCCTGCACGTGTCTGAGCTGAGCAGGGACGGCTTTGTCCCCGCATTTCCCTTGGCCCTCAGCAGCGTTGGCTTTCACAGGGCTGGATCCGCTCCGCAGCCGGGCAGAGCGTGGGAGGAGGGTGCCGATCCCGCTTAGGAAACGCGAAACAATAAAAGAGGAACAATGGAGCTTCCTTCCCGTCACCCCAAATACCAAACGCCACCAGAATGTGGCTCGGCTCCGAGCAGCGCTGCCGGGGCTGCTCCCGTGTCCTCTGACCCGAGGGAGGAACTGCAGACGCTTCCTCCTCCTCTTCCTCGCCCTGGCAAGGGATGCTGCGGGAGGGAGGATGCCAAGGAGCATCGCCAAAGGGCTGCCCTGACCCGGCGCTGCTGCCAGAGGCATTCCCGGCTTTGGAAACGGCGTTTGGGCCAGGGCAGGGGGGTGCAGCGTGGCCGTGCCTTGAGAGAGGATTTTGTCAGCTGCCTGAGCTGCCAGGGTAGCCAAACACGTGTTGCAGCCGGCCCAGGGGCCCAGGAAGGGTTATAAAAACATCCAGGTACCCAAACTCACAGATCATTATCAGCCAGAGAACAGGTTCTCATGGGTTTGGTGCCCGTGTGGTGCCAGGCATGGGGAGATGCTCGGTCAGGTTGGCCACAGCTGGGCATCTGCAGGGAGCTGGATCCACGCCTGAGTGGAACCCACACCCTGAGTATCCCTCAGATGCAGGTGGCAGGTGCTTAGGACACAGGGACAGAGCCCCCTGAGGGGCTGGTGCCTGTCCCTGCTGGCTCCACCCTCACCTTGGCTGCCTGGGGCCACCAGCACCATGCCAGCCCTGCCAACAAGCCCTGTCCCCAGTGCACGACGGTGGGTGAAACATCCTCTGCATCCTCAGCAATGCCCAGCACCCTGGCCAAGCACATCTGGCTGAAAGCTGTGGGAGCTGCCCCGGCAGTGAGGACACCAGCCCGGAAATGCTCCTTTCCCAGAGAGATTCTCTCTTGTCCCATCCAGGATCCTCTCCTGGCACCATCCCTGTCCCCTCAGCAAGTGCTGCACTGTGGGGTGTGGGCAGTGCCCAGGGATGTCACCCACCCTGTTTTGGGTGATGTGAGGGGGGCTGAGAGCTCTGCTTCCCACTGGAGAGTGGAGAAGGGACCACCTGCTCGTGGCTGGCGCAAGAGTGGGGAGTGGGGCTGGGGCTGCCACCAGCCAGGAGCAGCAGTCAGCTTGTCCAGGTTTTCCAACACTGGCCAGGTTCTCCCCACACTGGGGACATGAACTGGTTTAACCCCTCACCCTGGACCCCGTGAGTCACACATTGACCTTCAGCTGCTGCCAGTGTGCTCCATCAGGACACCAGCCAGTGTCCCATTTTCCTGCAGGAGGGGGACAAGGGCTGGAAAGCTCCTTTCACCTCCACAGGCACTGCAGCAACCAAAGCTTTTGCATCCTGCTGCTGTGGGAGCCTGGGATGTGTTTTGGACACGCTGCTGTGGCTGATGCCATCATGGGGTGCTTACACTGGTGAGAGCACATGGGGGGCTCACCCCAGGCACTGGGGTCCTGCAGCATCGCTCCCCAGCACCACTCCCACCCCACATCCCCTGTCCCCGCCCCCTTGACTTGTTGCTATTGTCATCTCCAATATCACGCAGGGATGTGAGAGGCTGGAAGTTGCCTCTTTTCCTGCCAGGTTAAATGGCTCCCTAGGAATGTCTATTATTCCCACAAGTCAACTTTCCCCTCCGCGGTATGTGTCAGGGGTCAGGGCTGGCACCACATGAAAGCCACGGGTATTCAATAACCCAGAGCCGTGGAAAGGCTTCAGTCCAAGCCCAGCCACGTTGGGGTTTATTGATGCAGATGCCTTTCCCCATTTGTTTCCTATAAACAGCACATGGTAATATTTAGTAGGTTTCAAACAGAGCTTTTTGCATATTCTCCCTTGTCTGCAGCGAGCTGCTCAGTAGTAGACAGTTTTAATTTACTTAATGCAATTTCTGCTTTTTGTTCTTCCAGAAGGTCTGGGCTGGCTTTGACCCTGTCGCCCCAGCAAATTACTTGAATTCCCAAGGGGCTGGGAGCAGGAGTCCAGGATCCACTCTCTGCAGGGGTGAGGACAAGGGATCTCACTCCCCCCACACCCTCTGGGACACAGCCTCAGGAGCTGGGTGCATGTTGGGGCTGTTTGGGGCTGCCCTGGCTGGCTCCCACTCCTGGCCAGGCCAGCAGCACGTGGTGCTGTCCAGCTCCAGAGAAAAAAAAGCACTTTATTGCAAAAGCTGCCACTTCCCCATCCCTGGGGCTGGCACAGCCCTGGGCACTCAGTGCCCGGGATGGAGCGTGACTGCAGGGTGACCCTGGAGCAGGGAATGCCCACGAGCACAGAGCAGAGATCCCACCAGAGCAGGGCTCCTGGGGAGCACTCACACAAGAAAGGGAAGCACAAACTGCTCCTGGAGAGCAGCCCTTGCTGTTCCTTGTCTCCACACTCCTGGCAGCAGCGCTACACGGCCGATGCCAGCCATGGAGCAGCACTGAGCTGGCAGCAGAGGAGGCTCAGATGTCCCTCCAGGTGATTTTTTGCCACTGTAAATGCCCACAGAGTGTTTTGGCTCTGCAGCAGCTGCCTCAGGCTGGTGGCAGTCCCAGGCACTGAGCACACAGCGGATTCACAGACCCCAAACCAGCCACACTGAGTGTCTGCCCCCAGTCCCTCCGTGTGTGCAATGCTGGGCAGGTTCCTTTAGGCAGCAGCTTCCAGGCCCACCAGCAGCCAGGAATTCTTGGGGCTGTGCTGCTGTCACCCTGCCAGCCCTGGGCACCCTGTCACCACTGTCACCCTGCCAGCACCCACCACCAGAACACAGGCAAGAGGAGACCAAACAATTGACACCGCCATTCTTTTAATGCAATTGCTCCTAAAATGCAGCTTTAAAGTGACTTGGAATGGTCAACAATGAGAAATAAGGGATGGTTTGGAGCTCTGCAATGTGACCATGTGGCACCTCTGCCACCAACACCCACCTGGCACCACTGGGCCACTGCCATGCCTCTGACTGCTCTTACAGCCACTCACTGTTCCTTCACAGGGCACACGTCACACAGGGCATCCAAAGGGACTCTTTGAGGCCAAAAAAGGGACAGGGCCAGCCATCCAGTGCCAGATGACCCTACATTCCCCCAGAAAAGCCAAAAAAGAGCAGCACAAGCAGTGGGTTGCTCCCTTTCACCTCACATTCAGGCATCAACCAACACAAATTCTGGAACTCACAAAGACCTCGAGGGGCTGTGCCTTCATGCTATGAAAAGTGATTTGGGAACCTAATGCTTGACTGTGTTCTCTAGCTCGGGGTGGCAGAGGAAGCTGATGTTCCAATCTCATGCTTTTTGTTATCTAATACTTCTTTATGTATTCATTTCTGAGAGCAGCAAGTGCCACAGGTCAAGTAATTGGGAAATTCTACTGAACACAAGTGAGAGAGAACAAACCCTGGCACTGCCTTCACACCTTGCAGCCTTTACATCCTCCAACATCAGAACAGAGCCTGAAATGTTTTTAACACCTCCCAGGCCCCAGCCTGAGTTTGGTCCTCACTCCATGACTCCCCATGCAGCCCCAGGCTGTGCCCACTGTGGAGCAGCCATACCATTTTAGCCACTCTTTCTCCATGTAAAATAGTTCCTACTGCTCCACTGGAGTTTGACCTCCTCCCCTCCCAAGGTGAGGCTTCTGGAGGAGGGACTTTCCCATGGAAAGGCCATGGGACTCAGATTTCTGAGGTGCCACAGCCCCCTGAGCAGAGCAGCCCCTGCCCTGGTGCCAGCAGCTCTCCCCAGCCACCCCTTTGGACCAAGCTTGCAAGAATCAAGTGCAAGAAGCCAGTTTGATCTACAGAAACACTACACACATCTCCAAATGGATTTTAAACACCTCATTTAAGGAAGGACAGGGTTTAGCAGGGAATCAGTGGGCTCTTGTAGCTTGGGGTCCAATTCTGGCCCTCCAACACCGATGCAGATGCGAAGAGACCGGAGCTCTCCTGGAGTCTGAGCAGTTGTTCTCACACAGCCCAGGTCACAACTGGAAACTGAGCTTAGGAAGTCCCCAGGGGGGAGGGAAAAGGACATCACCTGATGAAAAAGCTTCAGAATGAACCTGGGAAATAAACAGCAACCAGACAATCATCTTCTACAGAGGATGGAAGTGAGAGTAGAAGAAAACAATATCTGAGACAGTCAGTGAGTCAGTCTGAGTGTGCAGGGGCAGGAGATCCCTATGGATCTGTGAGGAAAGCTAATGGCCAAACCCAGCTGGTCCCTCCAGTCCCCAGGGAGATGGGGCTGTGGTTCACTCTTCCCCAGCTGGAAGGTTGTCTTCAATCCTCCTGATAAATTTCATCCTTATTTCTGTGACACTGTCGCCCTTCAGGGTGTCCTGGACAAACTTCACATCGACAGCCATCTGCACCTAAGAGAGGGAAGAGCAGAGAGGAGCTGGTAACTCCCTGTTCACAGCAGCTTCTCCAGGGACTGAATGATCCTGGAGCACCAGCTTAAGGGCTCTAAGGGCATGACATGACATACAGGGCTCTACAAAGTCCTAAATTTGAGACACAGCTGCTCTCCTGTCCCAACCAATTCCCAGCTAGGGCTCACAGCAGTTGCAGAGTGAGGATTTTGGAGCTTCATACAAACTCAGGGAGATACAAGTGCTTGAAGTTGGGTTGTGTGCTGAAAGGGCTCAGGCATCACCTCTGGGCCTCAGCTGCCACACATAACATCAGCCAAGTGCTCCTGCAGCTCTGCCCTTCTCCTGGGAATGCGTTCCAAACCCAAAGCAAACCCAGAAATCACAAACAGACCAGAACTCAAGTATCTGCTGACACCTGGCTCTCCATACACTCATCCCAAGGGAAGGGAGATGTGGCTCACCATTTCCAGGGCACCTCGCAGCACCCCACAGAGCAGGTTGGAGTAGATGAGGGTTGAGTGGTTGTCAGGGAGCTCCACAAAGTCCACCAAGGGGTTGTTTTCCAAGATCAGGGAGAACTCGTCGCCCCCAGGACTCCAGTTGGTGATGCTCGGAGTGATGCCCAGGTACATTTTAAATGCAATCTGTTGTGGCAAGCAGGAAGAACAAGAACAGGTGAGGCAACAGCACTGCTTTGATCTCTAAAATTACTGAAAGGGTTTGCAAACATCTCTCCTTTCCTCCAGTTCCCACCAGCCAGCAGTACTTGGGCTAAAGCTTTTTTTTTCCCCTCTCCAAAATCTTCATTAAACTCTCGGAACAGTCCTGTGAGAAGCAAATATTCCATCCTCACACTCAAAACCCAAAAAAAAAAACCTGACAAAGCAGTGCTTGGACATTTACCTTTGCTATAACATCTGCAGTTTCACGGAAATCGTGGCACCTCCCAACATTGGAGCGGGCCAGGAAATCCTCGATGAGCCGGACACCGATGTTGTAACCCCTGTGAAGGGACCACAGCAACGGCTTCAGAAAGACAACAAATATTTATAAAAGAGGAGAGTGAAGAAGCAAAGTCTAATCTGAGAAATGTCGGTGTTAAATAACTTCAGCCTGCCAGGGTTTTGCTCCTGGAGCAGCACACAGGGATGTGGCTGTGATCCTGATGCCTGGTGAAGGCTGAGCTAGAACAGAGGCTGGACAGAGTTAAAGAATAAAGCAGGGATTTATTAAAAGGCCTCAGTGGATCCACCTTGGGCAGCACAAGAGCCCAGCCAGGGCTACACCCAAGATGAACCAAAATGGTCACAAAAAAATGGACGACTGGTCACAAGGTCTCTCACTTTTATAATTTCTGGTCCATTTGCATCTTGGAGTTAATTGTCCAATTACAGCTTTAGCCCATGAAGTCCCATCCTGCTTGTTTTTCTCTCTTCAGTCCATGCTGTTTATGCTCTTGGGCCTGCAATTTGGATTATCTGTCCTTGGTCCCCAGCTAGAGGAGGAATTGTTTTGTCTCCCTCCTCTGTGGAGAGGGTGTACTATTCCCTAATATGAAGCTCAGAATTACACAGCAGAATACAGCACAGAATCTGAAAATACAGAATACAGAATTACAGAGCAGAAAAGCAGCGCAGAATCTGAAAAATATAAAAGCTAAAACCTGAGGCACCAATCCCTGCTGTGATCCCTGCTGTGATCCCAGCTGTGATCCCAGCTCCCACACAGCTCCAGCAGGGCAGATCCACTCCCACCTGTGCATGCACTCACATTTTGTCCAGCTGCTTGTTGACATCATCATCATTCTCATAGTCCTTGCAGAGCTGGGTCACCAGGGCACCGTAGGTCAGCGTGAACAGCTCCGAGTTCTGTGCACAGGAAAAGAAAATTCACCCAACAGAACCCGCCCGGGCTCCGCTGCCTCCGAGTCCAGCGCCGCCACCTCGGCACGGAGAGGGGAACAGGGACCTGCTGTCTCAAAGGAACCTGTGCTTAACAAGGAGAGATCCCAGCTCCAGTTTCACAAGGAGAGATCCCAGCTCCAGTTTAATAAGGAGAGATCCCAGCTCCAGTTTAATAAGGAGAGATCCCAGCTCTAGTTTAATAAGGAGAGATCCCAGCTCCAGTTTAATAAAGAGAGATCCCAGCTCCAGTTTAATAAGGAGAGATCCCAGCTCCAGTTTAAGAAAGAGAGATCCCAGCTCCAGTTCTGGAAACAACTTCATTCTCCTTGGAATGAAGCTTGGAGGAACCTGGTCTACTAGAAGGTGCCCCTGCCCTTGGAAGGGGATTGGAACTGGTTGAGTTTTAAGATCCCTTTCAACCCAAACCACTCTGGGATTTTGGGAAAGACACCAAAACCTCCTGGATAGCTGGAGGAGCCATGCCAGGGCCCTGAATTTACCTCAAGCACTGGCCTAGAGCTGAGATCTGACTCAAATTCTTCCCTCTGTTTCATGAACATGTTACAAGTGGACAGTGCCTATTAGGCTCCAGCTCTGGTCCTTTCAACAGGCCCAAAATGCTCCTCCACTCAAGGATTTATGAAATTCTGTACCAAGAAAAAGGACTCATCTGGCCCTAGAAAGTTGTCCAGACACAGAATTTGCTTCACAGATCCAGAACAGGCTCAGGGAGGCCAAGCCCAGGCCAGCTCAGCTCTCAGGTGCTGTGCACATCCTGGGACTGGCCAGGACCAAAGCCACTCACGTTTTCTTTGCACAATTGTCAGACTTGCAGAAAAAATGCAAAAAAAGGGGGAAATTCTCCTCTCCCAGCCACCACCTTCAATCCTCACCCTCAAATGATGTCAAAGAGCATTTTTTGGGAGCCAGTGATTAACGAGGTCATTAGAGGCTGCAGAGCAAAACTCTGCAAAAGGAAGTGTTTTGGGGAACAAACAAACCCCCAGCACTGGTTTCTGCTGTCAGTTTTGGCATGCAGAGGGATCACAGGGGCTGACCTGGGATCTGTCACCTACCATGAGCTGCAGAGAGGCAGAAGGTGAAATGAATGGCAAATACCAATACTAGAGAATGAAAGCAGCAGCAGGCAGGGAGGGAAAAGAGACAAGATCAGAGTTAAGTGACAACACAGATCACCATAAGTTCACACAAAGCCACAACAAACACACAGAGGAAACACCCCCAAACAAACAGAAATTGGGTTTGTAGAGGACACAAGGGAATTCCACCTTGTCTTGTTCCTGGATTAGGAAAAAATTCCTCTCTGGCAGGGTGGGCAGGCCCTAGCACAGGGTGCCCAGAGAAGCTGTGGCTGCCCCTGGATCCCTGGAAATGTCCAAGGCCAGGCTGGATGGGGCTTGGAGCACCCTGGGACAGTGGAAGGTGTCCCTGCCCATGGCAGGGGTGGAATGGGATGAATTTTAAGGCCCCTTCCAACCGAAACCAGTCTGGGATTCTGGGATTGCCATTCCCAAGGACAAAAGGCTTCAGGTATGAAAACAACCAGAGGGGCTGCTTGGAGCTGTTGCCCCACTTTGGATCTAAAGAACTGACATGTTCTTTGGGGGTTTTGCTTAAAAATTTTGCTTTCCTCTCAGAAAACATAAGGTTGGGCAGTTCACATCACTGGAAGGACAAGGGGGAAGTTCCTTTGGCTCAGCTGGAATCAGAGACTTGGCAGAGAATTTAACAGACATGCACAACATGTAGTGCTGGTTTTAAGGGTTTCAGTTGTTTTAGTAAAGACAGAGGTGGAGAGGGGATGGGGATGGATGGAGGGAATCCAGCTGTCCCCAGCCTGAGGTGCTGCCACCATGTGAGGCCATGGCGGTGTCACCTGCCACCACCAGCCCCAGCACTCCCAGAGCCGATCTCACTTATTGCTGAGATGCTGTTATTAAAGGCAACTTCAGCTGTTACAATACGACAGATGTGGACAACAATTTTTTCGTTTTCAGCCCATTGGATGAAATTGAAGTGCCCAAAGCTTTCCCAATTATTTTTATTATTTGACACTCTCCACACAATGCATCTGTTCTATGGCTACGGAAGTGTCAGAACTCCAGTGAATTAACACAATTTTTTACATAATCGTTGTATTTAAGGAGCTGAATCTCTAGAAAAGAATCCCCTGGGGTGTGGAGAGGCAGGAGGGGGCAGCTAAGCCCCACCCAGCCCCTCCTCACGGCCAAAGAGGGAGAAGACCCCAGGTTTTATTTTTTTTATTACTTATTTTGCATTAAAAATTAATGAATTCGACCTGGTTTGACCCAGAATCGGAGCTCAGCTCTGGAGCTTTGGGCTCCATCTCTCAGTTCCTGACTCAGCCGGGCTGATAACGCGGAATGAGCTGGAGAGGGGAAGCGAGACACGCCAGGGAAGGGTTTTGGGTGCGAACTTCCCATAAACGGGAGCGCCCGGTGCCGCTGCTGGCTGCC
>NW_005054478.1:144501-146122 GCF_000277835.1 Geospiza fortis | reverse complement strand
CTGTGGTGCCGCCGCCATGGGGGCCGTGCTGGGCCCGGCCCGGCCCCGCCGCCCCCGCTGTCCCCAAGCGCCAGTCTGCGACCCTGCCCGGCCAGTGACGCAATGGTGGCCCCGGTGCTGCTACCTCCGTGCTCCCTGCAGGCCTCCCCGCGGCCCCCCAGCCCCATGGGAAAGGGGCCTCGGCTGCGCCTCTGCTCCCACCTTAGTCCCACGCTGCCACCTTGGAATCGGAGTAGAATCGTGGAATATCCCCAGCTGGGAGGGACCCACAAGGATCGAGGCCAACTCCTGGCCCTGCACAGGACACCCCAACAATCCCACCGTGCTCCTGAGAGCATTGTGTGAACGTTCCTTGAGCTCTGCCAGGGCCAGGCCCTGTTCCTGTGCCTTCCTTGCCCGGCTCCAGGGGCTCGGCAGGGGCTGTTTCCTGGGGAAAGAGCAGCTGGGTCAAGCAAGCCCTGTGCTGGCAGGATTGGGCAAGCTGGGATCCTTAGGCTGCAGCTCAATGTGGAACACAAGCAGGTTTCCGCCCTGTGAGGCCCACAAATGGCCCCGCAAGAGCAGGGCAAAGGACAGAGTGTCACAGGAACCAGCCTGGCTTGGGGCTGCAGGAACTGCAGGGAATATTCCCTGAACAACCCAGCTTCCCCTGACCCTCCCCAAGCCAGCACAGCCCTCGGTGCACCAGGTTCTGCTCCCAGACAGAGTGTGCCTGGCGTTGTTTACTTATTTCTTTAATCTCCTGTTGTTTATTTATTTATTTACCCCATTATGTTCCCGTCCCAGACCTGTCACTGAGTGAGTGCTGGGGTGGTGTGCTGGGGGAAGGATATGCTGTGGGCACAGGGGGACCGCCCTACTCCTGCTGGCTGCTCAGGAATCCAGCAGCTGGGAGCTGGCTCGCTGTCACCGCCAAGCAGGAGCGTGGGGACCGGCCGGGCTGCGGTGACCTGCTGGCATTGCCTTACATGGCTGCATCCCCAGGACACGGCCAGCTGCGGGGCACCGGGTTGGCACTGGGATGTGCTGTGGTTGTCCCGGGCTGGGGGGCGGCCAGCAGCACCTCCATTGTGCCAGGGAGCTGATGGCATGGCTGTGCTCCCTGTGTCCAGCTCTGCAGTGCTGGGTCCCCTCCTGCTCCCAGTCCCAAATGCCACCTTGTGCTCTCCCACCACTGTGCTGGTGGCTGATGGAGATCGTTGAATCCTAAAAAACTGAGTTGGAACAAACCCACCAGGACTATGGAATCCAGTTCCTGGCCCTACCCAGACACCCCAGCAATCCCATCCTGTGCCTGGGGGCATTATCCAAACGCTCCCGGAGCTCTGGCAGCCTTGGGGCCGTGCCCATTCCCCGGGGAAACTGGGCAGTGCCCAGCACCCTCTGGGGGAAGAACATTTTCCTAATATCCAGCGTTAGAAGGCACCGTGTCCCTGATCACCGTAGAGGTCGCTGGCAGTGTCCCTCCGTGCTGAGCTGGGGGGCATGAGGAGCACACACCCCTTGCTGAGCTGGGGGGCATGGGGGGCACACACCCCTTGCTGAGCTGGGGGGCATGAGGGGCACACACCCCTTGCTGAGCTGGGGGGCATGGGGGGCACACACCCCTTGCTGAGCTGGG
>NW_005054478.1:139982-143650 GCF_000277835.1 Geospiza fortis | reverse complement strand
CCCCCATCCCGCGGCTGGGCATCGCGCCCTACAACTGGAACACCGAGTGTCTGCGGGGCGACGGCGAGGCACCTGGATGGGCCACGGCTTTCCCGCAGGCGTTGGGGCTTGCTGCCGCCTTCAGGTACCCGCACCGGGGACCAGGGGTGTGGGATGGGACCTGGTGAGACAGGTCGCCCCTTACCTACGTCGCCCTGACACCCCTGTGCTGTCCCCCCAGCCCAGAACTCATCTACCGTGTGGCCAACGCCACGGCCACCGAGGTGAGAGCCAAACACAACAGCTTTGCTGCTGCTGGACGCTACACTGACCACACTGGGCTCAGCTGCTTCAGCCCTGTCCTGAACATCATGAGGCACCCACTGTGGGGGAGGAACCAGGTGCCAGCTTGGGCGGGTGATCCCTGGCTGGGATCAGACCACAAGGGACTGTGGCTGACCAGCTGGATGTGGCCATGGCTTGCCAGGCTGTGGGGATATGGGAATGGGGCTCCCAGAGGTGACACACCTGTGCCTCGGACAGGAGACCTATGGGGAGGACCCGTTCCTGAGTGGGGAGCTGGCCCGCAGCTTTGTGCAGGGGCTGCAGGGCCAGCACCCCCGTTACGTTAAGGCCAGCGCTGGCTGCAAACACTTCAGCGTGCACGGAGGCCCTGAGAACATCCCTGTCTCCAGGCTAAGCTTCGATGCCAAGGTGAGCACAGCGGGGCAGGGGTATTAATAGGGCAGGAGACACTCCAGGTGCTGACCCCACTCTGCCATGGTACTTGCAGGTGCTGGAGCGGGACTGGCGCATGACCTTCCTGCCCCAGTTCCAGGCATGTGTGCAGGCTGGCTCCTACAGCTTCATGTGCAGCTACAACAGGTGTGGAGCGTGGCAGGGGCCATATGGGCTGGGCTGCCCTTGGCATGGCTTGTGCCCCACTCTCCTGGCTGCCCCATCCCCTCTCCAACAGGATCAATGGTGTCCCCGCTTGTGCCAACAAGAAGCTGCTGACGGACATCCTGCGTGGCGAGTGGGGCTTTGATGGCTACGTGGTGAGCGACGAGGGGGCTGTGGAGCTCATCATGCTAGGGCACCACTACACACAGAGCTTCCTGGAGACAGCAGTTGGTGAGCTCAGGGGCTGGGCATGGGGTCAGTCCTCAGGCATGACACAGCCATGATGGGAGTTCTCCCTTCTCCCTGGCATGGCAGCCTCAGTGAATGCTGGCTGCAACTTGGAGCTCTCCTATGGCATGAGGAACAACGTCTTCATGCGCATCCCTCAGGCTCTGGCCATGGGCAACATCACACTGCAGGTGAGCCAACGGGAGCAGGACCAGGGCTGTGGGCAGAGAGCCTGGGCTGTCCTTGCCAAGCACAACTGAGCTGTTGGGGTTGGGCTCTCCACAGATGCTGCGTGACCGAGTCCGGCCCCTGTTCTACACACGGATGCGGCTGGGGGAGTTTGCCCCCCCAGCCATGAACCCCTACAGCTCCCTAGACCTGAGTGTGGTGCAGAGCCCCGAGCACCGCAACCTCTCGCTGGAAGCTGCAAACAAGAGCTTTGTGCTGCTGAAGAATGTGAGGGGAACACTGCCCCTGCGGGCCCAGGACCTGTCCAGCCAGCACTTCGCGGTGAGCCCCTGCAAGGGGGTGGGCAGGGGGACATGCTGGGTCCACACCCAGGCCACACAGGTGTCACAGGGCTGCTGGTGCCCACCCTCACCCCTCTGCCCTCTGCAGGTTGTGGGTCCCTTTGCTGACAATCCCCGGGTACTGTTTGGGGACTATGCACCAGTGCCAGAGCCTCAGTACATCTACACTCCCCGGTGAGACAGCGTGGTCCCACCTCATGTCCCCCTCTCCTGGTCACTATTCCCCTCTTCTGGGCACTGTCCAGGGCTGCTGCTGGAGCTGCTTGGCCCTTGGCTGGTGGCCAGGCAAGGGGGCTGTCCCCATTGTGCCCTGACCCTGGGGCACAGCTGCCCCTGTGTCCTCTGCTCTTCCCTGGTGCAGGAGGGGGCTGGAGATGCTGGGGGCCAATGTCAGCTTCGCAGCGGGCTGCAGCGAGCCATGGTGCAAGTGGTACTCACGGGCAGAGCTGGTGAGGGTGGTGGGGGCAGCTGACGTGGTGCTGGTCTGCCTGGGCACAGGTAGGTGGGAGTGGAAGGGTACTGGGTGGGCACTGCCAGAGGCAGGGGAGTGCTCTGGGAGAGAGGGGCTGCCCATGAGCCAC
Source organism: Geospiza fortis (assembly GCF_000277835.1). NCBI lineage: Eukaryota > Metazoa > Chordata > Aves > Passeriformes > Thraupidae > Geospiza > Geospiza fortis. The sequence goes on along the minus strand of NW_005054478.1, from coordinate 141,429 downwards.
ATCTGAGGTGTTCGGTGTCCCTCTGCCCTGTGTGCCCACAGGGGTGTAAGGGGCTCTCTCTTGGCTGTCCCCACCCAGGGGTAGATGTGGAGACGGAGGCGAAAGACCGGAGTGACCTGTCCCTGCCGGGGCACCAGCTGGAGCTGCTGCAGGATGCTGTGCAGGCAGGTAGGGGCTCTGTGGGACCTCAACCCACACAGGTGTTCCCCATCCATGGCACACCCTGGGGCCATCCCAGCAGTGCCACTACCGGCCTCTCAGTGACAGCCACCTCCCTGCAGCCGCTGGGCGCCCCGTCATTCTGCTGCTGTTCAACGCGGGACCCCTGGATGTGAGCTGGGCTCAGGCACATGACGGCGTGGGGGCCATCCTGGCCTGCTTCTTCCCTGCCCAGGCCACGGGTTTGGCCATTGCCAGGGTCCTGCTGGGCGAGGCAGGGGCCAGCCCAGCTGGTCGGCTGCCGGCCACTTGGCCTGCAGGCATGCACCAGGTAAGGCCAGGGCTGCGGGTGGCACCCTTAGCCTTTCCCTGCCTTGGTGGCTGGAGCAGCTGCAGGATGCAGGGCTGTGGTTTTTCCTTGTGCCCACCCAGCCCTGCCCTGTCCCACAGGTGCCACCGATGGAGAACTACACCATGGAGGGGCGGACATACCGCTACTATGGGCAGGAGGCCCCGCTCTACCCTTTTGGGTACGGGCTGTCCTACACCACCTTCCGCTATCGGGACCTGGTGCTGAGCCCCCCAGTGCTGCCCGTCTGTGCCAACCTCTCTGTGTCTGTGGTGCTGGAGAACACAGGACTGCGGGACAGTGAGGAGGTGGGCACAGCTGCTCTGCACTGATCTGGCTGTGCAGGGCACAGATGTGCCCAAGCTCCCCCTGCAAGGGGGAGTCCCACTGTGCTGAGCCCCATCCCTCCGTGCAGGTGGTGCAGCTGTACCTGCGCTGGGAGCAGTCATCCGTGCCGGTGCCCCGCTGGCAGCTGGTGGCTTTCCGCCGTGTGGCCGTGCTGGCCGGCCGGGAGGTGAAGCTGTTCTTCCAGGTGCTGGCCGAGCAGCGCGCTGTCTGGGCACAGGACTGGCGCCTGGAGCCCGGCACCTTCACCCTGTTCGCTGGAGGGCAGCAGCCGGGCCAGAAGACACGGGCGCCCTCGGAGGTGCTGAGCGCACGGTTCAGTGTCACCGGCACGGCACGGCCCTTACGCACGTGTTAGCAGCGGGGGTGGGCACAGGGTGCTGGCCGAGGAAGGGATGGAAGGTACCCGGTGTGCCGCGGGCACTGTGGTGCTTCTCTGCCCTGCAATAAAGTGCTGGTGCTCCGTGGCAGCTGTGTGCGGCTTCCCCTCCATCCTTCCCGGCGCAGCGCTGGCATCTCCCTGGAGCAAGACCGCACTGTCCTGCTCGGTGCTTTCACCCTCCTGCCGTGGCTGTCCCACCCCGAGGCGCTGCT
>NW_005054478.1:137879-139939 GCF_000277835.1 Geospiza fortis | reverse complement strand
TGGTGTTGGAAGACTGTGATCTCCTCCAGCCCCAAGGCCGGAGGCCAAGGTGGGGGCGGCGGGGAGCGCGTGGGGCTGCCCAGGCCTGACCCCATGACATCAGGACACTAATTACAGATGCGGCTTGGGATAATTACAGAGCAGGCGCGAGCTGCGGCAGGGCAGGGCAGGGCGCAGCCCGCTGTGGCTCAGCCCATTGCTGGCCCATTTGTCACTGGCAGCCACAGGGGATTGTCCTGCAGCAGCTGAGATTTGCCATGGGCCGTGGTGTAGCCCCACGGCAGCATGCTGGGCGTCTGGTTGTTGCCCTACATGCTGCTGGAGATGGGTTCCTATTGCATCCATCCACCCCAGGACAGGACACAGGGACAGACACTCGTTCCCAGGGTCCTGTTGGGTCGCTGCCCTATGGCTAGAGGGAATCAGCTGGAGTGCTTTGGGGACAGGGATTCAGAGCAACCCTTGTGGGCACCGTGTCAGAGCAGCGGGGTGGGAGAGCCTGGGGCCAGGGCAAAGTCCTGGGGCTGAGGAGAGAGGTGGGAGCAGAGGGATAGGGAGCAGGTGGAAATGGGTGGGATGGGATATCCCACACAGTACTTTGCTCAGAGGTGCTGGCGGGGTTTGTTTGCCATCCTTATCCCTGTTTGCTCCCAGACTTGCACAGTGTCAGCTCCTGCTGGCAGGGCCGAGCTGCGGCTGGAGTTATCCTTTGACTTTGGGGTGCTGCTCCCTTTGGGTCCCTACAGTCAGTGTCAGGGCCAGGTGTTGGGCCTGAGGGTGCAGCCCCCTGCCCAGACTGGCCCGACAGAGCCATGGCAGTGTTGCACCCCACGCTGCAGGGCTGAGGAGCACAGGGAGTGCTGGGGCATGCTGCAGCCAGGGCTGGGCGCTGTGCTCATCATGAGCTCATCGGATTTTCCATCAGCTTGGGGGGGGCAGCTGTTCCCAGCACCACAGGAACGGCGGGGCAGGACCCAGGAACCCCAACACAGCAGGGCTGTGCCTGCAGCAGAGTCATTGATCAATCCCTGCTTGTATAAGCCCATCGACTTGGGCTGGCCTGGCATTCACAGGCCCTCTCATGTTGCAGTGTTGGAGCACAGCCACAGGCCCTGTACACCCATGGTTGCCCCTTCCTCACCTCAGTCAGCTCCAGACTGACCCCACTGTGGGGAGAAGGACCATAGACATGGCTGGATCCAGTGCCAGGCTGTCCCAGAGCCCTGAGATGCTCATCTGCTCCAGTAGATGCTGTGGGACCCAAGGCAAAGAGGCTTTGGAAGCCACCCATAGTCACCCTTGGAGCATGTCATGGAGCGGCTCCAGTCCCCTTCTGCCAGATGCCTTGTGTGCCATGGAAATACAGAGCTGTGGGGCTGCTGCAGCCCCTTGGAGGCTCAGCCCTGCAACAATGTGAGTGGGGCTGTTCCCCTTTCCTGTCCCAGGGCATATCCTGTCTTTGTGAGTTTGTTGGGACATTGCTCTCCCTGCCATCCTCCTGGGGTGCCCAGTCCCAGAGCTGAGGTTTCACCATGCAGCATTCCCTGCTGGGGAGTCAGCTGGCAGGCGAGGCTCTGGGACTTTCAGGAAGCCTCTGCTCTGTCTGAGCCAGGTGAGAGGGTGCAGGGCTACAGGCTGTAGGCGGGTGATGACTTTAGGGTGATTCGGGGTGTAGGGCTACCCCTGCAGCATCACAGAGTGGGGCCGCCCCGTCTGCTGAGGAGCTCCTCATCCCTGACTCAGGGGAATGCACTTCCAAGGAAAAGGGCTGGGATTTCGGTAAACCTGTTTGCCTGGTAGGTGAGGGAGGATGAGTGGCAGGGGATCTCCTGGCCTGCGGTGACATCATCCCCAAAACAGGCATCTCTGATGGGTGCTGCCCGCAGAAAGCTAACTTTGCTCATCCACACACCCAGAGCCGGGCACTCTGCGGGATGCCTGGAGCAGGCTGGCCACGAAGTGGACAAGGACGCGTCCCTGCCTCCTGGTGCCCCTGCAGCGCCTGGAGCAGTGCTCCATCCACTGCTGGTGCTGCCCACTCGTCCCTACCCGCGGCGCGC
>NW_005054478.1:133627-136415 GCF_000277835.1 Geospiza fortis | reverse complement strand
GAAGGACGCGTCCTGCGCCGGACATGTTGTCTGAGTCCCGCTGTCTGCCCCCGCCGCCTTCCCGCCCGCCGTGGCCTGCCCGCTCGATGCTGTCGCGGCCCGGGGACCAGGCTGCTCCCGGGCACCCTGTGTGTCACTGGCTGCTCTCCTGTGAGCACAGAATGGTGCTGAAGGAGCACGAGCGGTTTTGCACCATGTCCTCCTTCGGGGACCATCCCTGCCCTGTCCCGTGTGGGTGACCTGCATGACTGGGCAGCCCGGGCTGCTTCCTGTCCTGCTGCCTAGAGCGGCTCGGAGCCACCAGCAGGGACGGGATTTTCACTCAAGGGGTCGAGACCCACCATGTGTGGGGCAACCAGTGGCACTGGAGGCCAGAAACACCTGAAGGGCAGCCAGGGCAGGGTGTGACCTGCGGAGCTGCCCAGGTGGGCAGAGAGGGATGCGGTGTACAGAGGGACGAGGACCAAGGCAGGGAGCAGGCAGAGGTTTGTCCTTATCCAGGTTTCCCCCAGCTTCTCCAGCCCTTCTCCCTTGGCACAGAGGAGAGGGAGGGCGAGCTGGTTGCCCGCCAGTGCCTGTGTTTGGGAGCAGCAGCTCGGGAGTTCTCCCAGCGCGGGAGCCGCTGCTGCGAAACCGTCAGAGCAACGTGATGCGACGTGCAGAGTGGTGATGTGACAGTCCCGTGGTGCCATGTCCAAAATAGTTAGCACAGCTCTCGCTCCTTGGAGGGCTCAGAGCAGGGTCGGGCAGCCCCACAGGCAGCCTGCTGGGAACAGAGCTGGATCCTGCACGGCCCCAGCCCTGGTAGGTGCCACATCCGTGTTGTGAGGCACAGGACCTGTTTTTTGGGGGTACTGACCTGCTCCCCAAGGGGCTGGATGCTGGCAGGCTCGGAGCCCCATGCCCTGCCTTCCAGCCAGGTTTCTGTTTCCCAGCATGATGCTAGTAGACAGGTTTTCGGGAGCGCGCCTGGGCTGGCTGCCCTGGGCACTGGTGGCGCCGCACGGGTCGCCCCAAGGACGAGGGCACCTCCTGTCACCACTGCCAGCGTGCCAGATGGATGGTGGGCAGGTGTTCCTGCCCCTGCCCTCAGGCTGGTTGGGCTTGCACTGTGACCACAGCCATGGTTTGCTGTGGGGGTGCTGGGGCAGCAGCAGCAGCTCCAGCTCTTTCCTTCGTGTGTGTTTTAAACCCTGGAAACCCCCTGGCTCTGGCCTTGCTCTCACCACGAGATCCCAAGTTCCCCTTGCTGCTCTCCAGCTCGGCATGTCACTGCTGGCTCCAGGAGCTCAGTGACCCCTGCCCTGGCCCAGGGGCTGGTGCAGTTCCCCCATGGCTGCCCCCATACCCCTATCCCAGAGCCTTGGCAGCACACGAGCCCTGGGAAGGGAGGCTGGATACGCCTCTTTTTCCTGCCTGGCACCTGGTTGTGCCCTGGCAGGGGCCCTGCTGCCTGTCCCCTCCTGCCCTGCTCCAGCCTGTCCCCCAGAGCGGGGCTCTGGGCAGTGGTGGGGGACTGTGGCTGAAGCCCAGCCAGCTGCCAGCTGTGTCTCACTGGCTCCAAGGTGGCGGGGAGAGGAGCCAGCCCTGGGTGACAGTGCCCATGTGCCTGGGGACAGGCTGCAGGTGGCTGTCCCCGTTGAGGACAGGGTGTCATTGCTGATGGTGGCTGCCAGGGTGGCACTGGCCGCCCCTAAGGCGGGGGCTGCTGGCTTTGCCCATATCTCCCTGCCCAGGCATGTGAGGGTGCGTGTCAGTGCTGTGCCTGCAGGCAGGACATAGTGGGGACGTGTTGGGAATGTGCTGTGGACGTTCCAGGGATGTGTCAGGAGCACTTGCTCACTGTCCCTGTCATCCAGGTGTGAGGGTTGCTGCAGCACACGGGAATCACAGGAGCTGGGTGGGACAAGGCAGGGCTCAGCCCCAAGGCACGTCTGAGTGTGGAGCTGAGGGTGGGAACAGGGGCAGCACTGGGGTTTGGAGCACCCCCAGGGCTTGGAGCATCCTGGTGCATGCCACGGTGCTCTGGTGGCCTCAGACAGAGTGGATACCACCACCCACAGAGCCATCCCTGCTCTGTGGCCACGGCTGCCTTCCTGCTCTGCACCAGGACCTGCTGGCAAGGAGAGACCCAGGGACTCATCCCCATGGGGCTGCTATCAAGGCAGGGGAGGCAGCTGGGAACAGCTGCACTAGAGAGGGCCTGAGGGTGTATTGCACACATGGATGTCCCCAGGGCTGTGGGGAGCAGCCCTGCAGGGCCAGCAGTGGCTCTTTGAGCTGGCCCCAGGGTCTTGTCCTTGGCACAGCAGGCACTGCTGCAATGGTCAGGCTGGCTGGGCACTGTGACACCAGCACCTCTGGGTGGCTTTCCACTGCTCAGCAATGACCTCCAGTGCACCATCAGCCCTGCTGATGCCCCCTGCCCCGCTGGGCACGTGGAGCTGCCTGTGGCTGCCCTGGCTGTGCTTCAGAGCGGGAACACAAGGATACGGAGCTGAGGGGAGCTGAGGTGACATCGGGCGGGTGCCCCCCCGTCCTTTTGGGCAGTGCCCTGCAGGGACAGTTAACGAGGGCCGCTGGTCCGAGCAGCGCCCGCGGGCCTCGATGTGCTCTCGCTTCACGGCACCGGGATCTGCCTGCGCCTGGCTGAGCATCCCTGGCCATGTGCCGGCCAAGGAACCGCGCTGCACCGGGCACTGCCGGGCTGGAGGTGCCGCTGGCGCTCGGTGGCACGGGCACCAGTGCCGAAGGAACCCATGGGAGCAGCCGGACGGGCGGGGCGGGC
>NW_005054478.1:132070-133490 GCF_000277835.1 Geospiza fortis | reverse complement strand
GCTGGGCCTGGAGGTCTTGGCCGTGCCCACAGCCCTGCCCTGGCCACAGGTGCTGTTGTCTCTCTGGCCATGGGGCAGGGCAGATCCTGCTCAGGGCTCTGTGCCTGGCTGTGTGGAGTGGCAGGAGGCACCCACAGCCCCCTGCCAGTGCTCCCCACATGCCCAGGGCTCTCTGAGGTATTTCCATCTGCTCAGGGGATCAGCCTGGCCTTGATGCTTTCACACCCTGTGGGCAGCACTTGGCTGTGCCACCACAGTGGTCACCCCTCCCAGCTGGTTCACACGCAGTGACACTGCAGGTGCCATGCCGGGATCTGGCACCTGGGGGCTGCCAAGCCCTGCTGCTTGGGGTTGCCTATCTGGGGCAGCCATGGGGGGACAGAGCAGGGCACCCCCCAGTCCCAGCCCCTCATCAGACCGATGGCTGCCTCGCAGGGCGCAGCTCCGGGGACGTGGGATGTGCAGGATCGGGGCCAGGGGATGGGCTGGCTTCCTGCAGCACAAAATACCCGGAAAGTCTGCGGGGGGGCCGGGGCTGCCTGTGTCCCCACGGAGTCCAGGGTGGGGGAACCCTGTTGGCCCAGCCCTGGCCTGGGGGGCTGCAGCAGCACCCCCAGCCCCTCTCTGGGGACCAGGGGACCTGGGGTGTGCCCATGCTGTCAGTGCAGGAGGCTGGCAGTGCCCAGTGCCTGTTTGGGCAGCCTGGGCTGACCCTGGCTTGGAGCACTCCAGCATGGGGTGGGTGAGGAGCTGTAGGGTGGGTGAGGAGCCGTGGGGTGGGTCAGCGCTGGCTGTGTTTGCAGAGCCCACACTTTGCCCCTCGCTGAGGGCTGTGGAGAGCTCTGCAAACACGGCTGAGCTGTGTGTGACATCAGCTGGTGGTGGCTGCTGGTCACTGGGGTTCTGCCATCCCCCCCTGGAGCCAGGGGCTCACAGCAGTGGTGTCCATGGGGCTGGAACTGTGTGTCCTGGGGTGGGTCTGGCATCATTCTGGCCACAAGTGACAGTGCTGCCACTGCATAGGGGTTGGAGTTGGGATCCTGGCAAATACTGAAGGGTTTGTTTGCAGAGGGCTGATAATGGGGGCCGGGGGAGTCACCACCACTGTTGTCCCTGTGGACACTTCCAACACCATTTCTACAGAAAGCACATGCCATGGCATTGCCAGGCGCTGGCGCCGCTTTGGGCTGTGCTCAGGGTGCCCAGGGGTCACCCAGAATGGGGGACATCCCCCAGGCTGCCCCAGGGCCGGCCCCACGCGGGGAGGGGGCTCTGTCTGGCAGCCTGGTGTGCATTCCTGGGCCATGAGTTCATGGCTGCGGGTCCGTGGGGGCCACGGGCTGTCACGGTGACGTCAGGCCAGGCCCGCGCCCATCCTGCCTCCGGCTGCGCCGCGGAAGCGCTCGACGTCCTCGTCCCC
>NW_005054478.1:130288-131184 GCF_000277835.1 Geospiza fortis | reverse complement strand
GGGCCCCCCCCCCCGGCCCCAGCTGCCGCCGAGGGGGCCCCTCCTGATGCCAAGAGCTCCCTGGGTGCCACAGCCGGGCCCTCAAAGGACGTGAGCCCCCGGAGCAGCCGCCCCTCACCGTCTCCTGCTGCCAGCCCCCGGCCCAAGCAAGGTGGGTGCCCGGAGGTTGTGGTGCTTCAGTGATGCTGCACCCCGTGGGCACAATCGATGCCCGGTGGGGCTGGGCACTACCCTGGTGCTGTTTCCCCTCTGCAGATGCCCAGAAAGCCCAGGCAAGGCACAAGCAGGCAAAGGAGCGGCGCGAGGAACGAGCCAAGTACCTGGGTATGGAGCTGGGAGGGAAAGTGGATGGGAGGGAGGCAGGGGCTAAGGAGCTTTGCTGGGTCATGGGCAATCCCATTAGCCGTGGTGAGCTGAGCCTGGGTGCGAACTGCAGTGCTGGCAGCTCTGCCCACCAGGCACATCACTGATCCCCTGGCACACTGCTGATCCCCAGGCACACCGCTGACCCCCAGGCACATTGCTGACCCCCAGACATGCTGCTGACCCCTAGGCACACTGCTGACCCCCAGGCACACGGCTGACCCTCAGGCATGCTGCTGACCCCCCAGCACACACTGTTGCTCCCTGCTCTGGGTACTCCCCGTGCCACCAGCCCTCGTACCCAGCTCTGCCATGTGCAGGCAGCCCCAGCAGCCCCACAGTGGCTCGGGGCAGCAGGCGAGCAGGGCCCCTGCGCTGAGCATGGGGCCTCCTTGTCCCCGCGCTCTTTCCACCCTCATTCCCCCATTGTTCACCGCGCGGCTCGGCGGGCTCCCGGCGGGCTCCCGGCCTTCCTTTTGTCCTGGCCCAAACCCCTCCCTCGCCGGCCGGCCCTGATGCTGCCTGCCCTGCCT
>NW_005054478.1:126170-130105 GCF_000277835.1 Geospiza fortis | reverse complement strand
GGAGGAGCGGCAGAGGCAGAAGCTGGAGAAGAATAAGGTGGGCATGGGGATGGGTATCGTGGGTGCAGTGGGCAGGGGGACTGGGGTGGCACGTGGGATGCAATCCCTGAGGGGTTCTCGTGGCTCCAGCACTCTTCAGGAGATGCTTCATGAACCCTTCAGGAGATGCCCACTGTATGCATCCTCTGCTGCCCCTCCTTCCTGGTGCAGAGCCTGCGCTGTGCTGCTCAGCACGTGTGCCCTGGCCAGGGCAGGCATCACTGTCCTGTCCCCCTCTAAGCACCCCAATCTCTGCCATGGCCTCATGCTGGGAGGCTCTGGCTGGCCCCAGCCCTGCTCCCCCAGCTGCTGGGCTCAGCCTGTCCCTCTCCCTCGGGCAGGAGCGCTATGAGGCAGCAATCCAGCGGTCGGTCAAGAAGACTTGGGCAGAGATCCGGCAGCAGCGGTGGTCCTGGGCTGGGGCCCTGCACCACGGCTCCCCTGCACACAAGGATGGTGAGTGCTGGGCTGGGCACAGGCACCTGGGCACCCTGTGGCTCTGACAGCTGTGGGGGCAGCTGGGCATCTCTCTGCCAGCCCTCAAACCCAGCTCAGCCCCACTTGGTGGGGCATGCTGCCATCACTCTGGGCTCTGCTGGGGACTGATGGGGTCCCGTGGCTGTTCCCTGCTCCTGTGGGGCTGGGTGTAAGCTGGAGGCTGTGTGTCACAGTCCCTGTTCCACGCAGAGACCTGCCTGGGGGCAGCCCTGGCTGCCTCAGCATGCCATGGCCACGCTGCCAGGTGTCCAGCAGCTGTGAAGAGCCCCTGGCCCCAGGGGCTGTGGGGCTGCACGAGGCCTCTGCAGGCTCTGGCTGGGGTCTGTGCTGCGGCGTGTCCCCTTGTCCCCCAGCTGGGTGGGGGCAGTGCTTGGCCCCTCCAGGTCCAGTATGGAGGTGACCATGGCTGTATGTGTGGCTGCAGAAGCTGGTCCTGCTCCGTGGGAGCTTCTTGGGGACACCCTGCACAATTCAGCACTTGGACAAGTGGAGGTGTCCACTGTCCCCTGATGGCTGTGCTGTGCTGGCAGGTGCCAGCACTGTCTGGCATGGATGGTGCCATAGAGGAGAGCGCTGAGAGGAACTGTCTGGCCTTCATGTGCCATGGGGCATCTGTGGTGGCCCTGGCTGTACCTGGCCAGACTGTGTACAGGTGTTGTGTTCCTGGCTGTACCTGGCCGGGCTGTGTACAGGTGTTGTGTGCCAGGCTGTGTGTACTGGCACCATGTGCCCAGTGCTGTGTGTTCAGGTGTTGCGTGCCCAGCTGTACCTGGCTGGGCTGTGTGTACAGGCTCCACGTTCTGGGCACGCCTGTCTTGGTGGCATGGGTGCCACTGTGGCTCGTGGCACACTCGGGGTGTCTGTGGTGCAGCACCTGGCAGGGTCAGGCAAGGGGACACCTTCCCCTGCCACCTCCCATCGGGATGAGCTGCTGGAGCTGCTGCCAGCTGTCACTCACCAATCTCCTGCCTCCACCAGCCCTGAGCTTCCCTGGCTGTTTGTCCAGAGGAGCCAGGCAGGGTGGGGAGATCCCAGCTACCTGTGGAGGTGCTGCCAGCCACCAGCACTGTCCTGGCAGTGCCATAGTGACCCAGCACCGGTGTGATGTTGTCTCGTGTCTGTCTGGACCTGCTGCCCTCACCCTGCTCCCCCAGGGTGGATGCTCGCCTGGTGCTGCCGAGGTCCCCGGTCACCCGCTCCTGATTCCCAGGACTGTGTTTGGGAAAATTGTTGTAGTGGGGCCTGGGAGCCTCCCTGGCTCTCTGAGGATGAGATTCCTGCATGATCCCAGCATGACCCTGCAGGGTTCAGACACTGCCATACTGAATGCCAGTGCTGTGTGTCGTGTCCCCAGACACCAGTGTCTCCTCTGGCCCCACTCTGTGCCGTGTCACTGGATTCCAGCATCTCCTGTCCCACTCTGTGCCATGTCCCCAGACTCCAGCACCTCCTGTCACATTCTGTGTTGTGTCCCTGGATTCCAGCATCTCCTGCCCCACTCTGTACCTTGTCCCTGGATTCCAGCATCTCCTGCCCCATTCTGTGCTGTGTCCCTGGACTCCAGCATCTCCCCTGGTCGTTCCACTTCTGCCCCAGTGCCCTGGCACGTCCGTGCATGCTGCATGTGGGGGGCCTGGCCCCGGCCCCGGGACCTTAATGCCCTTGTGTCTTTTCCCTCCTCCAGGTGCGAGCCGGTGCTCGGTGTCCGCTGTAAACCTCCCCAAACACGTCGACTCTATAATCAACAAGCGGCTCTCCAAATCCTCCGCCACCCTCTGGAACTCTCCCAGTAGAAGTAAGAGCCCTTTGCGTTTGCCCCAGCGCAGGGGGCACAGCCAGGCCCCTGCCCAGTGCTGGGGACCCCTGATGCCAGGGTCCCCCATCCCCAGGTGCCCGCGGAGAGAGGAGAAGCCGTTTGCTGTTTGGGGGAGGAGGCTGGAACCGGCCGGTGGCTCCTTGAGGCTGTGTGGGCTGGGAGGAGAAGGAAAAGGAGGAGGAGGAATGGCTATGTGGTGGCAGCCCCATGGGGCGCCAGGATGAGGATGGGAGCTTGGCTCCCTGCCCCAGGGCATCTCTGGTGGGTTCTGGTGCAGCCACAGAGGGGCTGGGGGGGTTTTTTGGTGCAGCCACAGAGGGGCTGCCTGTCACCTGCCCTCCTGGGGCTGGGCACGGTGCCAGTGCCCCCACAGGCTCCTGAGTGCCACAGAGCTCTGTGGCCATGGTGGTGCTGCAAGGTCATCCTGGCCCTGGGAGCGCTGCCCAGGGCTGCAGCCATGCCAGAGGGATGTGTCCAACAGAGGGATGTGTCCAGTGCTGTTGTGTTTCGGGGTTGCCTGGCGATGGGCGCCTTCCCGGATGGGTATAAATAGCCAGAGCAGCTGACGCCGGTGGCTGTGGTGACGCAGGCAGCTCCCACCGCCCTGTGCTGAGGCTCAGCCCAGGGACAGGCACCTGGGGGCTGTCAGCACTGCCCCAATGGGAGCAGCATCTCCCTGGGCCCGTGCCAGACCTGCCACCCTGTCCCCCTGCAGCATCCATCCCTCTGTGCTCTCCCCTCCCAGCAGCTGGTGCTGCCCCTGGCCTGATGCCCAGTGGAGAGGGGCAGAGGGGCCCTGTCTCCATGGGTGGTTCCCATGCGCCGCAGGGTGTTTGGTGACATGTGCTGCAGGGCAGCCAGTGGCAGCTTGGTGCCCAGCTGAGCCAGCTGTGTGGCCAGGCATCGCCGTTCCGTGGGTGCTGTAATCCTGGCCTGGTGATTTAGCACAGCTCCCGTGGGATGAGGGCACACTGTGGTGTCCCCCGGGCAGCTGGTATGTGCCAGGGCCTCGCTCACACAGGGCAGGGGCACAGAAGGGTGCCATTGCTGGGCACAAGGAGAAGGCAGAGCAGGGGGGCTGCTGTCACCAGGGTGAGACCCAGCACCACTGGTACATGGTGACTGCAGTGTCCAGAGGACACAAGGGCACCACTGTCGTCATGCCACAGCGCTGTCCACAGGCACCCACACCCACCCACGGGCACAGCCCTTCATCCTGCTCAGCTCTGTGGGGCCGTGGGGACCCCTCCCCAAGCTCTGGACATCCTGGAACTGTGCATGCGCCGTGGTATTGCTGCAGACACGCGGCTGCTCCCTCCCAGCGGCGGCTGTGAGAGCAGGACTGGAGTCTGGAGCTTTGTGGTGCACTAATGGCCCCTCTCCCTCCCCAGACCGGAGCTTGCAGCTGAGCCCATGGGAGAGCAGCATCGTGGACCGGCTGATGACGCCCACCCTGTCCTTCCTCGCGCGCAGCCGGAGCGCCGTGACGCTGGCGGGGAATGGCAAGGAGCAGGGTGAGCCCCCAGGGGACAGGGACACGCGGCTCCTGGCACAGCCAACCGGGATAAGAGAGCCTGGAGTC
>NW_005054478.1:123049-124868 GCF_000277835.1 Geospiza fortis | reverse complement strand
AGAGTGTGGGGGAAAGGGGCTGCTGGAGGTGGGGGGCAAAGGCAGGGATGGAGGAGGAAGGCGGGGATGTTCTCCTGTGATTCACTCTCCATGGGGTTGAAGGGGTGAAGTCCCTCAAGACCCAGAGTTGCAGGAGGGAACTGGAGCAGGGCTGTGCTGAGCTGTCCAGGCAGCACATCCCCACAGTCCCTGCCCCATCCCTTTCCCCCTATCACAAGTAATCCCTTCCTGCCCTGCTGTGGCACAGAAGGAAGAGGCCGAGGTGCGGGCGCGCGAAGAGGCTGAGCGGCAGCGCCTGGAGCGGGAGAAGCACTTCCAGCGTGAGGAGCAGGAGCGGCTGGAGAGGAAGAAGGTGAGGCTGGGGGGCATCTCCAGGCATGCGGCACGGCAGGTTTTTCCCTGGAAGGGATCCTGCCTGGCACCAGGGGCAGGTCTGGGTGGTCAGGGCTGTGTGTGAGTCCCTGTGTGACTGCAGCGCCTGGAGGAGATCATGAAGAGGACACGCAAGTCGGACGCAGCAGACACCAAGGTGGGAGCCTGTCCTCTGTCCTGGGGCACTGGGGACTTGGGCACAGGACAGAGCCCTCCTGCCCCTGCCTGCAGCCCCTCACAGCTCTCCTGTCCCTGCAGAAGAAGGACGACAAGAAGGTGGTGAACGGGAAAGCAGCCGAGCAAGAAGATGTCCCAGGTGTGTGGGCACCCCGGGCTGCTCCCCCCAGCCCTGCTCTGGCCCAGGCCACGGCTGAGCCAGGTTCTGCCATGTCCTCAGGCCGCGAGAAGCACCTGGGGCCAATCCCCAAGGCAGAGGAGCTCCCGGAGACAGAGACCCCAAGCGCAGGGACGCCAGGGGGAACGAAGGGCTTGGTGGGCGAGGGGCTGCAGCCAAGGTGAGACACCGCGGGGACACCGGGGGGGAGCCAGGGGGCGGCAGGGCCGGGGCTGAGCCCAGCCCTCCCATCCCACAGCTCCAAGGAGGCGGCAGCCCTGGTGAACGGCGTGCAGCCCGGCAAGCACGAGAACGGCTTCTCGGGCAGCGAGGGCTCCAAGGAGCTGCGGGATCTCTCCCACCATGGTGGCAGCCCCGGCAGCATCATCCCCTTCGGCGACAAGGAGCCCTTCCTCAAGCAGGCTGTGGTGAAGCCGCCGCAGGTGACAGGTGAGAAGCAGGAGGGCTGTGGGGGGACGCTGCTGTGAGCATCCCAAGCTCACACCGCTCTCCCCACCCACAGAGGTGCTGTGAGGGCCTGGCTGATGTCCCCAGGGCCAGTGCCCGCGCCCTGACCCCGGTGGCCCACGCAGACCTGTAGCAGTTGTCACAACACGACCCTCGCTGCTCCTCCCGGGTGCCTGGGGGCTGCAGGGCCCCGGCGAGGACGCCTGGCTCCTCTCTTTGTTCTCGTTTTTATTTCGTTTTGTTGGGTTTTTTTTATTTTAAATATGCACCTTATCAGACTGACAGCCCACCCTCGCAGCCCGCCGGAGCCGCCCCAGACGTGTGGTGTAATGATGTAGTTATTTAACTCGCTGGGTACAACGTCTGTGAATACTGTAAATAGAGCCGGCCGGGCGTGGGGATGCTCTGGGGGGCTCGGGGCGGGGGGAAGCCGTGTCACAGCTCCCGGTGCCCACGTTCCCCCGCATGTCCGTGTGTCCAGTGTCCCCGGGCCCGGCCGGCACCACGCTGCTCTGTGCCCTTGTGACAGTGTTATGCATCCAGACAACCTTTGACAACAATTAAAAGTGGACAATGCCCTCGGCGTGCCTCTCTGTGTCCGGGAAGGGGACTGGGCAGGGCAGGGCAGGGCTGGGCAGGGCGCTC
>NW_005054478.1:105882-121929 GCF_000277835.1 Geospiza fortis | reverse complement strand
GCTGCCTGCTTTGCGTCCTGCTTGCTCGGGAAGTTTGGCTGAACTTCAGGCGATGTGGCAGAAGAGGCGTTGCAGTGGCTCAGACACACGTGTTGAAGCCCGAGTCTTCGTTTTCCATGCACTGATAAAGGGTTTTTCTGGTAGTTTGTGTTGTTTTGGGGAAATGAATGTGGCTGAGGTTTCTAAAAATGCATTTCAAAGCATGGCCAAGGGGATTGTCACTGTATTTTTCTCCTGGACGGGGTTCAGGGTTTTTGTGTGGAAAGTGACATGGCAAGTCTGGAGTCAGCAGTGCTCCATAGAATCACCAGATCATGGCGTGGTTTGGGTTGGAATGGGCCATAAAGCTCATCCCATCCCACCCCCTGCCATGTGCAGGGACACCTTCCCCTATCCCAGCCTGGACACTTCCAGGGATCCTGGGTGACCTGTGCCAGAGCCTCACCACGCTCACAGGGAGGAATTTCTCTCTACTCTTCAATCCAAACCCACTTTCAGTGTGAAGCCATTCCCTGTGCCCTGCCTTGGGAGGAGCAGGTGAACTCGTGTGTGTGTGGTGTATGTAACACCATCCACTCAGGACCTGTCAGAGGTGGGGGACTCCTTGATTTTTGTGTGTACAGTGATGTGCTAGGTGCTGTGGCACAAGAACAGATTTGCTGCTTGAAATGAACAGTGTGAAACCATTTGGAAGGTGGTCTGGGTTGTCTTGTAGCTGGTGGTGGAAGAGAAGAGCCCTTATTGCTGCAGCAACAGGGTCACATCAGCAAATGGACGTTTTCAGGCTGCTTTTCCTGACAGCACAATTAAATCGTCCAGTTCTTCTCTGGAAGGACTCCTGGGAATTCCCTCTCATGGGGAGTGAGGGCAGATGCTGTGTCAGTGCTGATGGTGTGTGACATTCTGGGTGGGCTTTCCTGTGCCCTTGGTGGGTGCTGGGCTGGGAGAGCAGCTCGCAGGGATTGGGTGTCACAGCCTTGGCTCTGCTCATTCAAAAGGTGTTTCAAAGCTTTTCCTCCTAGGTTCCTGAAAGAGTCAGTGTAGGCACAGGAAAGCAAGTGCTAGGATACAGCAGTGTCTTCTCCTGGAGTTTTCTGTGGTTGCTCTGTGTCCTGCTCTGGAAGTTCAGCGGGGAGTGAGGAAATGGCTGGCTTTGTGACCTTTCTGATGGGTTGCACAATCTCACAGCAGATGAGCAGGAACAGGGAGGGCAAGAAAGAACTTGATTTGAACCCTTTCCTCCAATGTCCTTAGGCAGCTGAAAGCTGGGAATGCTGCTCCTGAGGCAGTGCTCCAGTGGATGGGCCTTGGTGTCTGCTCCACATGAGTGATTTGGAAATGATGCTGTCTGGTCACAGGGGGTTACAGAGTTCTGGGGTTTGAACCCTTCCCCTCCCCATGGGGTCCTGTCTGTGGGATGAGGGAGGTGCAGGGCAGCCGAGGCCTTGCTGCCCCTTACCTCATTTTCACATCCTTTTTGTCCAGAGATCCAGAAAGGAAATCTTTTACCTATCAGGTTACTGCAAAGGGTGGTCAGGCATTGGGAGGGAGGGGCTGCCCAGGGATGTTTGGATTCCCCATCCCTGGAAGTGTCCATGGAAACCTGGATGTGGCGCTCAGTGCTCTGGGCTGGGTGACAAGTCACAGGCTGGACTTGATGATCTTGGAGGTCTTTGCCAACTAAAATGAATTTGTGAAGAGATGACCTGGCCCTGGGAAGGAGGTGCCTTCCCAAGGTGCTGTAAGGAGCAGTGGTGCTCTGGCTGCAGCCATGTGTTCACCCAGACTTGTTGGCAGCAGCAGGTGGAGCAGCCATGGATCCCTGCCCCTGTTCTTTGTCTGCCCGTGTCTCTGCTGAGTTATACCCTGCTGACTTCCTGCTGTTTTCCATCCTTCCTAATTCCCTGCCTCTCTGTGAGTTGTGTGTCTCTGGAAGACAGTTCTGCTGTCAGTGCCTCAACAATGCTGTCTGGGAAGAGGCTTCCCTGGACACTGGGGTTTGGACCAGCCATGTGCCCTGACCTTCACTTCCATTTCTTTTTCATGGAAGTAAAGCTTTGTCGTGTGTATTGTAAATAAAATGGATATTCTGCTGATGGGGTTATGATAATATAATTTAGCTGTCTGCTGCTTTCTCCAGCTCATTTAAGTCAGGAAGTGTGTAAAGTATTAAAGAAAATAGTTATTTGGGGCAGGCCAGGCATGTGGGCTCACAGTGAGGTGCAGGAAAGCTGGTGAACACTTTCTGGCATTGCTATTAGAAGACAAAAATGTTATGGTTATAAAACACCAACACATAGAGTAAGTAACAATCCATGCACATCAGCAGGTCTAAATTTAGTTTACCTGTTCCCACTTTCTCTGTTGTCAAAGAAATGCTCCTTTGGGAGGCCTAGGGAGTGCTGAGCTGGGCTGGATAAGCCTGAGGATGCTTTTCATTGTAAGGCCATGATGTTCCCTAGTTGTATCCCTGGAGGAATGGAGCGGTTTTGCAGAAGTTTGAGTATTTTTCAGCTCACTTGGCTTTGTCTTTGTGAAAGGACAGTGTGTCGTGTTGGAACTCCTTAATTGTTTGAGCAGCCACAGAGCCCTTGAACTTTTTCTCCATTTCTGGAAAAGTTTACAGTATCCTGAGCTGTGTTTAATGGCTGCACGTGCCAGGGCAGGGATGTGGGGTTTGGGTTGTGTGGTTTCCTCAGAATTATGACGGTACAGGGAGTTCTTTGGTGAGGCAGGAGTTTCAGGATATTTTAGCCACATAGTTCAGGCCATGGACATTGGAAGAGAAAGGAGTGGTGGTGGCAGTTACAGAAGCTGTTCTGGCTCCCTGGGGAGCTTGATGGTGCCAGGCTGTGTGACAGCTGGGCTGTGCCAGTGCCCCTTGAGCTGCCCCTGTTCCTGGACACAGTGGTGCCCATACTGGACAGGCCTGGGAACAAGGCTGAAACTGCTCTGTGGGATTCTATAGTGAGTCCCAAGATGAGGAAGTTGTTAAATTTGGCCCCAGCAGCTCATCAGGTCTTTGTTCCTGCTGGTGCCAGGACAGATCGTGCCTGGGAAGGAGCTGGTGCCATTTTGTTTCCAGATGACAAGCTGGGTGTGTGGGTCTGGAGTCTCCTACCCTAAAGGAAACATCCTTCCCCTCCTCACAGAGAAACTGTGTTAGGAGAGCCTGAGCATTGAGGGAGTCACTGCTGGGAGCTTGGAGAAGTGAAGAGTTCCTGCTTAATTTAGCTTTATCATGTCAGAGCTATGAATAGTGAAATCACGGGATCACATTTCATGCCAGCTGGGAATGGTGTTTGCGCTGCCTCACTCCATGGTAACCGGAAGCTGCCGGGCCTTAAAAAAAAAAAAGTGAAGCTAATGGCACACAGAGATGGCAGCTGGCTGCTCTGGGGGTTGTTTCCCACCCAAGGAGGGGTTTTCTGTCCGTGCCCTTGCTCTGGTCATGCCTGAGCACAGCTTGTGCCTCTCTGGTGTGCGAGAGTGTGGCCTGTGCACAGCCCTGCTCACAGCTCCAGTGATCCCAGAGCAAGTGCCCTGCTCACAATTTCACCTCCACAGTCGTCACCCGGCCATTTTTAGCCTGCCATGATTTACAGGGTAAGGTGGGTGTGCAAACCCCAGAGAGCCCCTGCTGGGACCGCAGGGTGAGGAGCTGGCTGGGCTGGGCACTGCTCCTGCTGCTGCCTGGGGTCACTCCTGCCTTTGGCTGAGTGAAAGCAGCAGAGGAAAGCGGGGCAAGGAGCCCCCCAGGAGTGGCTGCTCTGGGAGCACTGAAGGTGATGGGGCTGTGGGGTGTCAGGCTGGAATTCAGTCCTCCAGGGACTGAGGCTCATCATTAATGATGTTAACTAACCTGTGCCTTAACACGGGGCTGGACATGTGATACCAGGTGGCATGGTGTACATTGTAATTTACACCTGAAATAATTACAGTAATTGGTCCTGTGGGGCTGTGGGTGAGGTTGGTTTCCCGAGTTAAGACCTGTGTATGCACTGTCTGATCAGATGAGGTTATTTTGGTGGCCTTTTTTTACTGGGAAACGATGCTGGGATGAATGGCTGCAATCAGAATCCTTTCCTGTGCTGCTAAAATAAAAGGATTTGCCAGTGTCTGGTTTGGCTTAAATTTGATTTTCCTTTTTTTACTCAGGTCAATCGCTTCTAAAGAAGCAGTGTTTAGAAGCAGATTTGATGGGAGACTTATACAAGGTACGTGAACACAGCATGGAAAATTGTTCAAATAAGTATTCACATCATTGTTCAAATAAATTTATTCCTTATGTACAGGATTCCTGTGGACAGGCATTTCTCTCTGTTTTGAAGTCTGTCAGAGTGTAGGAATGGCCTGGTCTGGTGCATTGTCCTTACAATAATGCCACAATTAAAAAAAAATAAATAAAGAACTTTAAATGTTATACCAGGTCATGGAAATCCCTGAGGTGGTGGGATTCCCATTAAGGTAGAGATAAATGAAGTGCTGGCTTGAGAATATATGAGTAGTTTTGCTCTTTTCAGCTTATAAATGACATTTTCTGGAGTTTGTATTTTCATAGGTTAAATGTGTGGAGAGTTGTAACTCCTCAGGAGATTTTTTGGCTGTAACTATACTGTGTGTTGCAGAAGAAATTCCAAAGAGCCCCCAATCAAACAGTTTTGCTGTTACTTGCTGTTTATTTGGAAGCAGAACTTCCACGTTTTTAAGCGTGCGTGGCGCCTGCTGGGCTCCAGCTGGCAGACACCTGAGAGGATGGAAATGTCCTGGAGGGTGCAGTTCATCCTCCTTTTGATGAGAACTCACACACGAGTTTGAATTCTTTCAGTTAACTAATTTGTGAATAGTTTTCTTAAGGGGAGTAAATTGAATCATTTCTTGCTTCTTGTGAGGGTTGCAGAACTCCAGACATGGATTTCCAGTCCCCCAGCATCCAAGGCTGCTCAGAACAGCAGGGCTGTGCTGTGAGGAAGCCATCAATTTGGGGAAAGACTTGATCTTTCTGCTCTTCCCAAGCTGTGTAAATTTGGAGGGAAAAAGCTGGTGAAATAGGTTTTTCCCTTTTTTAAAAAATTATGGATGTTTTCTTCTGTGCTTAACAGAAATTCCAGCCGCCCAACTTCTGTAACAAAAGCACTCAGATTTCTAATCAGCTTTTTCTTGGATTGTTTCCTTGAGCTCCCTGTCACTAAACTGTCTGAATAACAACACATGACTTTTTAAGCTCAAACATTTGTAAAATAGTGTCTCTCAAATAGCCAGTTTCAGAAAGTCACTGATCGGGGTTTGTAGCTGGTCAAATTAATTGGAAAGGGATTGTTCAGCACTACAGTCTGCAGAATCAGTTCTTTCCACAAGAACCTGTAAATACTCTTCCAACCATTCCATAGAAACTGCTTCTAATTATCTGAACCCAGGGCTGGAGCTCAGGGTTAAACTTCTTTAGGGATTTGTTTAATGGTGTGAAAACCCAAATGTGCTTGAAGGAAGATCTCAATTTTGAAAGCACATAGACTAGAGAGAAATTGAAACTGCTGCTGACAAATTTGTGTTTCTCTTGCTGTGGCAGAATAATTTTGGATGTTTAGCTCATGTTAGAGTAGAACACTGTTTTGTGGTTAGGTTTTTGGTAAATTTTTTTTAGCAGTGTTGTCTGGGACATTTTTTTGCTGAGGAGGTTGGTAGATGTAGTTGTAGCTTTGGTTAATGTGTGTCATAAATCTTCTGAAAACATACTGGTATTGGATCTGGGAAGAGAAATCATTCTGCTTTTTGTTCCCTCAATGAAATTTGATTAGAATTAACATTTTAATTTGCTCCTCCCTGGCTGGCTGTAGGAACTGTGCAGGTGGTTCTATCCTTCCCCTCAAGGTTTCCATTGATATCAAGAACATACTTAAGGCATCTTGCACCAAAAATTAGCTTGAAAAGGAAGAATCCAGTAGAAAGTGAGGTCTTAAGAGTTGGGTTCTGAGCTAACAAAGATGAGCCTGCTCTCTGCACTTGCTGCTGCATTTCAGGGACATGGAGAGAGCTGCAACTCTTTATAAGCTTATTTTTGCAGTGATTGTTGTTGCCTCATTATACAGAGCGCACTTTGTAAGGTATTTTGTGGGATTATTAGTTTTTTCAGAATGAACTAATCTTGTTTGGGTTTTGGGGCTTGGGATTAGGAATTGTAGAGCTGGCAGAAGGAGAATTACTTTTTTTTTTCTTTCCTGATAATGAGGGGTGTTGAGCAAATGAAGGAGCAGTTCAGCTGTTCCTCCTGAGCTGAATGTCTGTGCTGGTGACACCAAATGGATGCCAAGAGGCTCGGGCAGAAATGTGCTCTCTAATGAGGTGCCACCTCATTTGCTTTGGGCCTCACAGCAAAATAAATCACAACAGCTTCACTCAAATGCTGGCCAGTAAAAAGCAAATTTTTGTTTTCCTACAGCACTTCCAGAGAGCTTGTTGCAAATGCTTTTACAAAACATTTAATATTTATGAGCTGAGTGTTTGCAAACACCGTGTGATAAACGGAAACCACTGTAATGAATTTCACCACACTGTGCTTGTGTCTGAGGCATGTGCACGAGCCATGTCACTTGTTTCCAGGTGTTTTGGGGTTTATGCTCAGATATGAACACAAACAGCTGCCTTGGCAGGGAGGTGCATGCTGCATTTCCCTCTCCAAGCTGGCCAGCTGTGGTGCAGCATCCTTGCTGACACCTGGGGATGGAGTGGGCTCAGCTGGAATGTGCCAGCTGGCTGCTCTGGGCAGGGCTGCTCTGCAGCAGCTGGGGAAGGGCTGAAATCCCAACTCCTGCTGCCTGAAAGACCTCGAACAAAGGAGTGGAGGATGGAAAGAGTCACAAAGTAACACAGGCCAGTTGGAAGCAGGGAACAGATTCCTGGAAAAAGGCTTTTTGACAACCAGCAATGTTTTTAATTTGACCCATGACTTGGCACATGGAAATGTTCTTTACAGTGTTCTGGAATAAGAAACTCCTGGACTATGATTTCCACTTCAGCAGAGAGCGTTGAGCACGTTTCTCAATTTCCTTTCACTATCTGGAAGAAAGGTTTGCTACTCCTGCCTGTTGTGTCTTGACTTGGTCACTTTTTCTGTAGTAGTGTTCTAAACACAAGAATAGTATTTTTCTCCAAAGGAGAATCCAGGTTTTGCTCTGGATGACACCTCTGTATGTGGGATTGTGGTGGTAACAGTGATGTTTGGGAAATAGGCAAAAAACCCCCAGAGCCCAAGGGTCACAAAGCAAGAAATAATGAGTATGGCAAACTCTTTCTGCCACTGAGAAAGGCTGGAAGTCAAAGATGTTTGTATGATATAAGCTGGGATTTCTTTTTGTGGACATTTAGACTAATGGACAAGACAACAGTAAAAATAATAAAAAGGTCTCTGGTGTGTTGTTCTTTGTGTTTTTTTCCCAAGATTGGTAAGCAGGATTTAAAAATCACTAAACTTTGTAACACCTCCTTTCCTCTTGGGTGAGAACAGGACTTAATCACCAGTTCAGAGAAAGGTTTCAAGGCTACTTGAAAACTGTGCTTTTTCAGTGAAGTAAGGACAAGAAATTAATACCTTTAAACAAGTCTATTTTATGGCTGAACACAAAGTGACATTCTTGCTGTTAGCTCAGAGGTTTAATAACATGGAGTAATTTCTGAGGTTGTGTTTACTGTTGTTTTCTCTTCTAAAACCTCCACCCCTCCAGCAGTGCATGGAAGGATTCTGAAATGTAACTGTAGACCTGTCAGAAAAGCTCCCAGTGGACTGGTGGCTCCCTTGGATGACGACGATATGCTGATGGATGAATTGTCAGGAAAAGAATTGGTTCTGTTGGCTTGTGGATTCCTTTAACAATATGGGAAAATCCTTAGTCCTGAGCCCAGTAAGACCATTCAAATGGGCTGAGAGAAATGACTCCAGCACGGCTGTACAGGTGCACTGACAGATGTGTGTCACAGCAGGTGGGATGGGACAGGGGAGGTGGAGCAAGGAAGGAAGAAGACTTAAAATTTTGAAAGCATGAACGATCATTTTGAAACCTACATTTTCCATAAAAGTCCATGAAAAAATTCCTGGTCAGCTGTGGTGTGTGTGTTCCCTGAAACACTGGGGATCTGATGGACCTTTTGGGTGCAGCAGGAGCTTAGGGCAGCCAGTTCACCTCTGGTGGCAGCACAGCAATGCATGTACAAAGGTGTACTTTCTTCTCATTTCAGGTT
Source organism: Geospiza fortis (assembly GCF_000277835.1). Classification (NCBI taxonomy): domain Eukaryota; kingdom Metazoa; phylum Chordata; class Aves; order Passeriformes; family Thraupidae; genus Geospiza; species Geospiza fortis. The sequence goes on along the minus strand of NW_005054478.1, from coordinate 113,694 downwards.
TTCTTCCTGATTTCATAATTGACAAAGCTGAGACGGTGAAATCTGACAGAAGGGTGCAAGGTGTGAGCCTGCTCAAGCAGGTAGGCACAGCAAATAAAAATTTTCACAAGAGGTAAAACTGCCTGTCTTGGGATTTGTAATAGACTTCTTATATCTCTTCTCTTCTGGGCATGCTACAATTTAGACTGATGGTAAAATTCTGCTTTCATTGTTGTTGTGCAAAAAATATGGAGCAGGTTTAGAAGAAAAAAATCAGCCTTGTGTCTTGGAATGTTTGGACTTGTCTTCCCAAGCAACTGCAAAATATAAGGGTAAAGTAGAACAATTTGGTGAAAACATCCTGGATGTCCTGGAAGAAGTAGTACCTATTTTTGGTTTTTTAATGCTATATTGATTCATCTTTGGATTTACACCCTGGTGATTTTTGGGAGAAGAGCACTGCTTCCCCCATATACCATAACTGGCCAGATTATTAAATGTCCCACTGATCTAAGTGTTAAATCCCATATTGTGCCATGTGCCCTCCTCCAGCTTTGTTCTTTGCTTGAGCATTGCAGTGATTTCAGTCAGTGGCCTTAAAAGTTTTCCTTAACTATTGTGAACATTTAAATTCCAAAGCTGTGGAAGCTCATGGAAGAGCCCAGCTGTGAGAGACTCTCAGTGGTGATCTTTTTTCATTGCTGGAGAGTGGAGCAGAGTTGTGCCTCTCTTTTGGGCTCTGTCAGGAGGTAAAACATTAACTTTGCTGCCACTGTTTCCTGACAATAGTTTGCCTTCTGGGCAAAGTCCATCGTGGTGCTTTAGTGGGAGCATTTGCTCCTCTATTGTTTCCATCAGTGGTCTGCTGGATTGCCCTGAGGGTTTGGGAATGGAGAAAGCAAAGTTTGCTCTGTGCAGTGTGGTTTTATGACAGATGAACAAGCTGTCAGGTTCTGTTTCCCAGGGGGTGGTGCCTTACCACGGCTGCTAAACTCAGCACACAGATGACATCCAAAACCAGGATGTTTTTGGATGGGAGACTACACTCCTTGGGAGGATCTGCTGGACAGCTTAGAACTGTGCCTGCAGAGGAAACAAACCAAAAGTTGAAAATCCCTGGCAGTGCTTCCAGCAGGACATGCCTTCCAGATGAGTGTAGCCACGCTTGCCTGCTGGGAGAGGAGATCTGCAGCAGGCAGCAGCATCAGCCTTGTCCCTTCCCAGCTGCTGTTGGGGGGTTCTGTAGCTGTAGGAAGGAGGTGGGACTCTGGCAGGGCAGATTAAGGATGAGTCCCCATAGCACTGTGCAAATGCTTTTGCTTGCAGTCCCTGCTCAGGGCCAGACACAGCATCTCCAGGAGCTCTGTGGGCAGGGGAAAAATAGGAATGGGAGGTCAGCAGCCACTGCTGTTCTCAGAGTTTGTCTTTGCTTCACTTACAGGCACCTCTTTATTTAAAAAATATAAAATCTTTTTTATAAGAACAGATGCTTTCAGAGCAGGGTATTTTGCTGAACATATTTTATCTGAGTCAGTCATTCTTAAAACGAAATGTGTATCACAGTAAGTTTACAACTGTAGTTAGCTCAGGGGAGCTGAGTGACTCTTTGTTTAACCTTTTAAGTGCTGATGGAGCATAGCAACTCTGTTTCTATCCTAGTAGAAGTTACTTCATATGTTAGGAATGAATCAACTTTAAAATGTTGGCAGAGATAAAGAATCCAGGACGTGAGCGTTTGGCACACGTTGCACACACCAGGGTGGTTTGGCTGGGAAGTGCTGTAGATCAAAGTGGAAGGCAAAAACTATTAAGCAGATCAAAGTGGTAACTTAAAAATCTATTTTGGGGTCTTCTTGGGATTTCCTGAGAGTTGGTGCCACATCTTCTGTATCTTGCAGTAGTTCCTGTTACCATTTCTTTCTTCTCTTCCATGTTTTGGTTTCCAATGCTCAGCGTTGGAATGTTGTGAGCAACAGAGTAGGAAGTGTTGCAGGAAGTGGTTCAACAGACATATTCAGTGAATTAAAAGGAAATACTTAGCATGTGTGAAAGGATAATTTTTTTCTCTGAAAAATCACCAAGCACAAGAACAAACTCTGGTTCTCAGTGGCAGTATCTTTTGATTTTCATCCCTGGGGCAACAAGGAATAAAACAACATCTATTGTTTCCTAACAGAACAGGAACATCAATTTTATGATTTTTCCTGCATGCTTTCTGATGTGGCATATATTCAGATACTTCAGTTAAATTGATCTAACATCTTTAGTATAGTTAAAGGGAAGAACAGGAGCTTGTAACATGATTTTTTAAAATAAAAGCCAACTTCCCATTTCTAGAAAGTCCCAGCTCTGGTGATGAACCACCATCCACTCTCCCAGCAGCTGCTCCTGTCCCAGGCATGGTGTTTTTTCTAGAAGTGCCCTGGCAGAAGTTGAAGCCTTTAGTAACCATATATGTAATTTTGGATAGCCTCTGGAAGTGGAGGCATTGCAAGTCAGTCCTCTGGAATTTCCTTAAAATGGGTATAACAGCAGCAGCCACACTTGATCAGTTGTGTTTATGTACCTGAATGTCTCTATTTTTAAACAGTGGGTAAAAAAAAAGATGAAGTTTGTGCTAACATAGGTCCTTTTTATTTCTGGCTCTTTTTCATTAGTCATTTTAGGTGGAAAGTTTGTTGATAACTTATTGAATATGCAATCAATGCAAATTTTGCTCGTTGGTAAAGGAGAACAGATCAGGGAGGGTGTAACTGAAAGATTTGTGTGGTCAGACTATTCCCTGAATCATCTTCTAAGGGACTTTCTAACCTTTACCTGGATGCATGCCTGAAAATAGCCCAGGTGATTCATAATTCCAGCTATTTTGAGTCATTTAGTGCTACAGTGTAATCTCTTCTGTCTCTGAATATTTGGAAGGACATCTGATTTATTTTGGCTGCAACAGAACTCCTGGCTGGGTGATCCACACTGGTGACTGATCACAGCAACTGCAGGAACTGCACAAGCAGAGAGGACAGGACTGAGCCTGAGCAGAGCTGTGCAAATAGGGTCACATTCCTGTGTCTTGGAGTATCAACTCTTTTTTGATTGCCTCTGAAAGTTTAGATAAAAGTTTACGGGGTGGGTTTTTTGATGGTAAGCTTTTTATTTCTTCCCTGTCCTTTAAAGCAGTGGCAGCTGGCTGCACAGACAGGGATGTGGCTGCAATTACATGGAATTTTCACTTCCATGGGCTAGTTTGCCTCTAGAGGTGTCCTTACCTCAGCCAGCACCGTGGCCCTTCCTCTTCCCAGGTTTGCATTAACTTGGTGCTTTCAACTATCACACTCTCATTTGTGATTACTCTGGGTTTAGAGCCTTTTATTCTTTTTGCAGTTTTCCTCTTTAGACTGAAATAAACCTTCTATTCTGAGCCCAGCACCATTCATCTGTTCCTAGCAGGCACTTCAAACATTCCTATTTCCAGCCTTATCAAGCTCCACGTCCCTGGAGTCTGTCAGCCTGCCAGGTGCTGCCTGTCCTCTCCTATCAACCACATGCTTCATTTCTCAAATACTTGTATGTCCCTGTTTCCCTCAGGTGCACTGACAGGTGCCTGCAGAGATGTCTAAAACGAACAAATCCAAGTCTGGCTCGCGTTCCTCCCGCTCGAGGTCTGGCTCGAGGTCGCGCTCCCGTTCCTTCTCCAAATCCCGCTCCCGGTCCCGCTCCATCTCACGCTCCAGGAAACGCAGACTGAGGTGAGTGTGCAGCCAGAGGGTGGGACAGGGCTTTTCCTCCCTTGCAAGTGGTTTGTCACTTAGCTCCTTTCCAGAGAAAGACTTTGATTAGATCCCAGGACAGATAATGTCCCGTGTGTTAGGCTGCTTCCTGCCAACTTGTGCTGTTTGGGTGTTTCAGTCACTTAGGAGAATAAATTGTGAATAAATAAATAAATTAGGAGAGTAAGATGCTCGTCAGCACTGTCAAGATCTTTCTTTTGAGACTTTAGTTTTTTTCAGGAGGCTTTAATGTAACCCCAGACTTGAGGGGTTTTTGTAGATGTCATTGTGTGCTTTTCCCCTCCTGAGAAGGGAATTAAAGCAATTTTAGTATCCATTTTAGACACTGCTGTGAAAGATGGGGACAATTCTTGATATATTCCTGATAATATTCTTCCTCTTCCTTCCAATTCTTCCCTTGCTCCTCCCCTTAGCTTGCAGGAGCCAGGTAACTGGGAAGATCCTCCTGGAGGGATAAAGTGAATAAAAAATAATTTTTGCTGCATTTAATTTTAAGAAATGATTAATATGTGTAATAGTTGTTCCTGTCTCCCTGAATTGCTTCTGAGCAGGCCAGTTACAGCCTTGTGTCTTCCCTGGATGTTGTTTTTTTCCTTTTCTTTTGGCTAAGCATTCTGCATCTGGCAAAGCCATTCCAGTTGGAGGGGGTGTAATGGTGTTCTCCTGCCTTTTCACTCATATGAATAACACGTATTCTGAAAATCCTCTGGGCTGTGAACACATGCAAGTGTTACCAGTTAGAGATTTTAAAAGTACAGAAGCTCTGATGAATGTACAGTTGGAGAAAGAAGGACATGACAAAACTAAATTAGAGGCGGAGACTGGAGTCTAACCGAGCCCTTTGCAGAAGGAAGCTGGAATGCTGGAAGATCCTTGCTCATTTGGGAATATCTCCTAGCTGTGAAGGAGCTTTGGCAGTTGAGAAAAAGGCACCCTGTGCAGGCATGATTGTTTCCTCTGTGCTGCTGCTGAAGCTACTTCTGCTTTATAAATAATTCCTTTTTTTAAAAAAAAAAAAAAAGGAGTCTGAATGGAGGGGGTCAGCCCAGCCCAGCCCCTCTGCCTGGCCTTGGGATGTGCTCCAAGGTAGGTCTGGTGGGATCTCAGCATAAAAGGCCATTGCTGTGTACTTGAGGATGCACCACAAATTGTTTTATTCTTCTTTTGGTAGGTTTACTGTTTCTCCTAAGTTACACTGCTGGGTTGGAGTCTGCCTAATATCTTCTGCTTTCTTTATGACTTTATTTCTCACTTCTTGTAAATGCTGGGGTTTTAGCCCTGGAGCAGTGCAGTGCCTACAGTTCTGGGCGCTGGCAGAGTTGGGGGAATTATCACTTCTGGTGTTTCTTTACTGCATAACTTTTACTGTATTTTTCCAAAAAGATTTCTGGTAAATAGTCTGCAACTTTTGGAGTGAAATCTTCCTGCTGCAGCCTCTCTAAATCACTAGAGCAGATTTTGGAAGCGTCGTGCGACAGGTCCTTGTTGATAATTGATCACAGATGCAGCAGTTGTCTGAAAATTGAGCGTCTCTGTTCCTCATGCCTTGGACTAGAGCTTCTTATAACTGGTCCTTGCCTCCTGCCTCTGCTTTTCCTTCTGGCTTCTGTTGTTTGAATGAAGAAGTGCCTCAGATAAGTTTTTTGCTTGTTTGAAGGATGGAAAAATCTGTCCAAATGGTCATTAAGCTGTTTGTTAGCAGTGATTGGAGTATGAATAAGAGTTTCCTGCTAAACTGTGACCTGTTTGGTAGGAGGAAGAAATGAAAATAGAACTAAAGTTCATCTCTGACTGCACACGTATGCTAACTGTGTAGGAATTCCAACAGCAGGTTTTTCTCCCTTGGTTCTGGGGGTTTGGGATGTGAGAGGTGAGGAGCAGCCCTGAGATCTGTGTGAGGAAGTTCATGTCCATTGGAGTATGACCAACATGTCTGTCAGAGCCAGAACGGGCTGTGGAGTGCAAGAAAGGGCTGTGGAAACTGTTCCAATGAATGTTATTTACTAAAATTCCATTTGGAAAAAATATTTTTTCTATTTCAACTTCCTAGTTTGGCCAGTCCTTCCTGTAGCTCTGGCATCTGAGCTACAACGGGACCTTTAAACAGTTACACAACCACAGCAATTTAATGGGAGAAGCTGCTGGGACAGTTAGTCACTGGAATCTGCATTTTTCCAGGATTCGGGTTCTGTGGATGCAGGCAGGGACGTCCACAGCGGCACCTGGTGGCGCCTGGCAGAGGTGTCCCAGAGCTGTCCCTGCCCAGGAACTCCATGAGATGGAGCCACGGGATTGAGCCATGGGATGGGGCCATGGGATGGAGCCATGGTGCCATGGGATGGTGCTATGGGATGGAACCACAGGATGGTGCCATGGGATGGTGCCATGGTGCCATGGGATGGCGCCATAGTATGGAACCACAGGATGTTGCCATGGGATTGTGCCATGGTGCCATGGGATGGTGCCACGGGATGGAGCCATGGTGCCATGGGATGGTGCCATAGTATGGAACCACAGGATGGTGCCACGGGATGGTGCCATGCTGCCATGGGATGCTGCCATGGTGCCATAGTATGGAACCACAGGATGGTGCCATGGGATGGTGCCATGCTGCCATGGGATGGAGCAGTGGAGTCACAGGATGGTGCAGTAGGATGCACCTTTGGGAGCTTAAACCTACAGGGCAGCGTGCCCTTTGCCCCACTGCTGCCCCGCTGCTGTTGGGGTGTAGCCATTTATTGAATTTGCCTGAAAAAGAAGTGAGGTTTCATCTGGATTATCAAAATTTTAAAGTGTGTCTGAAGCTGGGACAAGAGAGGGAGATTTGGGGTCTGTTGCAATAACAGTAGCATGATTTGTGTAAAATATACTTCTTTGTGGGTGAGGTATAACCATGACCTTGAGCTGTTAAGGGCTGGATGCTTGAGATCTGTCACTTTTTTTGAAGCTGGATAGCAGCCGTTTTCATCCCAGCAAAATAGAGAGCAAAGTGTGCTTATCATGGTGTCTGCAATGATCCTGAGATCAAATACTTGACAGTATCACAGGTACAAGTTATTTCCACTGCAATTTGTTCACGGCAAAGTGTAATACCTCAATCTGATAAGGGTAAACCAAAGGATTTTCTTTTAAAAGCTTAGAAATGAGTTTTTCAAAGTCTTTTAAAAATATGTCTTCAAATAAAAAGTTGTGGCAGGAGAATAAACTCCAAAAATAAATTATGAAAAGAAACTATAACATAAAAATATTTGTGTAATTCTTTTTTTTATCAGTTCTAGGTCTCGTTCAAGATCCTATTCTCCATCTCACAACAGAGAAAGGAACCACCCACGAGTGTATCAGAACCGTGATTTCAGAGGCCATAACAGAGGATACCGGAGACCGTATTATTTCCGTGGCCGAAACCGAGGGTTTTATCCCTGGGGCCAGTACAACCGAGGAGGATACGGGAATTACAGATCCAACTGGCAAAACTACCGCCAGGCCTACAGCCCTCGCAGGGGGAGGTCGCGCTCCCGCTCGCCCAAGAGGAGATCTCCTTCCCCAAGGTCCAGGAGCCATTCCAGGAATTCTGATAAATCATCTTCCGACCGCTCAAGGAGGTCTTCCTCTTCCCGCTCGTCCTCGAATCATAGTCGGGTTGAGTCTTCCAAGCGTAAATCTGGAAAGGAGAAGAAATCATCCTCCAAGGATGCCCGGGCATCCCAGGCTGCGGGAGATAACCAAGGAGACGAGTCTAAGGAGCAGCAGTTTTCAGGAGCTGGGGCTCAAGATGCCAAGGCATCCGAGGGATCAAAAGCGTGGCAAGATGTCAGCAGCTATGGCACGGGCTCCACGTCCAGAGGGTCGGTGTCGGAGCTGAGCCCCCGGGAGCGCAGCCCTGCCCTCAAGAGCCCGCTGCAGTCGGTCGTGGTGCGGCGGCGCTCACCCCGGCCCAGCCCCGTGCAGAAGCCGAGCCCGCCGCGCTCCAGCCCGTCCCCGATGGGCTCTGCCGCCCAGAGCGGCTCCACCTCCTTCCAGGGGGGCTCCCACCAGAGCCCCTTCGAGC
>NW_005054478.1:95814-105872 GCF_000277835.1 Geospiza fortis | reverse complement strand
AGACCCCGACCCCCCCGCGCTCCAGCCCGTCCCCGATGGGCTCTGCCGCCCAGAGCGGCTCCACCTCCTTCCAGGGGGGCTCCCACCAGAGCCCCTTCGAGCACGGCTCGGCAGGAATGAGCCCCACCAGAAAGAGCCCGGTGTGCAAAAGCCCCACACCTGTCAGTTCACTGTATGGTGCCGCTCCAAAGGAGGAGGGCACGGCTCCCGCAGGAGGAGCCTTCTCCAAGAGGCAAGTGATGTGTTTTGTGGTGCTGGGTTATTTTTTTGGGTTGCTTTTGAGGAGCCAGCTGCACATGTGGATGTCCATGAGCAGGGCAGGGGGCTGGGACAGGCTCCAGCTACAAGCTATGCCAGCATAATGCCAGCTCTGGGCCTGGTCCTTTCTGAATTATGGAAAAAAACCAGACAGCCTAGAGTTGTAGGAAGTTGGAATTGGTTTTCCAACTTGAATAGTTCTGAAGATTGTATATATTCCCTGCAAAAATGTTCATAGCCCTTGAACATTTGAAGTGGAGATTGCCCAAGGAGGTTTCTTGGCAGCTGGAAGCTCACATTTCCCGGTTACATATGTGTTGGTTATAGACATTTTTAGTGTTGCCTTCTGGAATTGTTAGGTACTGTAAATTAGAAGAAATTAATTAAATCCTACTGCATATCCTGCTGCAAGCAGCCTGGGGCAGGTGCAGCTGCAGTGCTCGTGCCTGTGTCTGTGGGTAGGATGAGAAACTAAAGCACCAAATACATCTCTAAAATGAAGACAGCCTTCCATGCAGAAGGCATCTGCTTCCATCATTCTCTAGATTAATCCACTGCAGATTGTGCCCAAAGGTGTCGCTTTGTTTTAAAAAATACAGCACCATTCACAAGTGCTTTCAAGTCTTTATTACAGTTTTTAAAGATGGTTTGATCTGATTCTATATTAAGGATATCTGAAATTTAAAAAGGGAAAAAACTCCTGTGACTCTTTATTTGGGCTTTCCAAAGCATGGAGCTGGTGTTTTTGAGCTTTCCTGCTGTCCCACAGAGCCAGGGTTTTGATTTGTGAATGCTTTAAAACTGTTCAGATGCTATAAACCAGCTGAATTGTTCTCAACAGAAGTGTTTTATCTTTCCCAGCAGCATATTCTCCTCTGTTAACCTGTTTGCTTTTATTTGTGTTTGCAGTCTGTCATGAAATATTTAGCTTACCTATGAAACTTGCATCCCAAATTTGAAGTAGCTTTTGAGGCTTTTATTTCCAGTGTGTTGTTAAAAGCAGAACAGTCCAATTTGAAAGGTTTGATGTGTTGTTCTCCTGAACCAGGTTTGTAAGTAAATAAACAGAGTGGGTAAGATGTTCCTCTTTTCCTTCCAATGCATCTGTGGGTCAGCTGGGTTTGATTTGTCCTTGAGCCTCATTCCATCAGTTCTGCATATCCATCTCCTTGTACATTTGCTGAATTTAGTGAGAACAAAAGTCTGAATTCAGGCTGAGTAATCTGCTTGACATTTTAATTATTTTAGGGCCTAGAGGCAGCTTTCAGTACATGCATAGCTTGGTGTTCTCTGAAGTTTTGACTCTTTGAACTCAAGAATTGACCTTACTGAGCTCTAATAAGAAACCTCCTGTAATATCTCTTTATGATCAGGTATCTGGAAGAGCAGAAGACTGAGAACGGGAAAGACAAAGACCAGAAAGTAACAAATGCTGAGAAAGAAAAAAGTAAAGAAAAAGGGAATTTCTCTGAGTTGGGATCAACAGATGGAAAGGCAAAATCTGACTCGTATGGATCGAAAGCTGACTCGGAGAAGGGATACCGCGGTAGCCAATCACCCAAGCGCTACAAGTTCAGGGATGACTTTGACAAGCTCAAGGTCCCAGAGTTCCACAAGGAAGGTCATTATGGGAAAGATGAAACAGATGAGCAGGACAAGAAAGACAAGGCAAAGGGCCGGAAAGATTCGGAATTTGATGATGAGCCCAAATTTATGTCTAAAGTCGTAGCGACTTCAAGTAAAAGTCAAGAAGAAGATAGGTCAGGAAAATGGGAAGGTGTGGTGTTCCTGCCACCTGGAAAAGAGAAGCAAAGGAAGCCTGATGAAATGGAGGAGGAAAGCTATTCTGAAAGATCCAAAAAAGAGGAGAGATCAGGATCCAAGAGAAATGAACCTGGTCACAGAGGTTTTGTACCTGAAAAGAATTTTAGAGTGACCACTTACAAGTCAAGCCAGGAAAAAAGCTCTTCCCCTCCACCAAGGAAGGCTTCTGAGGTGAAGGAGAAACCAGGCACCAAAGTAGAGGGGCTAACTCCTGGCAAATCCTCCTTTTCCATTACTCGTGAGGCCCAGGTCAATATTCGAATGGATTCCTTCGATGAGGATCTTGCACGGTAAGGATCTGCCAGCTTTTGAGCAGTCTCAGTAGTGATGTTTTTTCCTGTTTTTCATCCTGAGATCCCCATGTGCTTGCCAAGTGTGAGGAAGGCTAAGCAATATTGCATCACAATTTGTGGCTTTGGGAGCTAGAGATTAACTTTTTCCTAACCTTTGCTGTGTAAGATTAGTTTAGGATGCACCAGGCTCTGGGAAGAGCCCCAGATGGAGTCAGGTACTCAGTGGCTTCTGGCTGAGGGAAGCTGAGTTGTACAGGGGAGCTACTGTGCTGCTTAAATCCATTTGATTCTCTGCCATGTGTTTTACTACTCTTATTCTCCATGCAGCATTAGAATAGTGACCTGAATTATCACAGTAACCTGGAGCAGTGTGTTTGGGGATCTTTAAAGGAGCTCCTTGCTCACACTTTTGAGTACTCGTGGGTGCCTCCCTAATAACAACATAAACCATCAGTGAGCTCCCAGCTCCTGCAGAATTAAACACCTTAAATTGCTCTCCTTCACCCCATTCTTCTGTTTCATGGGCTTTTCTTTTTCCAGTCCCAGTGGCATATTGGCTCAGGAGAGGAAGCTGTGCCGGGATCTCGTGCACAGCAACAAGAAAGAGCAGGAATTCCGCTCCATTTTCCATCATATCCAGTCGGCTCAGTCGCAGCGCAGCCCTTCTGAACTGTTTGCTCAGCACATAGTGACTATAGTCCATCATGTAAGAGGTGGGTCAGGAGTCCATGTGTCCTCGGGGGAGGTTCAGTCCTGCCTTGCTCAGATCAGTGGGATTTGTGCACTCAAAATGCCTGGAGTTGTTTTCCAGCAGATATTCCAGAGATGAGAGCAGCAGCATGATCACAATCATCTTTATTTACATAAATACTCCTCTGCACAGGCAGAAGCTGTTCTTGTTATTACCTGAGAAATATTCAGAGTCTGAGACTTAGAATTTTGTGTTCTGATGAGTTTGTGACTCGCTTGAAGAAAATTGTGTTCATTTCACTGAAACACCAAAAATTGAAAGTGCAGTTTGTCAGCAGCACTAGAGCTCATCCCCATGGTGCTTCACTGACCTGCACCTGGGTTTTAACGGGCTGTGGGATGGGTGGGCTTTGTTCTTTTACAAAACTGGCACTAATATTTTGGGTATTTTTTTTCAAACCCCTGACAGAGCATCACTTTGGGTCTTCAGCTATGACGCTGAACGAACGCTTTACCAAATATCTAAAGAAAGGAATGGAACAAGATGCAGCTAAAAACAAAAAGAGCCCTGAAATCCACAGGTTGGTGCCATTAGACACTGTCTTAACATTGCAGAAGTATTCCAGATTTCATTTCTTAAACCCTGGAATAATTCCAGAATAATTAAAGTGTATAACTAGCTTCACCCAAAAAAACACAAAAAGGAAAAATATGGGGAGTTTTAAATACCATTGGAAATACTGGTCTGCTTTAAAGAACATTTGATATAAAATCTTCAGGTTCTTCTTATGAGCAAGGTTATATCTATGTATTTTTTTTCCTTTAGGAGGATAGATATATCTCCCAGTACTTTTAGAAAACATGGATTCTCTCAAGAGGAATCGAAAAGCTCCAGAGATCCTGGCTTCAAGGTGAACTGTTACTCTGATTAGTTTAATTCAACAAAATGAGTGCATTGGGCATGAACTTAACAGTGATGTTTTTGTTTAAATTACTCTCTACTTAAGTTTGTGTTTTTCTTTTAAGGATGGGCATAATTCTAAAAATGAACTACAAAGGGTTAATTTTTATTAAAAATGTATCAACAACCTTTGTGAAGTGGTTAGACTATGGTAAATGACCCCAAAGTCAATTGAGGTGAGCTTGAGAAAAAAGAGAGGATTTTTGGAACAAGTGCCCATGATGAGAGAAGAGACTTTTTGTGATATTTTTCTGCTTGTAAGTATGATTAACTCCATTGTTACGTGCAATTTTGCCAACCATGTTTTCAAAGACATGCATGTCAAAAAGAGGAAAGTAAAACTAAATGCTGAGCTAAAGCAGATACACTATTAAGCAGTTGATAAATTTTGTTCTAACAACTGACTGTGCCATTTCTGTTGATTGCTGTTACTTTAACATTCAGCACTTGTCTTAGATCCAGAGCATTTAGGATTGAGTGTTTTAGCTTTGCTGAGTAGATGAATGTTAAGCCATTGCACTCACTGTAAACAATCATAAAAAAGGCTTAACGTAAAATGTTTGAGATTTTAACCTTTGTTTATTCACCTTCATACATATTTACATTGAAGAGATTTTAACCAGCCCTGCTGAAACCTTACTTGTTTCATATTTGTTTTCGATTTTTTCCAAACACACTTGTGGCTTGACATGGACGATGGTGAGATGGATTTGATGGGCCTGAACTCTGAGCATCAGCTTGGCAGAGTGTGTTATAAACGTGGTTTCCAAACAGCTCGCCAGCCTTCCGTGAAACAGACGTGCCCTCCCAAACCCAAATAGGTGTTTGCTGTGCCACATAAGGGAGCTGCTGCTGATTTTGTCACTTATCTGTCATCCATCGTGTTGGGAGCAGTTTTATTCTCAGAGTAGAAATTAAAGCTCTTTGCCTGGGGAAAGTAGAAGAGCAAAATACCAAAACAAAATGCCTGCTTTCACTCCTGCGTTATTTGACATATTTATTTAAACAAAAAAGTGGTTAGAAACTCATGTAAGTAAAAATTTAACAGCTAGAGAATTACTAATCCTTTTGTATTTAATTGAAGGCGATTAATTTGATGTATGTTGCATATCAAGTTGTACAGTTCCCAGGATGAGTGTTGTGTAAATGCAGTAGCAATGGCTGAGGCTGGGTGTTGATACCAACATGGTGTAAGGCTTCCTGCTGCCCAGTTACCTGTTTGTCAAACCACAGCCACTGTCACTTAGGGCAGGCAGCAGAATCTCACCCAGGTGCCACAGGGCTCAAAGGAGGAGCAGGGACAACAACTGCTCCTTTCCCAAAGAAACTCCTAATCCCTTCTTGAAGTACCAATTTAAATACAGCTCAAAGCAAGCATTGCCAGGTGTCTTTTATGTTTGTTTTGAATTAGCAATGTAAATTTAGTTTTAATTTTTCATGCAGCTGGTGGGTTTTTGCTCTGAGAGACACCAGCTTGCTTTAGCAGACTTGGCAGGACTGTGGGAAACACACACAGTGTGTCTGTGGGGCTTTGTGGCACCTGTCACACGGTGCCCTCCAGCCCAGGGGAAGGAGCTGTAGGTGGCATCTGCACCCAGTAAATCTTCCTGACAGACATAGTAATGCCTCCCTATCCATGGGATGTTGGCCTTCTCCCAGACCCCTTGGATGCTGCCTTTCACTGGCTTCCTCCTGCCCCTTGGATCACTAATCTTGGGTAGCTCCAAGCAGCAACGAGCTTTTGCTTCTCCCAGAGTGTCACTTTTAGACCTGGGATTAAAATCCCTCTGGCCCCTGCCCAGGTGACACTGTCAGCAGGACCTCAGGTGCACCCATGGGCCATCAGAGAGCGCTGCCACACTGTCCTTGTGGTCCATAAACAGCTGGATGGGATCCCCAGGTTGTTCACATCCTTGCTGGCTGTGGTGTACAATAAATGTCAGCTTCCATGTCTCCCTCCCCTCTACCAGACTGTTTATTTTAATACTGCTTAAAGAGGAGATTAAAAGTTTAAAAATCAGTGATTTTAAGTGTAGGAAAATTGAATTCTGACAAAGGCAGACTTACTGAAATATAGTGCATTATTTGACATCTTAAAGTGGAATATTCATTAGTGGTCAGTTAAACTCCAGTTCTCCAGAAGTCTGTGCAGTCAGTAAAGCAAAGTAAATGGTGCTGAGCTGGGGCACTGCAGACCTTGTGTTCAACTCTGCCCTCCCTCTCCTCTGCATTTGTAGGCTGAAGGGAAATATAAGGACGACCCTGTTGATCTGCGCCTTGATATTGAACGCCGTAAAAAACATAAGGAAAGAGATCTTAAACGCGATAAATCCAGGGAGTCGGTGGACTCGAGAGATTCAAGTCACTCAAGGGAAAGATCAACTGAGAAAACGGAGAAAAGTCACAAAGGCTCAAAGAAAAAGTATGTAGGAAACCCAGTAGCCATTTCCTTGTGCCTCTCGTGTCTCTGCTGCTCAGGTTGGAGACGACACCGTGCACAACAGTTGTGCGCACAGTTGTGCACCTGTGACATAACTCCTCCAGTGGCCTGAGCTACCCCTCTGCGTGTCGTCTCGCTATCATTGTATCTCTCAGAAACACTAAATAATTGTAAAAGGTAGATGGGAAAGCTCCATGTGTCAGGATGGGTGAGTCACTTTTCCTTCTTGTTCCTGTTGTGTCAAGAGAGAAACAGCCATGTTAAAATGACTTGGCTTTGATGTTCATTTAATCCTTTTCTATTAGCTTCATTTTCCATTTGACTAAAACTCCATGGATGCATGCTAAGCTGAGAGCAGATGGTGTAAACACCTTAGGAAGGAGCAACAAGTTCCTTCAGGAGAGGTCTTGGGCCCTGTGTTAAAGCTCTTGCTATGGCTTTTCCTCTTGTAGTAGGAAAAGGAGAGCATGGCATTGATAAGACGGTGATAAAAAAGTGGTTTTGTATCTGATGGGTCACAGCTGAGTGCCTAATGCTGTTGTGTCCCACTCCCCTCCGTTCCCACCACTGGAACAGGAAACACCGACGGGTGCGTGAGAGGTCCAGGTCCAGCTCCTCATCGTCGTGGTCCTCTCACTCAGTCAAAGCAGAGGAGTATCCCGAGGAGACTGAGGAGAGGGAGGAGAGCTCCACAGGCTTTGACAAGTCCCGCCTTGGGACTAAGGAATTCTCTGGTCCAAATGAGAGAGGAAGAGCGAGAGGAACCTTTGTAAGTGTTCTCCATCCCTGCTCCAAGTGTTCTCCACCTGTGCCCTGAGGGTTGGTTCCCAAAGTGGGCAGGAAGTGGCTGTTGTGTGTTGCTTTGTCAGTTAAAGCTGCCCTGGAGGAGAAGCCCTCAGGGTGGTGAATCCCAGTGGAATCATTCAAGGTTTAGAGCATCAGCCAGGCTGCTGGGCTGTGCTGTGGGCAGCAAACTCCAGCAGAACAAAGCCTGGAAGCTTCTGTGCATTAGTGATGCTGAGCAGCCCAATGGGCACACGCTGTGCTTCCACTGGGGTGTGGCCATGCTTATGTGTGCAGTCCATGTACAGAGGGGTCTCACCTGCTTGGGGTTGCCCTGGAAATGCCTCTGCGTGATTTTCATCAGCTTTACAGGGGCTGTGATGTGCTGTGTGATCCGGTGAACTAAAAATCCAAAACCATGAGTGCAGGAGGTGGTGTGGCCACACTAAAGCTGTCCTCTTACTTTAGTGATAGGTTTTAGAGGTGTTTTGGATGGGATGTTGGGTATCTTGGGAGCCCTGGAAGCTGGCTGGGGTGGGAGGATTCTGCCTCTGCAGCTGCTCTATTTTTCTCCTCTGTGTTGCTTTTGCAGCAGTTCAGAGCTCGAGGGAGAGGATGGGGCAGAGGCAACTTTTCAGGCAACAACAACAGCAACAGTGGCGGCAACAACGACTTCCAGAAGCGCAGCAGAGAGGAGGAGTGGGACCCTGAGTACACACCTAAGAGCAAGAAATACTACTTGGTACGTACCTGGGTGCTGAGACACCCATGTGCTCCAGGTGTGTCTGGTCTCAGGTGCTTTAGAGGCGAAAGCACCCGCTGTCACTGACACACCAGGTAAGGCTTTGGGTGACACTTCCCGGGCGGCTGCTGGCTCCTGCCTAAAGAGAGCTTGTTCCTGCTCCCTGTAGAGTGGTTCCCACTAAGTGGATCCCCAAGGGCGGTCGCAGAGGCGCGGTGCAGGGCGGTGCCAGCCTGTCTCACCTGCTGTCCTTGGCTTCCCGTGCAGCACGACGACCGCGAGGGCGAGGGCACGGACAAGTGGGTGAACAGGGGCCGCGGCCGTGGCGCCTTCCCCCGGGGAAGAGGCCGCTTCATGTTCCGCAAGTCCAGCACCAGCCCCAAGTGGGCTCATGACAAGTTCAGTGGGGAAGAGGGAGAAATCGAAGACGACGAAAGCGGAACGGAAAACCGGGAGGAAAAGGACGCCCTGCAGACGACGGCCGAGTAGCCGCGGGGTCCGCGCGGTGCTGGGAGCCCTGGCAGGAGGGGAGGGGTCAGGCTGGTGCTGGGGTGTCAGGGTGATCCCCACGTGCTGAGCAGAGCCCTGGAGAGCAGCTCGGAAACCATCCCAACGTTGTTTAACTGCATTTCCAGAGTTCAGCCTCCCCAAGCACGAACTGGGACTGATCCATCATTTACGCTCGGATCCACTCCTGGAGTTTCTCTTCCCAAAGACTTCTCTTCCCTTCTGGACTGGATATGGTCAAGCACTGGGTGAGACCCCAGATTTTCCCTTCTCTGTGACCTTATGGATGGTCGGTTATTTTTTGGTAACAGGCTTTGAGGACAATGTGGTTTTAGTTTGTGCCCACCTGACCTCACCTGTCCTGACATTTTGTTTCTCTTTTATAATTTGACCCAGTGATAGTCGGGGTTCACTCGCCCGCTCAAATTTTCCTCCCCTATTGTGTATTCAATTTTCTAAATTCTGCTTATTTTAGGCCTTTACATACGTAGTAGCATCAATTCAGAGATAATTTTGGAAACTATTTTTGGTTCTTATAAATAAGAAAATAATGAAGCATGTGAGTAAACATCTAAATGTTCATTTGTTGGGACCAAACTGCTATGACCTTTTTTTTTTTTTTTAACTTTTTTTTAATGTAACAGTTGAGTTTAGGGCCTTTTAAAAATTATGTTTTCCTTTTATGTTGGAAGTTAACAAAATTAGCATGGTTTAAAAGAGAAAAAAAATTACACCCTACTTCTGGCCACTGTTTGTGTTCACTATTAGGCCTGGTGTGTGCTGGACCCCAAACTGCTTGTAGCATTTGTGTCTCCTCCCTGCAGCTGGTTGTGACCCGAGTGCCCTTTCCAAGGTGACACAGTTTTCTAAGGAACTTCCGAATTCTTCTTGGGGAAAAATATAAATGGGAGATGAGAATTTTTCAATATTTTTTATTAATCTTTTTATAAAACCAAAAAGCAGATTCCTCCTGAGCTGGTTGAGGACGGCCCTTAGGATGCATTTCTTTTTATCTTCTACTTTATTCTGGAGCAGTTTGTGAGGGTTCCCGGCCAGGTCTGAGCCTGGGCGGGGAGGCACAGCCGTGCCCATGCTCCCCCTGTCCCTCTCCCCAGGATTGCTGTGCTGTTCCCCACACACCAGCTAGAGTTTGGTTTGTTTTGACTTGAACAGTTCCTGTTTAGCAAAGCCCCGAAGTTTGTTTATGCAAATAAAATACAATAAAATAAGTCATAGGTGTAACTCTGCTTGGTTTGTGTCCTGAGTTGCTGGGTGGGAGCCTGAAAGGACCAAGGAGCAAAAGGGGAGCAACTCCCTGTTGAGTTTTATGCACTAATAGATAATTCAGCCTCTCTTTTGGCAGTAATTGCCTGGGGACAGTGGTGACACAGCCACAGGCCCTGCCTGCTGCCAGCAGGGATTGTACCCATGCACAGGAGCAGCTCCATCCTTCCCACCAGGAGCGCACAGGGGCTGGTCCTGGTGCTGGGCAGCTGCAGCCCCGTGTGCTGCCCTGCCTGGAGCCCAGCAGCAGCTGCTTCTCCATCCCTGCCATCCCAA
>NW_005054478.1:94324-95664 GCF_000277835.1 Geospiza fortis | reverse complement strand
AGGAATGCTGTGCCCAGTGTTCCCAGCTCCTTGGCCTGAGTGGCCACACCTGGGGAGTGCAATGGAACCTCTGTTCTGCCATCCTTCTCTGCCCTATGGTTGATTCCCAGCCCCCTCCCTGCCCCCATCTCGCTATTGCTGGGCTGGATGCGTTTGGCCAAAAGGAATATCCAGGCTGTCTCCTGGAGCAGGCAGTGGCCATGACCAGCCAGGATCCCTGGTGTCACACTGACCCTTCAGGCCCTGCGGAGGGACGGCTGCAGTGTGACCACCCCCTGCACTCACACGCTGTGGGTTTCGGCCCCTCTGCGGTTTGGGTTTCACTTCCCCTCCAGCCGAGGGTGTCAGAACCGCTGTGAGACCCGGCTGCGTGTGAGCCGGCACCCCGGGCCAGCTGCGGTCCTGGCTCCCCCCGCAGCCATGGCTCCGTCACGCAGGGAAGGAGCCCCAGTGGGGGCCCCAGGCTGGGGGTGCCCAGGGGAGACACGGCTCTGGGGGGCTCTGCTGTGCCAGCACCCAGCGCCCTCCAGTCCCACCCTCATCCAAAGCCTCCCCCACAGCCCAAACCCAGCACAGAGAGTCCCCTGAGCCTGGCCCTGGTGGCCATCCAGCCCTGGTGTCCCGTCGGGATGGCCGGGTAGCCCCGAAAGGGCATGAGGTGGGTTCGGGGAGCCGTAGTCTCCCGTGGGGCACAGGGATACGGCGTGGACCAGCACTGAGGTGCGCCCTGCTCAACTTCCTTCCCAGCGTGGAGCTGATTTCCTCCAGCATCACGTGCACGGTGTGGGGCTGGGGCAGCCTGGCACGGCTCGGCTCGTCTCGGGGCAGCCCCGCAGCGCCAGGTAGGAGGGAGCAGCCGGGGGTCCCACACACGGGGATCATGCCAAGGGAAGCGCCCGTGTGTGATCGCGCTGCTCCAGGGCTGGGCTGGGCTCTGGGGCAGCTGCTGGAGAGGGGCGGGCAGGATGCCAGGCACTTCTGGGAACTTCTGGGCACCATCACCCTGTGCCACCAGAGCCAAGGAGCACCGGGGCCTTGCATAGGGGTGTCCTCATCCTGCAACCCTTGGTGCTTCAGCCGTATCTTTGGCTGGGTAATCCCAGCACCATTTCTGGTGTCCGCAAGGCCTCTGTGACAAGGGCTGTGCTGGTGGCAGCAGCAGGGACCAGGTAGCAATCGGGGCTGCTGGCCCACCATGGGGTCAATGGCCCACCACAGGGACATGGTGGCCCACCACAGGGACAGCCTGGCCAGCTGTGGTGACAGGGGGGCCTGCCATGGGGACAGGGCGGTCCATCATGGCCTGATGTCCTGTATCCCACCACGCCAGTGGGTTTGTC
>NW_005054478.1:92498-94314 GCF_000277835.1 Geospiza fortis | reverse complement strand
TTCAGCAGTTCAGGGATGCTGCTGTGCCGTGGATGGTGGGGATGACACCCTGCCCATGCTGCAGCGCTCACGGCAGCTCTGCAGCTGCCTGCTCTGCCTCACACAGAGGAAGCGCCGACCACAGCAGGGCTGGTGCGGGGCTGGGAGAGGCTGGGACAAGGAGGGTCCTTCCCCAGCACCTGACGAGCCCCTTTGCTCCCCAGCAGCTGCAACCAGAGAGAAGAACAAGGAGGGAGAGGACAGGGAGCCCCCCGGGTGAGTCCTGGGCTGGAGGAGAGGGAAGGACAGAGATGTGCCTGAGCCAGGGCATGTCACGAGCAGGAAGCACTTCCTGCCCCTCTCTTGTCACTGCTGGTCCCAGCCCCAGCCTTGCTTCTGCTTCCTCTACCCAGAGCTCCCAGCGCCAGCAAGGATGGAGCCGACCAAGCTCCCACTCACCAAGAGGATGGCTCCTGCTCCCCCCATTCCTGCCAAGACCAAACCAGCCCCCGTGCTGGCCACCAAGTAAGAAACGTGGCTGTGCTGGGGTGTCCGGGGCCACTGCGATGTCCCAGTGCCAGCACCATGCTCAGAGCTGGCCTTGGCATGGGGCTGGCACATCCCAGGCTGTGCCACTCACACCTCTGCTGTCCCCAGGCCCAGTGACCCCCAGCCCAGCACCTCAGCTGACATGGAGTGGGGCAGAGCTGGTGACCCAGGTAGGATGCAGGGGCCATGCAGGGGCCTGCAGGGGTGGCCGGGCCCTGCCCAGCACCAGGGGCTGATTCCTGTTCTTTCTTTGGCAGATGCCAATAGCTTCAACGTGGTGTCAGTGACCACAGCCAGGCTGAGCCACCCCACAGCCACACGGCCACGAGTCCCCGGCCAGCGGCCCCCCAGCATGGTCCTGGGGAGCACGGGGGGTCCCCATGGGGGGGAGCAGCCCCAGGGGCTGCCCCGTGCTGCCCTCTGTGCCCCTGTCCCCAGCACGGGGCAGGCGTCTGTCCCACCATGGAGCACAGAGGGGCTGGAGGTGCTGGAGGGGAGGCCACTGGCCCTGGAGGATCTGAAGGCTGAGGTCCGGACCCTGCACATCGTCGTGGACCTGATGCGAGTCCAGCACCTGTGAGTGGGGATGGGGGTGTCAGGGGGTCCCCAGTGGCTCCTGGCTGCCTGTCCTGGCCCCAGCTGAGCCACCCTGGCGTGTTGCAGGCGGGACCTGCAGGAGCTGCGGCAGGAGCTGTGCCAGGAGCGGGCTCAGCGCCAGGCGCTGCAGGTGAGTCCCTGCCAGGAGTTGCTTTATCCTGGGGTCCCCTGTGCCCCCCAACAATCACAGCCTCTCCCCACAGGCGGAGATCGAGCGGGTGAGGAAGGGGCTGCCCTGTTAGCATGGGGGGGCAGGTGGATAGCACATGGTTCCCTGTGCCCACCCCCCCCCAGCCTGGTTCTGCACCCATCGGATACCAAAGCCCACCCCACACCCAGGCACTGCTCCCTGAAGCATAACAGCCCCATGAACTATAGAAATCGTTTAAAATAAACTATTTTGGGTACAAAGTGCTTGCTGTGTGGGGGTTGCTCATGGCTGCCATGCCCCTGAAGGGTTGGGCTGGTCCTGTCAGGTACAAACGGTCCCACCATGGCCCAAGGGGTCCCTCCAGGGCCCATGGCAGGGTTGGGGCAGGGCCTCCTCCCCTTCCACCTCCCCCTCCTCCTCCTTCACCCCCGCACAGTTTCCCAGGCCAGCTCCAGTCCCAGCCCCAGCACATCCTGGCCTCCAGCCACTGGAGAACATCTGGAATACATCTGGATCCTGCTGGCGCTGGCGGCAGGGGGG
>NW_005054478.1:90374-91124 GCF_000277835.1 Geospiza fortis | reverse complement strand
CCGCCGCCCCCCGTCCTTCCTGAGGGAGCGGGACGGATGCGGCTCCTCCTGGCCACGGCATCAGGCGGGTCTGTGGCACCGGGCCAGGGCTTGCATCCCATGCCCGGCCATGGGATGGGTCACGGGGCAGAGCAGGGCCCCAGCACCAGGCTGCCGGTGCTCATGGGCACACACGAGTGCTCCACACACTCCTGGGGCAGCGTCCCTGTCCCTGTCCCCCACACTGCTCCGGCCCAGCTCCAGCCTTGGTCCTTTGCCGTGGGACCCTGCAGGGCAGGGACAAGGCCAGGCACAGTGCAAAGGCCACCAGGCCAGGACAGCGGGAAGGATGGGCAGCAGGGCAGTGGGAAGGATGGGAGGCAGGACAGCGGGCAGGGCAGGGCAGGGCAGGAGAAAATTTGGCCCTGGCAGGGGACGAGCTCATTCTCAGAAACAGCTCCAGAGAGGGAGGAATGAGGAAAGAAATGCAGAAAATGTGACACATCAGCAAAACCATCCCGGACATCCAGAGCTGAGGGGCCGCAGCACATTCTGGGGCTGGGCAGCCCCTCTAGTGGGCCACCCCAAAACAAGGCCACCAGGATCCCTAGGAGGGCAGGGTTCCCTTCCCTTGGAGCAGCTGCACGGCCAGCCCTGCTCGGCAAGGGGCTGCGGTGGGCTGGAGGGGCACAGCCCCCCATGGAACCCCTGCCGGTGGTGGGACATTGATGGGGCCGGGCTGGCTGTAGGGCCCGTGGGTCCCCAAGAGCC
>NW_005054478.1:68419-89643 GCF_000277835.1 Geospiza fortis | reverse complement strand
CACGAGCCTCCGCATCCCAGCGCTGTCCCCAGCGGCCGCTCCAGGCTGGCCCGGGAGGGACAGGCCCAGCGGGACTCAGGGCACTGGGCCTTGGGGCAGGGCAGGGCTGGGGTCCCATGGGGCACTCAGGGCCGCTGATCTGTGAGCCTGCCCCCCTCCCAGAGCACATCAGTACCCCAAAATCCCCCATACCACACATCCCTCCCACCCCTTCCCTGTGGGGTCACCGGGCTGTCGTATGAAGTTTTATTGCCGACATGCAGGAGTAGTTCCGATGTAGTACAAAAATAACATTTTTATACAAATTTTTTTCCTTTTTTTTTTCTTTTTCTTTTTTTTTTTTTTCCTTACAACAGGCTCTGTCCCACCGTGGCCCTGTGGCCCCCATGCCCCCTGCACCACCCCCTTCCAGTTTGCCTTAGCACAAGTGAATTGACCGGTGCTGCCACTGCAGGATCCTGGTGTGATACAGCCTCAGGGAGTCCCAGAATATTGCTTTTTGCTTTAACATTGGGGAAAAACAGTAAAAATAAACAGGGAATGAGGCAGGAGAGAACCAGAAGGAGAGAGCAGGGCCCTGCTGGGGTGCTCAGGGGATCCCTGCCCTGCTGCTGGTGGCACAGGGGGGTGATGAGCCCATGGGACAGACCCATCATTTAAAAATAAAATAAATAAGGCGAAAGAGTTGGGGCTACTGGCTCAGCTGGGGTGGTGCAGGGAGCTGGTCTGTGTTAGTGTTCACGAGGCCCTGCCTGGCCACAGGGCCTTGGCGAGGCGCAGGCAGGACGTAATGCCCAACACGGCCAGGGAGGTTCAGGTCCAGCCCCTGTCCCCACAAAGCCACTGCTGGCGTGGCCCAGCTTAGACCCCGTCCCCTTCCCCAGCCCGGGGCAAGAAAAGGCAATAACACGCTACAAACATCTGCAACTCGCTCCCTGCCCACACTAAGAGAGCAGTGCAGCCCCAAAAAGGAAGGCAGCCCCCCCAGCTCCAAGCCTCCCTGCTCACAGGGTTGGCAGGAGGGTGATGCCAGGGCTGGGAGCAGCCAGGAGCAGGGAAGGAGGCAGCTGAAGAAGGTGCTGCTTTGAGCAGGAGCCCTGGGCAGGGCACTGGGAGCCCTGGGAGCTCTGTGTGAGAACAGTTCATCTGGCAAGACAGGCATCCAGTTCATAAATGAGGCTCAGAAACAATCGTTCCTGCTCTCAGCACAGGCCAAAGCTCTTCCAGTGGCACCAGGTGACAAACCAGGATGTCCTTCCCCTGCTTTGGCATGAGGGCAGAGGCAGCCCCAGGTTTGGGCTGGGATGGCAAGAAAAGCTGGGAACAAATACAGTAGAGACTTCAGCCAGCCCCTCCTATCTCTAGGCGAATTATTCTGGGAAGCTTTTCACATTATAACTCATATATTACATCTGTACCACAACTGAGGGGGAAAACGCTAAATCAGAATTAATGCAACTGTAACTGCACCTGGGATATGCTACTGAAAAATAAGATTAAATCATAGATCCTTAGAAACGAAAGGATTCAGTGAGAGGTGGGAGAGGGGGCAGGGGCCCTGGCAGGCCAAGTCCTGCAAAACCTTTGAAGTGGGGACAGGATCTGATCCCTGCCTGGACGACTCCTCAACTCCTGCCTGAGGCGGTGGCCGGGCTCTCCGGTCACAGCAGTGGCCACGCAGGACTGGCCGGCATGGCCAGACCAGGTGGCACGTAAGGACAAAAACAGATTTGATGCAGATGAAGGGAAGTGGGAGGTTTCAAGAAATTCTGCCTTTCGAGAAACCCTGATAAATCCAAGCTTATTCAAACCACACGGAGCGGGTGCCACGGGCCGGCCCCGCGCTGCACGGCCACGGCTCTGTGCCAGCAGCTTCACCCTTGGAAGTCTCCTCCTCCTTTCCCACGGGCTTTGCTCGATCCAGAGAACAGCATGGTTAAAAAGACAAGAGAGGTAGATTACAGTCATGATCAAAAGCAGATTAGTCATCTAGGCTTCGATTTTAAAAAAACAGATTCCAGAAGATGCCAAGAGGTTGCTGCTTCCAAAACTAGCTTTTCCAAAAGTCTTCTCCGTCCGGGGCGGGTGTGAGTGCGTGTCCCTGGACAGAGCTTGGGATTGCTACATTATTCCCCGTCGTGGGACACCGGTATTGCTGTAGGCTGGAGCAGGCGAGGTGAGGGCAGACTGCAGGGTGGTGCTCGTGCTCTTGGGGCATGGGGAGCTACTTCCGGAGGTACCTCTGGGCCAGGATGGCCGCGTCCAAAGGGTTCATGGGCTGCGCGTCGTGGCCCAGGCGCCGCACGGGCGGGATGTTCCCGAACTGCCGCTTCTGCAGGAAGCTCTTGGCCTCATGCAAGGTGTTCTTCTCCTCAGCCAAGAGCAGCTGCTGTCTCATGTAGTTCTCGAACTCGTACTGGGAGCACTCCTCTGTCACCTTCACCTGCAGAGATCGACCTGTCAGAGACCTGGCAGCCCCACGGCTTCTCTGATGGGCCTGAGCTACCACGGGATACCTGGGATCCTAATGCAGGAAAGGGACCTGCTGCTGGGGATGCAGGCAGGACTCCTCATGAGCTAGAAGTGCCACCAGGACACAGCATCTCTGTCCTTACATGGCTCATCCCAGCCCTGGCAGCACTGAGGCTGCAGCTGCCTGACCCCTGTCCCTGCAGCACCATCACAGATCCTGCATGGCTGTCCCTGGGCAGCCAGGCTGTGGCCAACACTTCTAGCATGAAACAAACCGGCAGGAAAACAGGATGTTTGCTCCCATGGCAGAGCTCACTGGGAGCCAGAGCCAACACTGACTGCTGCCTCCTCCCAGCATTCCCAGCTGTGTGAGAGGGAGTGAGCGCTGCTGGGAGCGGAGTGAGCTGCTCTCATCAGCTCCGGGGCCGAGCTCACTTCCTGGCAGCTCAGCCAGCTGGATGTGCCTCCTGCTCCCAGCAGCATTGGCCTTTCCTTCCGCTGCACAACGTGAGGGACTCAGCTCTGTCCTCCCCACCCTCCCCTTCCCAGCTGAGGGACACAATGGGCGCCATCACAGGTGGACTGGCGCAGCAGCACAGAAAAGCAGTTCTGGGGAAAGCAGGGAAACCTACCTCCTGGGGGTTTTCAGGATTAGCCACTTGGTCATCTATGTCCGGCACCACTTGCAAAGGGCCACTCAGCGAGGACATGGACTGCCTGGAGGAGAGCACAGCATTGGGATCCAGAGCATGGCACTGGCTCAGCCACCCTCACCCAGCTCCAGGGAGATCCCACTGGGATGGCCATGGCTACCATAAGCATTTGCACAGGCCTCTCCAGCTGTATCCATCAGCACACAGTGGTGGACATGTGGGATTTAAAGGCTTACTGCAGTTCTCAGACTCTCCTCTGGTGAGGTGAGCCAGCCACAGCTGGAACAACACAGCCTGTGGCCAGAGACAGCATGTCCTGTCTCCCCTTGCACATACCAGGACGCTATGATGGAGCTGAGGGAATCCAGCACTTCAGAAGCCGTCAGCCGCTGCTGCGGGTCCAGGACGAGCAGTTTCCGGATCAAGCACACAGTGTTTTCTGAGACCCGGCCATCCCTGGGACAGACAACACAGGGTGAGCCTGGGCTGGGCACAGTGTGGCAGGATGGATGTGCGGGAGCACAGGCCAGGAGCTACAGGAGCCAGGAGCTACAGGAGCCAGGAGCTACAGGAGCCACCACTGCTCTGCTCCTCCCCACAAGCTGTCCCAGCCCTGCTCCTGCTTCCTGCACCCAGCCTGTTGTCGGTACTGCTGTGACCCTTGGGGTGCTGAGGGGAGCCCCTCCAGCTGCAGCTGGCCCAGTCAGCCCCCCGTGGGCAGGCAGGAATGGCAGGCTGTACTCACTCGGGGATGGTGTACTCGGCAGCCTTGATTTTGCGGAAGAGCTCCTGAGGTATGCTGTCGTAGAAGGGGAACTGGCCGTAGAGCATGGTGAACAGCACCACCCCCAGCGCCCACATGTCACTGGGCTTCCCACGGTATGGCCGGCCTGCAGGGAGAGGGCACACACAGCCTGGAAATCCTGGAAAGCACAGCCTTGGCAACCCCCTCACCTCCCACAGCAGAGGTGCTGAGTAACCCTCACATGGGACCCTTTTTCTAAGCATTAACCAAAACACTTAAGGCTTCCCATAACATCACACCAAAACTCTTTCCAAGGCATCCTCTGTGAATGAGCAAATTGTCCATCTCCACACAAGTGTCCTCCTGTTCCCCATGGAGCAGAAATATCCCTGTTGTGAACTAAGGGTATCAGGTAGTTGGAACTGCTGTGCTGGAGTTCCCAGGTCAGTGTCCCTAACACAGAACCACCCAGCTTGCAAGGTGGAGGGAATTCAAGGACCAGGGAGCACAGGGTAGGAGGATGCAGGAAAGAAGACCAGGCAGGATAAAGCTGAGCCCATGGGGAAGGGACTCTGACTGTGGGATGAATCTAGCACACAGCCACTGAAGCCAGATGTAAAGGCACAGAGTGTGCAGGAAGGTGCTTTCCTGCACAAAGACATTTAGACAAAGACACTAGACAAACCCTAACCCAAGGCTGCTGCAGCCCCAGGATTCACCTGGTGGAAATGCTGCTTCTAAACCCCTTTGGTCACAACAATCAGCACACAGCAGCATGGACAGGGTCACAGAATGAAAACCCAGTGCTACAGCAGAGTACAGGACTCAGGGAGAGACTTCCTCTGACTCACACAGTGAGTCACTGCTGCAGCATTTGGTATTTGTACTAATTATTCTTTGCTTTATATGCTCAGAAAAAGGCACCTCTCCCTCCTCCTCCAACTTTTCCTGCTGTGACATTTCAGCAGCCATCCCTCAGCAGAGACAGCTTCTCCTGGAGACCCACAACAATGATTAATTCCTCAGGCGCTCCAGCTTCCCCCTGCCCAGGAGCACCGGCAATACAGAGGGAGGGATGTGCCAAGCCTGAAGGTGGAATGTCCTCAAGTAACTTCCCCCTTGATACTTGGAGGGGAGCTGCAGACTGAGCAGTTTTGGGAGAGCATTTTAGAGAGCACAGGATGGGCCCCATGGGAAGGGCTGTTGGCACACACTGTAGCTGGGGTGCAGCACAATGGCAGTGAGAGCCAGGCTGGGCAGAGCAGGTGAGTCCTGAGCTAAGACTGCACCTTGCAGGGTCTCAAGCAGCCTCAACTGTCAGAGATCAGCCAAGACAGCCTGTTCAGTGCCCTGTGGCCAGTTACACCACAAGAGTGCCCTGAGAAGAAACATGAGAAGGTAGCTGGAGGCCTGAACAGATCAGCACCCTGGAGCAGAAGGAGCAGCTCCTCGTAGCCTCCTTCAGTCACTCGAGCCACAACTGCTCCAAGCTCCTGCAGAGCAGTTGGCTTCTATCATCCATCTGGTCACAAGGGCCTCAGGATATCCTGCAGAACAGGAAAGGCTTGCAAAAGCCCCAGGATCCACCTCCTTGCTTGCCTTTGCTCCCTTCCTTGCCGGGAGGGAAGCGCCTCAAACCTGCCTGGCAGATCAAGATGGAGGAGGTCGGCTACATTTACTGCTGCTGCCTGCAAACCTGACAAAAACCTCCTGAGGGGAGTCCATGGGGGCTGGATCCTCCAGGACTGGCTCCCTCTGAGGGCATTTCTGCAATACAGTTGCTTGGGATACCAGGAACAAGTAACTCATGTGTTAATGCCTGATATCTGGATCTACAAGAGGGAGAGGCTTTGTGTGCACAGTCCCACCTGTATGTGCAGCCTTCAATACTGATCTGCCTCACCTGCATGAGAGGAAAAAACCCCAAAATGATGCCTGGGTCACTACAACGACAACCAGGACCACTCCTGCCTGCTCAAAGGCTGGTACAGGAGCACAGAATCACAGAGTTATGGGGTTGGAAGAGACCTTCAAGATTGAGTCTAACCCAGCCCCAACACCTCAATTAAACCCTGGCACCCAGTGCCAAATCCAGGCTTGTTTTAAACACCCCCAGGGATGTTGACTGCACCACCTCCCCAGGCAGATCATTCCAGAACTTTATCATCCTTTCAGTAAAAACTTTTTCCTAATATCCAACCTGGTCATAAAAGGAGATCAGGTTGGTCAAACACAACCTACCCCTCCTAAACCCCTGCTGGCTGGGTCTGACACCCTGGCCATCCTGTAAATGCTGTGTGATGAAATCAATATCAACTGTTCCATTATCTTATCAGGTACTGAGGTCAGGCTAACTGACCTATAATTACCAGGATGCTCCTTCCCACCCTTTCTGTGAATGGGTGTCACACTGGCCAGCTTCCAGTCATCTGGAACTCCCCCAGTGAGCCAGGACTGCTGGTAAATGATGGAGACAGGCTTTGCAAGCTCATTTGCCAGCTCCCTCATCACTCTGGGGTGGATCCCATCTGGTCCCAAAGATTTATGAACAGAGCAGAGATGAGAGTTCATGGAGAGAAACTGGACAGAAAGCACAGCTGTTCCTGATGGTTCCATGCACTGGGAACAGTTAAAGGCAGGAAGACCCCAGGGAAAGCTGCTCTGTGCTGGAGCCAGACTCTGCTCAGAGCCTCTGCTGGAGACAAGGCACAGGCCAGGCTGCTGGAGCGGGGGATCCAGCCCAGACTGCTTTGGCCTGCTGTCATCATTCCTTTAATTTTAAGTAACTCCTCTCAGTTGGTCCAGAAGCTGCCCAGAGGGTCACTGGAAGTGAGCAGCAGCTGGAGGAACTGGTGCTCTTAGTGCACAGCTGGAATGCACTGACATCCTGGTGGGATCTGGACTGGCTGCCCCTTGGGCCCAGGGTTTTACCTGCAGCTTAAGGAAAGCCTCAGGATCTGAATTCTGACACTGGAAATAGAACATGTTGTCTGCAGTCAGACTCATTTGGGAACAGCCAGATTTGAAGCAGCTTTGAAGTTCAGACAAGCCTTAAGAAAAAAGTCAGGCTCAGTCCTCCCCTCCAACTTTCCCAGCTGGAAAACCAGACCAAGTCTCCTAACTGGACCTTAATTAAGAGGCTCTCATGAAGGTGCATATGGGAACACAACAGGTGGTTTTATTTATTGTCAGGAGGCACAAATGAGTGAAATGAGTGTTGAGGGGAATTCCTACCACTGAGCACGTCTGGGCTGATGTAGGCAGGGCTGCCACGCTGGTCCTTCAGCAGGTCATCCTCGCTCACCAGGTGCTTCCCCAGGCAGAAGTTGGTGATGGTGATCCGGTGAGTCCTGGGGAGAAGCACAGGGAAGGGGGTCAGGGAACACAGGCAATCCTGCACAGACAGCAAGGTGACTCCAGAACAGGGACTGTGCATGTGGGGCTTTCTAGGAGGCTTGAAGTGCTGGGAGAAGACACACAGAGGTGTAAAATTAACTCTGTCCCAAAGGGGAGGAATTCCATGCCTAGCAGCAAGGCTTGCAAGGCACTCACAGGGGTAGTAAAAGGCTCTGTGACAATGTCTGGGTGGCCTGTGTCAGCGTGGCTGTAAGCACAGCCTGTACCTGGCTCATCTTGCAGCCTTGGCTGATCTCCTAGGAACATCCCAGCCTGCAGCACCAGAGCTGCAGGATCTGCCCCAGGTGCTGCCTGAGCACTGGAGAGCATGAGTGTGAACAAAGCTGAGGTTTATTTCAGCTGCTGATTGTGCCCTGCACTTCCCAGCTGCCATCTTCTCCACACTGCATCTTCTGGGAGCTAAGGGAAAACACCCTGTGGAAGCTGCCCTGTGCCTGGCCCCTGAGCACTGGGTGTTTACAGTCACCAGAGGAGCTGCAGGAGCTGTGATCAGACTCAGCACAACCCCGCCTGTGTCACTCAAGAGTCCCACACAGGAGCCTGGTGGCAGCTCCATCTGATCCACAGGACTGCTCTCCACACACAGGTGTGCACAACACAAAGCCTGATCAACACCCAAAAACCTCACACAGAAAAGGGAAAGCTGCAGGTACACAGAATTTCTTTATTGGTTCACCCCTACTTCTCTATGGTACTGCCAGCTCCCATAAACAAATTTTTCCAGTGCAAGTGAGCTAATTACAAAACTATTGTTCCATTAATCCTCCCTGTCATTCAGATAATTTGGATTTTAACTTACAATGTAAAGGTGTGAACACAAAAACATTGTCTGGAAGATTTCTTGAAAAGTATTTCACAGCTAGAACCTGAGAGAATGGATTAAATCAGTCACAATAATAACAAAGAAACATTTCCAGCCAGTCTCACAGACAAATGAAATAGAACCAAGTGTGGGTTGGCCATGGAGAGCTGGTTATTAAAACAGACAGACTTGTGTTTAAGAAGTGTTAGCTTCAACTGTCAGGAGACTTCTCTGGCTGAATAACAAGCTGCAGGATTTGTTAAGGATTTAAAAGACTAAGTGCTCTATAGGACACTAAAATGCTCAGGGTTGCTTGATTCTATTTAGTCTCTGAAATTTGATCTAATCTGTAATCTCTCAACTCCTCCTGCACTGGTTTATGAGGAAATCTGAGAGGCTTTAATGTCTGTGGGGAAGGAAGTCTGAGGGAGCCCCAGGTGGGATGTGCCTGCAGGACCTTGCAGTGCCACGTTGTTACCTTCCTTCCCTGCCCTGAGAAAGGCCCTGGCTCTTTGTGAGCAGGGCTGGAGCAGAACAAAGGGTTCTGCTCAGCCCCACGGGCTGCTCCTCTCCATGGAGATGGCTCTTACGCCTCTCCCACCCTTCCCTGTGACTCACTGCTGCACAGGCTGCAGCTCTCCCTCACCAACGCTGAGAAAAAAGCAAAAGCAGAGATGTAACACAAAGAGTGACTCTGGCAAGTCTGTTCAAAGCTTCAAACACCTCCCCCTGCTAGTGGGGCCCTGGGTGTAGCTCCATTGGTGGGGTGCTCTCCTGTACTCAGTGCCCAGAAAAGAAGGGAAGTTCTGCATGCATCCTTTAAAGCACCAACCTTTGTCTGCCTCTTCCAGCAAGGAGGAGAATCAAAGCAGCAAGCACAAGAGTTTTATCTTAAAGCAGCTCTACAGAAACAACTTTAAACAACTTAGAGGTGGCCCTGAGAAGCAGCAGCAGCTGTGTGTGGGGGGGGGAACCAAGAAGTTCAAGTTCTGTAGATAAAACCTGTTTCCTCTCAGTGTTAGGGAGGAGAAAGCAGCAAGCTGTGAGCCCAGCAAACCTGCAAGCTTTGTAGACTCAAAGCCTGCAGAACTCCATCCTTCCCTCTTTTTATTCATTCCACAGAAACCCAGACAGTGTGAAAAGGATGAATTCCACTCATTCTTGAAGTAAGTGCAAAATATTTAGTCAGTAATGTAATCCTGGAGGAGAGAGCAGAGGATCTGAGCTGAACTAGGCTGCCGGTAAAGAACACAGACCCCAAGGCACTGAGCAGCTCCTCAGAGCCACCAAACAGGGCCAGGCCACCCCCCCCTGCCCTGAGGTCCTGCTGAGCTCCTGCCCCTCTCTGGGCTGGTCCCTCTGGGTCTGCACCAGCATCCAGCACCTGCCAGGCTCCAGAGGCTCCTGTGAAACCAGCAAGGGAACAAGGGAGCCATTTCATATACAAACACACACTGGACAGAAGTGCTTTTGTTTAGATAAGTCAATATTTCACTGCTAGCAAAAACACAGCAGGGCAGCAGTCAGATCTAACACTGCTGTGATTGTAGAACAGCCAGCAAGGCTGGGAATGCCTTTAGCATGATGGAGGGTGAATTATGGGCACAGAACCAATCACCATAGTTTTTTTGGTTCTTTTTAATATATATAAAATCAATGCTTCTCTTGCAGGTTACTAAATTGTTATAAAATTGAGTTTTAAGCAGTTAGAATCCAAAAAGAAGTCCTGACAAGGGGCCACTAAGCTGGGTGGGAAAAATGATCTACCTAGGTGGGGTTAAATTCAGTTTTGGAGATTAATTCATATAACTTTGAGCTGGATATGTGGTTTTGCACAGCCTGCTTCCCTTTTCCTCACTCTCCTGCACAGGAGCACTCAACAAGTGCTGCCTTTGGCTGTGTTTGCATTAGAAATCTGCTTCAAGGAAGAAACAAGACTGCTGCCAGGCCAGCAGCTCTCCAGCACACTTACCTTTTGTTTAGCACCATGTTTCCTAATTTCAAGTCTCTGTGCACAATATTTTTCTGTAAAAAATATAGGAGTATTACAAGCTTATTTGTTGTAGAAGTATAGATTTCATACTTGCACAAGAGCACTAAAAAGAAATCATGGCATCTGCACACACTGAAATAACCCAGGTCAAGGTTTCAGGTCAGGTTTCACCCTGAGTACTTTGTGCCCTTCACTTTTGATTGTGATCAGGACAGAACAAGCAAATTTGCTACTCTGAACACAAAGACAGACTTAGTGTATCTGAGAGACCTGGAACTGAGGTGTCCAGGCTTGGTTAGAGCAGTCTGATGAGCATTCCTTTACCAGACCCAGCTGCACTGCCCTGTGTCACAGAGGAACGAGTCAAACACCAGCAGAATCCATTTTTATTACAATAGTTTCTGGTTCATTGATCTCAAAACTTGCAGCTTGAGGCTCTGATCTCCAATCAATTCTTACACTCTGATTTATTTTGCTTCTCAAGGAAACAGTTTCTGTTTCCTGTGTTTGACCAGGCTCTGCTCTCCTCTTTGAGTGCCCCTGTCTGAGCTTACCACACTGTGGTTCACCTGACCTGCCCTCAGCCTAGCTGGCCCCTCTCCACAGCCCACAAACACCACATTATCATCCAGAAACGTGAGGAGCAGAGAGGGAAGGGAATGCAAACGTGAGGAGCACGGTTAGAAGGGCTTGGGGCATGAGGTCTTATGCTGCTAACATCCCTGCCTTGTAACCTGGCCACTGCCTGCCCCAGGAAGTTTTGAAGCATCTGCTATTCTAACATGGGAAAATTTTGCCTCTCAGCACTGGAAGGGAGCTCTCTTTCCAAGCTCTCACCTTGTGTAATGCTTCTACCACTCGTACCACGTCATAAAATATCACCACGGTCTCCCGCTCGCTGAGTCTCTTCTCTTTAATGACATAATGCTGCAGATTGATCAGATCTGCTGTTTTGTCACTGAAATCATGAGCACAGAGACAGTCCAACACCAGGCAAATGCGCTTCTTCATCTTCCTGACCATCCTGTTGGCTTCCAGATCTTCTATGATTTCACAAGCTCGGTCCTGGGGGAGGCAAACACAGCAGCAACCCCTCAGGGAAGCTCCAGGGCACATGCACAGAGCCTGGCAGAGTAAATAACTCAATAACTGGGGGGTGATCTCAAAATAAGCAAATGCAATCACAGTGCTTCATCTCTGTCCTGAAGTAGGATTTCAAACAAGATGCAGCTGAGCTGGACATTTGGCTTATTTAAGATTTAGTACGGATGGTCTCAAGTGAAAAGTGTGTTGGCAAAATGTAACCAGCAAGTCAGGCAATGCCAACACCCAAAGCAGTAATTGCTATCAGCCCCTCACATCAGTGAACAGCCCTAAAGGCACCAACCCCAACACAATCCACTCACACAAAAACTGATCAGCACAGTGACTGGTTTGACTTGCTGAAATAGTTTCTTGGCTATTTGTCCCCTCTGACAAGTTATAAACAGTACAGAGACCAAAAACCCAAATTTAATTCTAAAAGGTGCTAATTAATTTGCCAATGAAATAGGCAAACTGTTGTTCTGTCTGAAGGGGGGGTGCTGAGTGCCTGTAAATGCTCTCACATTTCCCAAAATCCTACTGTACTCTCCAGAGCTCCTGTCTGAAGCAGCTCTGAGGTGGTTAACCTCAGAGTGCTGCAATACAAGAGCAGGGTCAGCACGAACTGTACATTAAACAAAAGCAGCTCAATCCATCAGCAGTCCCTGGCATTGCCCCAGCCTGGAGGGTGACCAAGTGTACCTGGAAGAGCCCGTGATGATGGACCACTCCTTCCTGGTTGTGGAGCAGGGAAAGAAGAGAATACTCCGTGTGCAGCAGCATCTTGCCCTGTCGCTCCTCCTGGGTTTCTATTCCTTTGTCACCTCTCTCTTCTAAGGTGAGAATCTTCAGGAAAAGGGAAAATGCCTTTTACAGCTCCCAGAGGCACACAAACGCCCCCAGCCCTCTCTTATTTTTGGCATTCCCATGTGTTTACAGCTGGTGGAAGTGCTCTGATGGTTGTGTCCTTGCCACAGGCCTGTCTGAACTCAGCACCATCTGTGCAGAATGCACAGCAACAGCTTCATTAAGGTAGAACCATGGAAAGGTGGCTGTTTGCAAATATCCCAGGTGCTTTTACCCTCCTGGAGCTGCCCCATTCAGGTACAGATCCAAGGGCTCTGGGAGAGCAGCACAGCAGCAGAGGTCTCATCTCAGGGCTGATCTGGACATGGATCTGGCCCTGCCAAGGGGAAGCTGCAGCAGCCATGTCCCACTGCACTGGTTCAGCCCACACCACTCACTCACTGCCCAAGTGCTTCTGCACAGGAGCTGGAGAGTCCTGAAGGTCTGGGAGCCTGCAGTTTGCTTACCTTCAGCTGATAAAAGTCATCCGTCCCGTCCTTTCTTGCCAAACACTGAACAATACTTGGCACAGG
Source organism: Geospiza fortis (assembly GCF_000277835.1). Classification (NCBI taxonomy): domain Eukaryota; kingdom Metazoa; phylum Chordata; class Aves; order Passeriformes; family Thraupidae; genus Geospiza; species Geospiza fortis. Next base: position 77,099 of record NW_005054478.1, on the reverse strand, counting down.
GGAGTTACCTAAACGTGGACCTACAGCACAAAGCAGAAACAGACTTGTTTTCCCTCCAGCAGCAGTGACTAACCCGGGTTACATCAGCTGTCACTAGTTATGTTTGCTTGCACCAAGTTCCCTTTTTTGCAGGAGGCTTGAGTGCATTTTCACAAATCTAAAGCCAAAAAAAAAAAGGTCTTGAACTCTGAAACCTTTTGGGATAATGTTTCATTTGTTCTCTGGAGCAACATTTATCAAAGCCCACACATGGCCCGGCTGTTTGCAGAAATCCTAATTTCTGCATGCCTGAACCACACAGCTCTTACATTCACAGCAACACCCATGGCAACTGTTACTGCCACACCTGGGAACACAGCTGCCACCTCTGCAAGGATGGCTCAGGGGTGTCCAAATTAGCCCAGATTTCAAGTAAACATACAGTCTCCACTCCTCACTTTAAATCAGTCAGCTCCAACTGATTTCCCATTGGTTTCCAACGTGAAGTCTAAGATTTTTGACAGTTCTGAACCAACAACTATTCTAGCAACTGTCCAGAGCTGGCAGAGTGGCCTTGCCTTGGTACATACCACTTTGAGTACCACTAGTGAATTGTTAAGTTGCCCCCATGCTGATGTGACAACACATTCCAGGTCAGCAGGGTTGAACACAATCAAAAACCCCCCCAATGAATTTGGTATTTAACAAAGTCTAAGAACAGAGTTCAACGAAACAAAACAAATCCAAAAAAACCCCCAAAGGGGGTAAAATCAAGATCTATTTCTCTCCCAAGCCTTGCTGCCTTGCTGATCCCACATCTCCTGAGCTTGGCCAGCTGCAGGAGCTCCCAGGCTGCTGCTCTGCACATCTGGTGACCTGTGCTCTCAGGTAAGACGCTGAGTTACACACCTGCTTCCCCACACTCCACAGTGCCTTTTGTTTTCAGTTTTGCCACCAGCAGCCACCCTGCCCAGTGCAGAGCCCCCTCCCTGCTTACCCAGGATGAAAGGACCTGCTCTCTTGGCGTTATTCCCGGAGATCCCCGCACACAGAGCCTTTGCCTTAGCGGATGTTTCCCCAGCTCCTCTGTCCGATGCTCGCCGCTTCATCCTTGGCTCTTGAGAGAGAACAGAGATCACATCTCTGAGTTATTTTCTCCTGTTATCCCTGATTTCTACTGGAAGGCTCTCACCTACAGATGCACTGGTGGCTCTGCCTACTTGTGTGTCTACACAGAGCCCTGGCTCCCTGCTGACAGACCAGGGGTGGGCTGCAGGCTCAGAGCAGCTCTAAAGGCATAAATCAGCCTCGTTATTCAGGGCAACATTTCCTACAACAGTTGTTTGAGAGACATAGTGGGAACAAGTCAAGATAATTAAAGCTTGTTTTACAGCAAAAACAAGTTTGCAAATTAACATATTCTAAAAGCTCTGAAAGAAGATGCCCAAGTTAGCCCTGTGTATGGGTGTCTGCTGCTGCTGCAGCCTTTTGGGGGTTTCTTCACAGAGGATCCACATGAGGCATCACAGCCACCCACTGAGTCCCTCAGAGGCTTGAGTCTGTTCCTCAAACAGCCAAGAATGCACAAAACTGACCACAAAAATTAGTGTCTTTCACCTTCCCCAACAAGGGCATAGAAAACAAGCACAACAGTTATTCTGACATTCAGTTCAGTTCACAATGTTTTTTCAAAAATGTATTTTTAGCCTTGAAAAAAGTCCCCTCTCTCTGTACCTCATTAGACTCTGACCTTATTACATCTCCATCTACCTACATCCAGTGCAGCTGGAATTTGGACTCCAGCACATAAACCCTGTCACCTCAGCCTCCACGTGCAGGAATCAACGCTGTGTTTAGAATTAACACACTATTAAATGCTCCAATGGACATTCCAGTGGAAGGCAACACTGGTGACAACATGTGTGTTTTCCTGCACAACCACTATTTGCAAAACCCCATTTGATCTATTAGATGTGAATCTTATGGTTTGCATCTAGGAATTTATTCAAGGTCCACACATCACCACCATTCAGCACCAACAACTAAAAACTCAACTACCTCTCCTTATTCAGGTAGTGCAGAAAGTCTGATTTCCAACATCCATTTTCTGCTGCTCAGAAATCTGAAAAGAATTTGCATAGCCAAGATCTAAAGGGCCAAATAAATTCAAGGCTTATGACTAAAACTAAAGAAAAGTCTTGTTTCAGTTTAGCTGGCAAAGCATCTCTCAGGTGAGCTGCTGGGCGTGGTGTGAGCTCGCCACATCCATCAGCTCCAGCCAATGGAAGTTCTGCTCCCAGTACAGCTCCTCTTCATCTCCAGATTTTAGAAAACGGCTTCAAAGACTTTTGCAAACATTTACACATTCAGTGTCTGTGCTCTCACTTTTTAAAGATACTTTGGGGGGTAGATGAGAAGAGGAACCAAGCACAGCTCCATTTCCTTACTCAAACCCAATCCCAGGAGTTCTTCCGTAAGAGGTTACTACAACAGGCAGGGGAAAATATTTTCTGGGTTGTACATATTTGTTTGAGAAGAGCCCAGGTGTTTCACCATGTAAGAGATTGATAAATCACCTCCCTGTGAGTGAAGTTCACCCTCTGGCAGTCCCGCCCTTTCTGTGGACACAGGCTGATCTCACTGCATTGATTCATCCAGCAGCACCTGTCCAGGACCAGCAACAGCCAGGAGATAAAGGGAGGAGCCTTGCAGCAGACTTTGCATCTCTGCACTCCTGACTCCAGCACCTTCACACCTCCACAGAGCAGTGTCACCACCCCAATGAGCTGAACAGGACACAGTTCTGACCCCCTTGTGCTCCTTGCTCTGCCCATTCTGCATCCCTGACCCAACATCCTGATGAACTCCTCCTCTCCTTGCACATCACTGTCTCAGCTGGAAACGTGAGTAACACTTCTACTGGAGAAACCCCCTGCACAGGAGCTCTGAGATAATCCATTGTGCAATTTGGCTTGCTGGTGCAAATGGTGCTACTGTAATCAAAACAACCTGAGGACTCACGTAGTTCAGCATCAACTGTATCGTTACTCTTCTTCCAAACTAGGTTTTCCAACGTCTCAGGAGGCAGGAGTTGTCACCTTGGAGAAGGCTGGATGGGCAAAAGGTCGAGGACTCTGTAATGTGAAATGAGATACACTTGATGCTGTGGTTCTGGATTATTCTGATTATGATAACACAGGATGCACTGAACCTTTATTTGGGCTGTTTATTTAGGCTTGGAAAAGGATTGAAGCTCCTGGTGAGAGAATAAAAGGATCTGGAAGTTCAGTCCCTGCACTACTGGACACATTCCCATGTCACCCATCTGCCAAGTGATGCAGGGCAGGCCTTTGGAGCAAGTACAAACACAGGCTCCACTTGAACCCCTGCCATGCAGCACCTGCCTGGGCTTAACAGCATCTCAAACACACCTGACTGAGCACCAAGAGACTCCTTGCCACCACCAGCAGCTTTCTATGACACTAGGAGTTAACAGAGTTTGGGTCAGATCAGTATCTGATACCACTGTCCCTGGGATGGAGTGTTTTAAACATGGGTTTGTCCTGGTTCCTTGCAGCAATGTAAAAGGCTCTCTCTCAAGACTGATCCTGCTGATGTTAAAATGATTTTTTCTTTTCAGTCTTAAGAACTGGAAAAGTCCCACCTGTTTGTGGACAGATGCATCCCTTCTCCCCAAATCCAAGCTGAATCAAACCACCCTCCTCCCTTGTCCTGCTGTTGGAACAGAAATGGTCCCTCACACAGACAAAGTTACAAGTCCAGCATAGAAATTTATACTTAATTTTGATGTGACACATGGGATGTATCAAACATCTCACTGGAGAAACCAGTCCAAAGCCTCTCAGTGTGCTATCTAGGGCTTTAATAATAGAATTATGAATCAATTAATTTGGGGACCTAAATGTAATGCCTTTTAATTATGTAGCTTAAGGGAATTGTTTAATTCCTGAATTACTGCATGTCCCAGTGCCTGGTGTAACAACAATGGAAAACATGAGATGAGGAAAGCCCTTTTCATCCCAGAATGAGGAACAAGCAGGTCCTGCAGTCCAGCAGCCACAGCTCAGAGCTGGAGCTGGAAAAGGTACCTTTGGGGCATGAGCAGGATTACTCAGCAGCACAGGAACCACTCATGGCTCCAGAGCAGTTGATCCAGCCCACACTGCACTTTTGGGGGGCTTGTCTTGCCCCAAGGGCACAGCATGAGCTCAGTGGTGGTCACACTTCTTATGTGAGGACTGGGAACCCCAAAGTGCTTGACCCCACTGCTGTGATGAGCTGATTGTGGTGAATAAGGCAGTGGATGGGCTGGGAACCAGCAGCAGGTGACAGAGCCCAAGAGCACCTGCTGGAAGTTCAGGACTGCTGGGAAGTTCCTTCAAGGAGCTCCCACCATTCCAGGGACGTGCCACTAGAGCCCACAGATGGAGATATTCCATCACCCACTGCAGCAGCATTGCTGCCCAGCATTCCCTCCTGAAGCCAAAAGCTGGAACATTTGGGATGAAGCTGCAGAGCTGCTCCACAGCTTTTTGTCCCTCTCTGTGCAGCCTTCATGCTTGCAAAAACAAACCTAAAAAAACAGAATCACATGAGCAGCATCAGGCTGCACCTTTTCCCAGCCAAATACCACAGTGGGCAGTATTTATCAGTGATGGTTAATCCAAGGTCACATTTAAGTCTGGCTCATGGGAAGCTGTGTTGAACATGACCTAAAAAGCTCCATGAACAAAACATTAAATGGGAAAAAGCTGGAGCACGGCCCAGCTTCCCACATGGAACACCAGCAGGTCGGTGTCACTGCAAGGAGCAACGATCCCAGTATTGCCTCACTCCTTCCCGGGCAAACCCGGCCAGAACAGCTCAGACCCGAGTCATCAGCACGCCCAGGGCCAGAGCTCGGCTCTCATTGGAAAAGCTTCCCTGAGAACAGGCGGAGCTTGGATCGGGCAGGCCTGCGGAGGAGTCACTGGCTGGGGGATTAAAGGGAATGTTTGCGGGGCAGATCCCAAGGAAGGCAGGCTGTTGCATTAAGTGTATGAAGTTTGCTCAGAAACACACCCCATGTGTCCCAGCTGGTCCTCAGAGACCAGGAGCACATCCAGAAACCTCGAAGACCAAGAAGACATCATCCCACCCTGGGAACAGGGAAAGGAGAGTCTCTCCTGACCGAACCATGGCCCGGTCCTGGTTCTCCTGCTCTCTCCCGCCCCTCACTCACCAAGTGTATCCAAGAGTTTTTTAGCTTTTCTTCCTCCTCAAAAGGTGAAATTTCTGCTCCCCTCATCCACAGCCCACCCTTATCCTCTTCCTCCTGCACTACACACAGCATGATCTAGGGGGGGGAATTGAGAGAGAGTCATGTGTGGTAGCATGTACTTCATTAAGCTGATGTGCATTTTAATATTTAAATGACTCTTAGTCAGGCAAAAGTTACTTTCTGGACATAGTGTCCTTCAAAGTTTCAGTCACAGGACTTTTGTTTTGTTCTTCAGTGCCAAACCAGGCCCATCCTGTCTGTCCCTCCTCCGGCAGCCAGCTCAGCCTTCCCGACATCAGCCAGGAACAATTTCATCCCTAAAGATAACATGGAATGCACAGGGGAAGCCTCAGCCCTTCCCTGGCTCCTTGCTCATCATCTCACATGGGAGGAGGAGTGGGGGCATCAGGGTGAGCTCCACTCTCCCTCTGCACAGCATGGGGGAGATTCCCTGTGCAGGAATGTTAACTGTTAGTTACTGAAGGCTCTGGGAGCTGAACGGTTCTCCAGGAGAAGCAATAATATATATATATAGAAAAAGCCCATTGGATGACTCAGTGCAGCCTGTGTTCCGCTGCGCTGCCCTTCCGGGAAGGGAAGCCTGCTCCCGAAACAGAGCCCTGACTCACAGGGTTCTTGGAACCCAGAGGAGACTCATTCAACTTCTTCCCTAAGCGAGAAGTTCGCTCAAAACCAGGCACAGAGTTTCTCCGTCCACAGGAGTAGGAGGAATGCTGGGGCACTGGCGCAGCATGAGGGGCTGGGACAGCCCTGTGCTGTTGGAAGGCACCCAGGGGAGTCTGGACTCGCTGAGCTCCACAATCTGGGAGACAGGAACACCTCTGAACTGCCCCACTGGAGATCCTCCTGCCTCAGCCCAACCTGTGGATCAGCTGAACCCCAGGCACATGAACAAGGCTCAGCCAACACCTGGGAGTCCCTGCAGGAGCCCAGCACACCTTACCTCCACCCACATCCAGCTGTGGTCAGTCTCCAGCTCTTCAGGGACAAAAAAGGCTTCCACAGGCCAAGTCACACAGCAGGGAAAGCAAATTCCATCCTGGCTGCCCCCCCTGGCAGCCAGGGAAACTCTGAAGCACAGGGTTCCAGTGTGTAACTACGGCGCAAGCAACAAGCCAGGCTTTCTTCAAGCCCTTCTGATGCATCAACACATGAGATAGCCAAGGACTCATCTCTGGGAGTTCCCTCTTTGGTTACATAAACACCAACCTCAGCTTAACCCTTTCGTGCTGCAGCACACATCCACCAGGAAAAATCCCCACTCCAGCCCAACATCCTGACAGCAGGAGCCTGGAAATGCAGCTGCAGCACTTGAGGCTGCACTGCTGCCCCAGCACGAGTCCCTGACTTTGTCTGTGCCTGCAATCAAGCTGTGCTCACCTTCCAAACCCCACCAGGGGTGCGGGGTGGGTTGTATGACAAGGTTTTATTTCTCATTTATTGCTTCTGACACTATCAATATGCCACAAGCCCCTGCAGCAGGACCTCTGTGTGCACAGAGTGTGACCCACACACGTGCTGACACTTCCCAGCCAGGTGTGGCTGCAGTTTCTTTCAGCAGTGACTCACCTGGCCCTACCTGGAGACAAACGTGTTGAAGTTACCTGCACACGCTGCCAGGCCTACGCTACTGGGGTTTGCAGTGTGATAACACACTGACAGGAACTGCACGCTTGCAAAAAAATATTAACCAAAACAGCCTGTTTCACACAGAAAATGGCCACAGAAAATGGCCAGACAGAACCTACTCTGTCCAGCTGGAGCTCCCAGGCACAGAGGAGACACACACTGCACCTGCCTGGAGCACCTGGAGCCCCCGCACAGGTAAAACCTCCTGAGCTCAGTGGGCAGCTCAGGCACAATCCCAGGGCTGTCCCTGTTCATAGTCACAGAATAGTTTGGGTTGGGAGGGACCTTAAAGACCCTTCCACCCTCCTGCCATGGGCAAAGAGACTTTTCACTACCCCAGGTTGCTCCAAGCCCTGTCCAACTTGGCCTGGAACATTTCCAGGGATGAGACAACCACAGCTTCTCTGGGTAACCTGTGCCAGGGCCTCCCCACCCTCACAGGGAAGAATTTCTCCCTAAAATCCCATCCAACCCTGCCCTCTGTCAGTGTGAAGCCATTCCCCCTTGTTCCCTTGAGGCTCTTGTAAATAGTCTCTGTCCATCTTTCTTGTAGCCCATTCAGGTACTGGGAGGGGCAGTTCTGTCACCCTGAAGGCTCTCTTCTCCCAGCTGAACAACCCCAATTCTCTCACAGCAGAAGTGCTCCAGCCCTCTGATCAGCTTGGTGCCTCCCCTGGATTAATTCCAAGAGGTCCATGTCCTTTCTGTGCTGAATCACAGCCCAGCTCAGTGCCCGTGAGGATTCCCTTGCCTGTCCCAAGCTCTGAAACATCCTGAGGGTCACAGCCCAGCTGAACTTTGCTTTTAAGGAACACAATTACGGGATCAAACCCTCAGCATGGATACCACAGAGAAACAATCAATGGATGCAGCACGAGCCCTCCAGCAATGGGGAAATATGTCCTGAATCCTGAGTGCTGCCAGCCCAGGGCTCCATGCCAGCAGGTGAGTGCTGCCCTGCTGCCCCTTGGGCCACGCCTCACCTGGGTGCCAGGCACCTCACCTGCTGCCTCAGAGGAGCCAGCTGTCCCACAGCACACGGCAGAGGGGTGGTGGCTCAGCCTCTGTTCTGACTTCTCCAGCTCCCTCTGGACACAGGATTGCAGCCCCACACCCCCCGCACATCTGTTCATACCAGCAGATGTTAAGCCCATATATTAAGGCTCTAAATTAGCAAAGAACTGAACCCCCAGCTCTGGTGCAGCCCATTTCAGCACAGCCTGGGCAGGAGGGAGCACAACCCCAAAGCCCTTGTGCAAGCAGTGGAGATGATGTCCCACGAGATCCCCCCAGCAGTGAGACCTTTCACACCCTCAGTACTGCACAGAGAGCAGGGCTCCCAAAGGCCACGACCAGACAGGGACAGCACCCGGCTCTGGGGGTGGGAGGTCCCCCAGCCCCCGGGGTGAGCTGCAGGGAGTGCAGGGCAGGGTCCGTCCCTGCTCTGACACCTGCTGCTGTTACTCACCCTCACTCAGAGGCACAGCCCTCACCTACTCACTGCTGAGGCACACGAGGCTCCTCCCGGGCACAGAGGTGCCCAAAGTCTAAATTCAAACGTTCCTGGCCAGAGTGGAGGCAAAGCCAGCCCCAGTCACGGGCTGTGCCTCCTTCAGCCCCCCGAGCTGCTGCGAGGCTCAAACCGAGCCCCCAGCCTGGAGAGCACGGGCACACCGAGCCGAACCGGGCGGCCAGGGCATCTGGGGGGCTCCCAGGACGATCGGTACCACCGGCGGGTCTGCCCGCAGCGCCCGGCCCGGCCCAACGCGC
>NW_005054478.1:65381-65705 GCF_000277835.1 Geospiza fortis | reverse complement strand
CGGGCCCGACGCGCCGTGGGACCGGGATGGGGACGGGTCCCGGGCCATGTCCCCCACACTCTACCCTGGTCCCTGCTTCGCCTCATCCACCGACAGCCCCAGCTCCCTCATCTGTCACCCACAGCCACGGCCCAGTCCCGGTTCCCTCCGCTCTCCCTCATCCTCCTCACTCAGTCACGGCTCTGTCCCGGTTCCGGTTCCCCCGGTCTCTCGCACCCCTCACTCACCTATGTCCCGGCCCGGTTCCCCCGCTCTCTCCCGCCCCTCACTCACCCATGGCCCCGGTTCCCCCGCTCTCTCCCGCCCCTCACTCACCCATGGCCC
>NW_005054478.1:62933-64654 GCF_000277835.1 Geospiza fortis | reverse complement strand
GCTGGGCCCCCCTGCCTGCCCTGCACTGCTGCCCAGCCCCAGGCCTGTGCAACAAGCACCCCCAGGGCACAGCCCCGGCTCCGTGTCCCGCGGGATCCCTGTGGGAACAGGCTATGGTAGCACTGCAGAGTTTGGTGATGGAGGGGCAGGAAGCAGAGGAGCCAGCAGTGCCAGCATTCTGTGTCCTGGGTGAAGCACGTTCCTGCTTTTTGAGGCAGACGGTGCTGCCCCTTCCCCTGCATGTTCCCTCCCCTTCATCTCGCTGAACACTTCCAGAATGGTGTCTCAGCAGGATGATGAGCACAGACCAGAACGAGCCTCTGCCCTGCTCAGCACCAGCAGCTCCAGGGTGGCCATGCTGGTGACAGCAAGTCCTTTGCTCAGTGGGCATGGAAAGGCTGAGCCAGGGGCAGTGGGATGTCAGGAGTTCTTTGGCCACTGGAGGAGGGACATGAGTACCTGCCAATGGAAGATGAAATGAGCAGAGAGACCACAGAGCCTTTAAGTGGTGTTATTCACTACAAAAAACAGTCCTGCTCCTCTGCAGGAGGGGGGGAACAGCAGAGCCCCAAGTCCTTGGGGGAAAACGTCCCTTGGGAGACGTCACTGGGTGGAACAGAGAGCTGGCAGTCCCTCAAAGGGGCACATCCACCCAGGTCCATCCTGGCTGCCGTGGGCAGCGCCAGGCCCTCACTTGTGCTTGGCAGGGAGGAACTCCCTGCGTCCCTTGTCACGGGCCCCGAAGTAGCGCACCCTGTGGATGGCCTGCAGCTGCTCCTCGATGGTGGCCCGGATGTCCACCTCGTCGGGGATGTGCACGTAGCGGATGTTCCTGCCGGTCACAAAGAGCTCGTCCAGGCGGGACACAGCGCCCTGCCTGTCCGTGAAGGTCACCTCGGCCAGGCGCACGTTCATGAAGGCGTCCACGCTGGTGACGCGCCCCGCGGCCGCGCTCTCGTCGCGCAGCTCCACGGTGGTGACACGGCCACGCAGGCCCTGCAGCAGGATCACCAGGCTGTTCTCGGCGATGGTGCGCTCCTTCACCGAGTGGCTCACCTCCATGGCGGCTGCGGCGGGACAGGGGCTGGGGACACCTGCTTGCTGTGCCTCACAGGGAGCAGTCCCTTCCCATGGGCCAAGCCCTGCACACACACCTGAATATGGACCAAATCCTGCACACTGACCTGAACATGGATCTGCCTCTGCACACACACCTGCACATGGACCAACCCCTGCACATGGATCAATTCCTGCACACACACCTGCCCATAGACCAGCCCTTGCACACACACCTGAACATGGACCTGAACATGGACCTGAACATGGACCAACCCCTGTATGTCCACCTGCACACACACCTGTAAATGGACTAACTCCTGCTCACGGACCAACCCCTGAATACACACCTGAACATGAACTAAATCCTGCATATGGACCAACCCCCTCACACACACCTCAACACGGACCAGCCCCTGCACACACACCTGCCCAAGGACCAAATCCTGCTCACAGACCAACCCCTGCACACACACCTGTACAGGGACTAACTCCTGAACACACACCTGCCCACTGTACCAGCCCTCAATCGCTCACCTGCACGCACACACATCGCCCCTCGCACTCTCACCTGCATACGCATCACCGCTCACTCTCACCTGCTCTCACACCGCCCCTCGCCCCAGTCACTCCCATTCTCCTCGCCCACCCCCCTGGCACACGTT
>NW_005054478.1:60051-62319 GCF_000277835.1 Geospiza fortis | reverse complement strand
GGCTCCTGCGGGACAGACACCGCGCTCAGCCCCCGCCGGTCACCCCGCAGCCCCTTCTACACCCGAGTCGGCTAAAAACTTGCTCTGGTGTTTGTCAGGATTCAAGTTTTCTTAGTAAATATTCACCAGTTCCACTGTCTCGGGAGAAAATTGGCAATTACTTAGTTACGAGCTTAAGTGAAATGGGCAAAAATGTATTTTTAAGCCCCTACTCTGGGTGAAACATGGTCCTTAGCGAGGCAGCGATGGTGAGAACCAGTGATATGATATATGTTACATACCTGTGTGGCTTCAATGTTGATAACCTTGTAGGACAATTCCTCTGGTCTGGTCTGTGCAGCATGTCTTGATTGAAAACATGAAACGAGTGGTTAATCCCATGAAGATGTATAAGGAAATTATAAAAATCAGGCTTCATCAGGCTCCTGTAGGCACAAATGATGCTCAGAGGATGCTCACAGGGACAGACTTGAAGCAGCCTGGTTTACTGGAAGGTGTCCCTTCCCATGGCAGAGTAGAATTAGAGGTCCCTTAAGGTCCTTTCCAAACCAAACCACTCTGGAATTCCATGAAGTTTGGCAATGCCTCTGTTCCTACTTGCCAAATTAATGTATTCACCCCAGTTTGGAGGCTTCTCCCTGTCCTAGCCATTTTTATAAAGTGCAGAACAGCAGGAAAATTTCTGCAGCAGAAACAAGCAGAAAAAAACATTCTGCTAAAATGGCTGGGGGGAAATTCCTGTCCAGTGGCACTGGGAGAAAAGCTGCATCACAGGAGACATCTGGAGCAAGATAACAACACATTGCTCTGACCCTAGAGCTCTCTAGGGCCAGTTTTTCTCTCTAGGGCTCCCCACAGGGCACCCCAAACCCAAACCCAGACCCAAAAGGATTCCAGCATACTCTTCCTCCTCGTCGGTGGTGAACAAGTTCAGCCGAAATCCCGACTCGCCACCAGCAGGTTTCTGGATGTCCAAACCTCCCAGCAGCCTGGCCAAAAAGTTCAGCTCTTCTTTAGCAAGAGGGTTGGGGGCTATGTTCTCCTGCAGGAAACAGCAATGGGCTCATTGGGCAATTACCTGGGAGATTTGGGCTGCAAAAAGCTTTAATATTCCATATATGTCCTTCATATATTCCTATATTCCATTCATGTCCTTCAGAGGGATATAAACACATTTATTTCCCTGTTTTTCCTAGGACAGATTGTGCAGATAACCACAGTAATCACCAGCTCCATGCTGGAAATGGTTGCTTGAATTTATAGACTCAGCACAAGATACTTTTCCAGCTAAACTGGACAGATGAGAAATCTGTAAAGCCAACTTTGTTTTCTGAGGAGATTAAAATGGAAGCAAGAATATCCTTACAGAAGTGTGTGGATTCTTTGGGAAAATGTGCTCTTCCCCTGGCTTCAAAGGACTGGGGAGGATTGGCTGAGGCTCTGAGAACACCAGAAAAGCTTCCCTGACCTTATCCCATATCTATAGACTCAGAATTTGGCCAGTTTAAGCAGGGACAGGAGGAGGACAGCACTGACCTTTGCCTGGGATGCCAGGTCTTTGGATGATCCTGACATGTGTGTCTCCACTGGCCGGGTCACGCTGTACCTGCAGGGAAAACATTCATCAAGAACAGCTTGTTCTGGGACCAGGAACAGAACCAGAGGGAGCAGCACAGCATGCAGAATTTCAGGATATTTCCCTGAAGACTGAACAATTGCAATGAGAAGTTGCAGCTCGGTGTGGTGCAGTGAGGTGTGTGAGGGACAAAGCTGTGAGAAGGAACACACATCTCTTTGGATGGAAAATGTGCATTAAGACAAACATGGAGAACGGAGAGGATTTCTTGATTATGGTTACATTAAATCACATTTCACATGAGATGCAGCACCAGGTGAGAACCTCTTTTCCTCATAAATGCAAGTTTTGCCTGTCTTTTGCAGCTCTTTATACACTGTCCACACAGGACAGCACCTTGTAACAAAGTCAATCTGATAATTAAAGCAAAAGAGGCCAAAAGCACACCAGGCTGCAGATGTGCTTCTGACCAATCCATCAGCATTTGGTTCAGGTTTCTACACAGAACAAAAATTACTTACATGTTTGTTCCAAGTTTGAGGACTCTGTCTCCATAAAGCTCAAAAGATCCTTCCCTTTGTGGAGTAACATAATTCCCAGCAGTGGTGAACTCAGCCCTTTTAACTTCCACTCCTTTGTGATTGAATATCCTTAAAAAAGAGGCATTATTGAAACATTTAGTAGCTTCAGTC
>NW_005054478.1:51660-59927 GCF_000277835.1 Geospiza fortis | reverse complement strand
GCTCAGCATTTCATTGCTGGGTGACTTAGTCCCAAATAGTGCCCTTTAAATAGTATTAAATAGTAATAATAATAGTAATAATAGAATAATAATAACAGATAAATAAAATTCAAATAATAGTTAAATAATAGATAAATAATAATAGATAAAGAATAAATTAATAATAATAATAACAGAACAATAATAACAGATAAATGATAGATAAATAATAGATTAATGATAGATTAATAATAATAATTCAAACAATAAAGGCCTCTTAAATAGTGTTTACTGGAGTTTCATAGAATAATAATAACAGATAAATAAAATTCAAATAATAGTTAAATAATAGATAAATAATAATAGATAAAGAATAAATTAATAATAATAATAACAGAACAATAATAACAGATAAATGATAGATAAATAATAGATTAATGATAGATTAATAATAATAATTCAAACAATAAAGGCCTCTTAAATAGTGTTTACTGGAGTTTCAGCTATCCATGCAACAGGATTGGCAGTTTGATCTGTATTTCTGAGCCCTCTGGCATGAGATGCTGCTCCCTGTGTCCCACACATGGCACCAGCTCACCTGATGAGCCCTGGCACCTCTGTGCCCCAGGGGACAGGCCCTGAGGTTGGCAGCACGAAGCGGCCGTTGGAGTTTTGCACTTTATCCTTCAGGAAGATGGAGACCTGCAAAGGGACATCACAAACATCACAGCCTGGGGAAATCCCCTACAGACCTTCCCATCCAAATTCCCTGAAATCTGAGTCTGAGCCTCGCTGCCTGGGCTGGGGAAGGTTTCCCAGAGCTCTTGATCTGTGGGGAGGGATGTATTTACACAGCCAGTGATGTGGAACTGTGGTGCAGAGGATGGGCACACTGATCTAACATTAAAAAAATTATTAAAAACTACATCCTGTTCATGCACATGAGTGTGACCAATTTGTTTAGACAACACCAAGACTTCATGCTCAGGCTATCAAGTTTCTTCTAAAAGGAAAAACGGATTTACCCATCCAAATCACACTAGTAGAGATTCCTTTTTTTCATAATATTGTAGAATTCAGCATTATTGCAGTATATGTGCTCAATTTATGAAATTTGAGTGCAATTACAAGCACATCAAGATGATTGAAAAGCACAAGCAACAAACCCAAACCTGCAGTGTTTATAAGCAGATCCCTTTATATTCCAGTCCCAAACTCCCTGTCATTCTCCCTGCCTAGTTGGATTGGACTCTTACCCTGATGTGCATGTCCTGGAAGAAAATGAGAAGTGTTTGCCTGATGAGCTGGAATTCACCATCAGAGAGAGGGTTGTAGGTCTGGAAAAGGAAAATCATCATGCAAGGGTTTGCAGGTGTGCCATGTCCCACCCAGGGAAAGAAAATACAGCTGAACATTCTGATCCACTTGCAGGGGGAGCAGGATGCTCTAAGGGGGCTGCTGGTTATTATCAACAATTATTGTCTGCCACTAAAAGTCTGATTTAATTTCTGCTGAAATCAGTGGAGACTTAAATCAGGCTGAATAAGCAATACACTGATTTAAACTGGGCCAGTAGAAAAATACCACTTGACTCACAACCCTCTCCAATGTAGTAATTCATCTCTAAGAGGTAAAAAACCCATAAAACCAAACCACAGTGTGTCCCACCCTTTTTCTGAGGATTCTTACCTCGATCAGCCGCCGGAAGGTCTCATCCACCTGGTTCAGAATGCCAGGGGAGTCGGAGATGAAATCCTTGATGGCATCCAGGTGGTTGAAGGTGACCAGCAGAATGTCCCTGGGCCGAGGGCACAGCAGCACTTGGTATTTGAAGGCCATGGTCATGAGGTCGTAGAGCTGCAAAGGAACACAGGAATGTTGGTCCTGTCACAGAGGAAACCTCCTGGGCATGGAGAGGGGGATTCAGTCAGGCCAGCACCTGCCTGTGGCACAAGGAACCATTTTAACTTCATTTCTTAAAAAACAAGAGCTCTGCAGTCCCATCCCCAGCCTTCCTGCTGGGTCTCCAATGCCACTATTGTATTTGTGAGGTGCCCTGATGAATGATGAACCTGACTCCATGTTCTCAGAAGGCTATTTTATTATTTTATGATACTATATTATATTAAAGAAGACTATACTAAAGAATACAGAAAGGATACTTAGAGGTTAAAAAGATAATAATGAAAACTCATGACTCTTTCCAGAGTCTCGACACAGCTTGGCAGTAATTGGCCAAAGAGTGAAAACAACTCACAGCAGAATCCAATGAAACAATCACCTGTGGGTAAACAATCTCCAAACACATTCCACATGAGCACAACACAGGAGGAGCAAATGAGATAAGAATTGTTTTCCTTTTTCTCTGAGGTTTCTCAGCCTCCCAGGAGAAAAATCCTGGGTGAAGGAATTTTTCAGAAAATATGAATGTGACAGAGAACCATTTTCACAAGGAAAGCTGCTCCAAAATGGTAAAGCTACGGGTTAAATATTGCAACAGAACCTGGTGAAGGGCAGCTGGGGAGGGCAGCAGGAGTGTTACCTTGTCCATGCTGGCCTGGTTGAGTCTCATGATGGAGGCATGGGCCAGGCGGTCGTACACGGTGCGCAGCGCTTTCTTGGAGTACAGATCCTGGGGCTTGAACAGCTCCTCCATGAATTTCCTGTTGAACATGGTGCTGATGATGTCGTTCATCACTGCAAAGACAAAGTTAGGCTCTGTGGTTTGCTCCAGAACAGCCTGTTCCTGCTCCATGCCAGGGGCACACCGGGGACAGAGCACAACGGGAGAGGGGGAGCAGCATCTCTGCATCCAGCTCTGCCTCACCTGAGCAGCACCTCTGCATCCAGCTCTGCATCCAGCTCTGCCTCAGCCCCACCTGAGCAGCATCTCTGCATCCAGCTCTGCATCCACCTCTGCCTCAGCCCCACCTGAGCAGCACCTCTGCATCCAGCTCTGCATCCAGCTCTGCCTCAGCCCCACCTGGCCTCAGCCACCTGCTGTCCCTCAAGGCACAAATGCCACCTGAGCTGAAGGCAGCAGGCCCTGTTTGCCAGTGGGAATAAGGCTGCCTTTGCTGCCCTGGTTTTAGAGCTATGGTTGGCACTTTTCATTTTTAAATAATGTTGTTTGTAGGCTGCTCTGATATGTTATTATCTGCTGTAGATAATTAAAAATAATAAGAATAATATTAAAAGCTGCAGTTCTGCTTCCTAAGGAGAGTTTTGCACTGTGGTAGATCTTTGCTGTGCCTGTTCCTCCACACCCTCTGACACCATCAGTCTATTTTTTAACTTCTCAACAGAAGCTCCTGCGGGGCTCTCTGTAATCTTTATTCCAATCAGATTAACACTGGCAGGCATTTAATAAAGCATTTATATCCCTGGGATCTATATCAACCCACTCAGGGCTCTCACAGCTGAAACATCTGCAGGCCCTGGAGTTTCAAATGCAGAAGTCCAAACTTCCTTACTCGTGGTTAATTTTTAATGTGTAAGTTTAGCCATGGAACTGTTTTATTACTGAGGAGTTCTTAGAGCTCAGGAGTGCTGAGTGTGAGGGCTGTGCTCTGGTTATTGAGCTTCTAATGCAAACAAGATGGAAAACATTGTGCAGTGCTTCAAGCAGATACAGCACCTGAGCTTTTGTGCTGGTTCTGCCACTTTTATTATCTGCCTGATACACTCTAAAGAGTTATCATCAGTAAACATTTGTTTCTTTATATAAAAAAAAAGGTAAATGAATACATCAGGTCACAGATTACTGTACAAGTGTGGATTTTCCTAAGCAGATGACTGTTACAAAGCTCATAATGCCAGACAATTCTTGTGGATTAGAAAAATCTCAGAGTAAATAATTAAAAAAAAAAGAAAGAAAAGAAGAAAAAGTGAACATACAGAGAGTGGTAGTGACCAGTGGTTTGAGTTATTGCCCTAATGATTCCCTGGGGGGTGTCAGACACCTGGCTTTTCACACCTGTCCTACCCCAACAGACAAAACAAAGGTAATTTCCTAATTTCCCTGTCACTTCATCTCTTCCCAGAGGATAAACTCGCTGCGGACTGCTGGGAGCCTGGGCAGGGAGAGCTGTGTTCCCAAGGGCAGAGGCCTCCTGAAATGGTTCTCTCTCCTCCCCAAACCTGCTGGTTCCTCATACACAGCTCAGCAGCCCCTGTGCTGAACCTGACAGGGCTCCTTAGTCCTGGTTTAAACACCCAAAACCACAGACAGATCTCAGCTCCTGAGCAGTCTGGATTAAGAATACACCTAATTACAAATGGGAAAAAAGTCCCTCCTTCCTTCCTTTCAAATCAACTGGCCATAAGCAATCCTACTTTGCAATCTCAGGCAGAAATCTCCTATTTTTCATGGAGAAAATATAATATATTAGTACTAGTAGATATTAGTATCTAGTTAATTTTACAGGGAATCAATTATGACAAAAATAAAACTTCTGCTTTATACTGCTATAAAAGAAAATATTTTAAAGTTGCTTTTTTGTGCTGCCCATAGAATGATTTCTCCTGTCTTTGGAGAGCCACAAACAATCCAAACCAGCAGGAGACAGACACCTCCCAGGACACTGATTTTTCAACAGAAAAACCACAGACATAAATTATCTTCTGAAATTAAAACCTCTTGTGTGGGCTATAAAAAGAACTGAGAACGACATAAAAAAAAATCAATCATGGTAAAGGGCAAATTGATAATAAATCTCTCACATGTTTGATAATGACACAGCAAAGGTCTCAGGGGGGCCCTGGAGTGGCCATGGCAGGTGACACAGGAGCATTGGCCCAGGGACATGGCACAAGCAACACAGAGAAAGCAACTCAGCACAGAGGAGAGGTCATAGCTGGGATGAGAGGAGGGAAACCAGTGTAGGCAGAGTGATGGACAGGACTGAAGCTGGGGGTGACGGTGGCTTTGGCCTCCTCACACCAAGTCTCTGGTGACAGACTGGTGTCACTGGCATGGCTGGGATGCATGACATGAGGCTGGAGCCAGGCCTGGGTGATGCTGGGGCTCCCTGGTGTTTTGCGGAGATAATCAAAACTCTACAACTTTTGGGAAAGTCGTAAAGCCGGTATGTTTATTGCAGCGCTGGACGCATGTGGGAATCGTTCTTCTAAAATGCCATGTGTACTTCTGGGAACTTCAGGTCTCTTTTTAGCTCTTTCTCAAATACATATGCATATAATTTCACAATAGGTTCATACGTGTTCATTTTTACGAATTTCGCCTGACATTTGTCGCTAGTTCTTCTTTACCAGAAAGAATTCTTAGGTCAGGTTGACTTGCTCTCACAGCAGTCTCTCTGTCTCTCTGTGTCACCCTCTGTGTCCCCTCCCTTATCTCTGTCCTTCACTGAAGCAGTTTCTCTGAGCTTAGGCCTTGCAATCAGGCTGAATAGCAACGTTTTCTAACCACAGACTCAACTCAAAAATGTACATTTCACCTAAATCAAAATGGATTTCTACCCTGGAAAATTTCTACTCTACATCTGGAGGATGTTTGGGACAGCAGAAGGAACATTCTGGGTTCTGGACAGTCACCCTGAGTGCCACAGGCTCCTCAGGGACCTTGTCACTGCTCCATCAGTGACAGCCCCAGGGGGTGACACCAGAACCCCCCTGAGATCTCCTGGAGCACTGAGCACAGCGCTCTCTCTCACGGGAGAAGGGAAGGGTCAGCCTGGGACCTGCCCCTGAGCCAGCCCTGTCTCCCTGCCTCACAGCTCTGGGCAGCTCCTGCTCGTCTGGGATGGGATGGAATCTGTCCCTGGACTTCTGAGTTAAAGGGTGTGCTTGGAAACAGGATGTAATGGTAAGAAAAGAGCTGGGGCAGACTGCAGGACATCAGCATTTACCTTCAGTAGATATTCAAACCTACCAAAATGATGCTTATTTTGCAAAACTCCAATCACAACCTTGATCATCACAACCTTGATCCCTCTTTAGAAAGGGCTGCTCAGAAGGACTCTGTAAGTTCTGCTCATGCTCACTGAACAAAATCCTGAGATTCAAGAGATTCATCTCCTCATTCCTTAGCACAGCCCCTGCTGCAGGCTCCTGTTCCAGGGCAGATTCCAGAGGGAAACAGCCGAGGGCTCAATCCCACCCTCAGGATCCTCCAGTCAGGATGAGCTGAGGGCTCCTGCTCCTTTGGGATGGCTCTGCCAGGTGTGACCACCAGCACAGGTGGGTAAAGCAGCTGGGATGGGAATGCCTTCAATCATCCCTGGAGTTCACCTGTCCAAACCCTGAGCAATGCATGAGATAAAACCTTAAAAAAATGGAATATACCCAATATTCCTGCATTTGAGCAGAAAAACGACCTGCACAATGCTCACACAATTACATGCTTGCATAAAAACAGTGGTAAAGAAACACAAATACCATTTTTGCAGGCAAGACCACCAGGATAAAAAGCTTTGATCCATTTATATTCTTGGTTAAATTAACAGCTGATTTTTGAGGCCATATGATTTTAAGATATGGTCTGGTTTTTTTTTTTTTTCACTGATTTACAGTAATTTAAGGAGCAGGTGAGCATTATTGTTCATTTGTGACACTGACTGAAGGCTGCAGAACAGCCTCAGGTGTTCAGGCACGATGAGCCCCAGGTGTGCACGTGGGGTTGGACTGGTGCATGCACACAGCAGTTACTGTACCTCGTTTCCTGTCCACATCTGTCCATTCATCTACACGAAGCATACAAAACAAAACAGCAGTTCAAGATGTAAGAACAAGAGTTGCAAGGAGAAGAAAAGAAAATAAGAAAGAAATAAACATAAAAAAAGAAAAAGAAGCTAACTAATGGATTTTGTCTCTTCTCATCAGCATTCAGCACTGAATGACAACCTCACCCTCCCCTTGGATAAAATCCTGCTGCTTCAGTGCACATCAAATTTTACCCTTTGCATGAGCTTGGGTAGTTTTCAGCTGCATCTTGCACTTAGAAGTAACCAACATTTGAGCTAACAGCTTTAAGCATCAACAAACCTCAGTGTGGATGAACCACATCTCAGTGAAATTAACACACAATTTTTTGGAAGAAAAAAAATTCCATGTGTGGACAAACTAAAACAATCCAATTCTCCAGATACTCCCCCAAGATTTAATTTAGCTAAAATCCTAACCTTGTCCCTGAATGAACAGCAGTAAACTTGTGTCACATCATTCACCCATCAGGACACACATGAATAATTACAAATTTCCCCCTCACAAACAACACAACAATTACACAGTGAACCCTTTGTTGTTTAGCACTTCATAAAGGACAGGCAGAAGGGATAACAATACCAAGCTCATACCAAGTTGATTTTTTTTATTAAAACATCACAGAGCTTCCCGAGGCACTATTCCCCATGCCCTGACAGAGAGGTGCAAACACTTGTAAAGCAAAGCTTTAAAAGGAAGTGGTAAATGCAGAGATGCTTGGCTGGGAGCTGGAGTTTCATGGCCCACGTGAAGACATGAGGCTCTGTTTGTACAAGGATTTTGGCCAAATGAGATTGTGTAAAAGCCAGGATTTCAGGAGCTGTACTGGTATTTGAATTTCACACAATTGCACGTGCTGTCTCTGCATGAGATTTATAATTTTATTCCTGGAAACTCCTTCCCATTGCAAAGCACCCTGCTCTACCCCAAACAGTCCAGGAGCTGGGCTGACATAACCAAATCCTGGGTTATTTTGAGTCCAAAAGTGCATTTCTGAAGCTTTAACCCCCGAATTGCGCACAGAAACACCAACACGGACTCCACTTTCTCCTTCTGGGTGAGAACCTCCCAAACTAACCTCAGCAACACCCTCGGGCTGGGAAGGGACTTGAGGAACTTCACCGAGCTCAACCCAACGGGCTGTGCTGCCCAGTCGAGAGCACAAAACACTGAGGGCTGATTTCTGTGTTAATTACTGGGGTAATTACTGAAATCGGGGCAGGGAAACTGACGCCGTGAGCCCGCAGCATCCTCTGGTGACAGCACAGCGTGTCCCTGTGTCACAGCTGACAGAGGGACACAGCCTTAAGCTGCGCCAAGGGAAGTTTAAGTCAGATGTTAGAAAGAAATTATTCGCTGAAAAAGTGACTGGGAAATGGAATTATCTGCCCAGGGAGGGGTGGAGTCACCAACCCTGGAGGAGTTTAAAAACAGATGGAGGTGGCACTCAGTGCCAGGGTTTAGCTGATGGGGAGGTGTTAGGGCATGGGCTGGGCTGGGTGATATTAAAGGTCTTTTCCAGCCGAGTTCGTTTTGTGATTCTGTGGCATCCCGGGAAGCGGCAC
>NW_005054478.1:44572-51313 GCF_000277835.1 Geospiza fortis | reverse complement strand
CGGGCCGCGCCTGCGCATCGTCCCGGCGTGAGTGAGCATCGTTCCGGTCTGAGTGTGCGCATCATCCCGGTCTGAGTGTGCATCATTCTGATCTATGTGTGCATCCTCCCGGTGTGAGTGAGCATCGTTCCGGTCTGAGTGTGCGCATCATCCCGGTATGAGTGTGCATCATCCCGATCTGTGTGTGCATCCTCCGGGTGTGAGTGCGCATCATCCCGGTCTGAGTGCGCATCCTCGTGATCCGTGTGCACATTGTCCCTGAGTGTGCATGGTCCCGGTGTGAGTGCGCACATCATCGTGATCCATGTGTGCATCGTCCCGATCCGTGTGGGCATCATCCTGATCTGAGTGTGTGCATCATCCCAATCTATGTATGCATCATCCCAATCTATGTGTGCACCATCCCGATCCGTGTGTGCATCGTCCCAGTGTGTGAGTGTGTGCATTGTCACAACCCGTGTGTGCATCATCCCCAGTCTGTGTATGCATTGTCCCTGTCTCTGTGCCATCATCCCAGTCCCTGGGTGGATCATCCCAGCGCATTGAAGAATGGTTTAGGTTGGAAAGGACCTTAAAGCCCATCCAGTGCCAGCCCCTGCCATGGGCAGGGACACCTTCCACTATCCCAGGTTGCTCCAAGCCCCGTCCAACCTGGCCTTGGACAGTTCTAGGGATCCAGGGGCAGCCACAGCTTCTCTGGGCAACCTGTGCCAGGGTCTCCCCACCCTCACAGGGAATGATTTATCCATGATGTCCAATTTAAATGTCTTAAGTTTCAGTTTATAAATACCTAAGAAGATGTGGCAGTGCAAACCTGGACAGGACTGTGCTGACAGGGCACAGGCAGCCCTTGAGCTGTTCCCACTGACAGACCTGCTGGGTAATGCTGGAGCCCCCGGTCTTCTCACAGACCAACCTGCCCAGCACTTGGCCTGAAATTAAACTTCTAAACCACTCAAGCCACCAGCTGCCCTTCCCAGGTGCTCAGAATGACGCAGAACACACCACAAGAGCAAAGAGGCTTCAGGTCTTTGGGCAGGAGTTTATTGCCAGCCTGGCTGTGCCAACCTGGCTGTGCCACTACACAGGTGTCCCCTCCTGTGCCTGTTTCTCCTGCACCTGCTTCTCCTGCTGTTCCCGTGCAGCTCTTGCTCTCGCCTGCCACTCTCTCCTCTTCTTCAGTCTCTCAGCTGCTTGCAGCTTCTGCTTCTCCTGGAACACCTGTGGAAGCAGAAGGGAGAGAGATAAAGCTGCCTGCAGAGCTGCTGCCCAGGCTGCCTGCTGCAGGCAAAGTGGTTCCAGCAGGAGCCAGATCAAATCCTCCTTCTGTGCCTTCCTTGCTCCAGGAAACCATCTGAGATTATTCTGTTACAGCCACCCAGTCAATCACTGAGTCTTTCAGGTTGGAAAAGACTTCTGAGACCACACTTTCACAGAGGGATTTTTCCCTGTGCAACCTTCTCCATACCTTGATGCACAAAGCCTTCTTGACCAAAGGGATTTCTCCAGAAAATGTGAATGCCACAAAACCCATTTTCCAGACTTTCACAGAGGGGTTTTTCCCTGCTCCATACCTTGATGCACAAAGCCTTCTTGACCATCCAGCGCTTGGTGAGGCGGCGGGTGTAGGGCTGGAGGGGGCTGTACTGGATGCCCAGCTCCTTGCAGGTGTTCTCAAAGGTGCTGTAGTTGACCCGGCGCAGGTAGCCCAGCATCTTCCTCCTCCTGTCCAGACCCATCAGCATGAACCTGCGGTTCCTTTTGTCCTGCAAAGCACCCAAAGTTCACTCCACTGCAGGCAGATTATTGTATTTGCATCCCTCCAGATGGAGGAAGGAATGGTGTGTTACTGTCATATTTGCTGAAAAATCCCTTCGCCAGATTTTTTCTCCTGGGAAGCTGAGAAGCTTCAGAGAAAAAGAAAAACGATATTATCTCATTTGCTTCCTCCCTGTTTTGCTGCTTGGGAATGTGTTTGGAGATTGTTTATCAACAGATGCTTGTTTGATTAGTTTCATGTGAATTGTTTTTACTTAATAACCAATCACCATCCAGCTGTGTTGGGACTCTGGAAGGAGTCATGAGTTTTCATTATCATTCTTGTTAAGTCATCTGTCTGTATCCTTTCTCTTTTGTACCTTTCAGGTTTTCATGAGTAACAATTATGCACTTCTTTCAAATGCAGTTATCAATCCATTTCCCACCTTTTGCCCTGCATAAAGAATCTTTGATATCTATTTTATGAACATAAATTCATGCAAGTTGTCTCAAATTTGGGCCTGAACCCAGGTAGCTGCAGGCAGGGGAGTGGGATATTCACACAGTGCTGTCCACCAAACATTTCCATGAGCAGAACAAGCACAGATTTTGCTCTTTGTTTATTACTGCAGCTGCAATCATTAATTAGTCAAAACTAAGGGGTGAAGCCACATCTGCAGTGAGGAGAAATGGAGCTCAGGTCTGCCCAAAGGAATCTGCTCAGCTGTTTCCTCCACTACAGTAACAAACCAGAACACAGAGCAGAGTGGGCGAGAATCCAGCTGTGCCTGAGCCAGCAGCTCCCCACACTGGCACCAGGGAGCAGCTGTAACTATTTCATAAACCTCCTTAGGAAAGCCATAATCCCCAGGATTAAACTCCTTTCATTATAAACTGAGAAAACCACCTGAGCAGCTGTGGGCTGAGATCCCTGAGTTACCTTGGGGTGCTTCTGGAGGTGCTCCTCGAGCGTGCGGATCTTGGCAGTCAAAATAGCAACTGCAAAGGACAGAGAGAGAAGCTGTGTGAGAGCAGCAGCTTTCCCAGGTGATTCAGGATCATCTGCCTTGCCTCAAGCTGCCAGCTGAGCACTGCTGCCCCTGCAGGGACCCGCAGCAGCACAGCAGGGGCTGCCCATGGCAAAACAGTGCTCAAAATAAAACAGTGCCCACAGCAAAACAGTGCCCAAAATAAAACAGTGCCCATGGCAAAACACTGCTCACAGCAGCACAGCAAACACTGCCCACAGAAAAACACTGTCCACAACAAAACACTGCCCACAAAAAGCACTGTCCACAGCAAACAATGCCCACAGCAGCACAAAAAACACTGCCCAGAGCAAAACACTGTCCACAACAAAACACTGCCCACAAAAAGCACTGCCCACCAGCAGTGTCCACAGCAAACACTGCCCACAGCAGCACAAAAAACACCGTCCTCAACAAAACACTGCCCACAACAAAACACTGTCCACAACAAGCACTGCCCACAGCAGCTCCTGCCGACAGCAAACACTGCCCAAATCAGTCCCTGCCCACAGCCCACAGCCCAACAAACAAGAACACACAACCTGCAGGACTGTGATTGTTATGAGGCTGCTTAATTAGAAGGTAAGGTTTTAGCAACACATCATATAAATTTATCTGTGAATTTATTCCTCTTGCACTCATTCAGTTCCCAGTGATTTGACATTTGTTTCACCTCATGGGATTTAAGCTCTGGGGAAGCAGACAGCAATAAAGGTTTTTGTTTTTTTTCCAAGGGCAGCAGCCAGCTCTTTGGGATTTCAAGCTCTGGAGGGAGGGGCTGGTGGCATCCTGAGGCACTGAAGGGCTCTGCTGATGACAAAGGAGTTGTCAGTGTTGGTCAGTGCAGCATGACCTTTGTCCCTGCACTGTCCCCACTGTGCCTCAGCCACAGCTCTGATGCAGAGCAAAATTTGGGTTCTGTGGCTGAATTTGGTTCATTTTGGTAACAGCTGCAGCTCAATGCTTCATGTCACAGAAGCACTCCAAGCAGAATAAAGCACACACTGCCTTTGGAGGGTGAACGTGGAGCAGGAATTTGGAAGGACCCCAGCAGCCTCTGCAACACTTGCAGACCTGGAGCAGCCCTGCAGGGCATCCTGCAGGCTACCTGCCCCTCAGCAGCTCTCCTGGAGGAGATTCTCCTGAATTCTACAGCAAACTGGAAGTGCTGGGGTGGGAACAGCTGAACAGAAGCAGAGATGTTTCATCTGCCAACAATGCCCTTCCCCTTTTTAACTTGCCTTGCACCTCAAAGGAGCCACTGTCATGGGGAGACCTCCTGACCTTCTCCACCAGCTGCTGTGTCTTTACCTTCAACTTCTCCCTCTGTGGGGCACAGAAAAGAGGCTGTCACTGTCCCAGAACACTCAGCTCTCTTCCCAAACACCCAGATAAAGGCTTTGCAATTCAGACCTTTACTCATCCTTTTAAGCTGAAGTGGCAAGCACAGAGGAATGGCATGGAGATCTTTGTGCCACTTTCCTACATGTTTGTTTTCTGGGCATATGGAAAGTAAAAATAACTTGAAGGACATCTGCTGTCCAGTGCAATGGTTTCTAGAACACAGGGGGTCAGCCATGAGCAGCAGCAGAACAGCTCACTGCCCTGTCACCCCTGAATACTTTCTTCTCTTGATTTAATATGCAATTGTTACCACTTTAGTGTGATAAATTCTAAGAGCAAACCAGATTTATCACTGTATTTCATCACCCCATGTTTACAGTCACTTACAAATACAGTAAGGGAAAGATATTTAACAACATAGACAAGTCTCACATGAAGGTGTTCATTAAATCTGTTTTATTTTCAAGCAAGCAGAATGACACTGACCTGACTTGCCATTTCCAGGGACAGCAGGCGTTTCACCACATCATCCACGCTGCAAGGGATGGCAAATTAGCTTATAAACCAGAAACAGTTCTATTTAACAACAGAAATTAACTCAGGTTCTCAGAACATACTCCCTTTTCTCAGCTTTAATTAACTCTACAAATTTACAGGGACTCTCCTCCCCTCCCAAACCTGGCAGCCATAAACTGGTGCTCACTTTCCTAAGCAAAACCATGGCTCAGATTACAGGAGCATAAAGTAGTTTTGCTGCAAAAATATTTAATTTTAAGGCTTGTTCCTTCAGAGAGCAGTGAAAGTCACAGCTGGGCCACTGGGGGCCCTCCCTGCACCACACATGAGCAGCTCTGCATCAGAGCACAACAGTGCTGAGCCCCAGAACGCAAATCTGGCAGCAGCTGAATTCATGTGGAGTTGTTTAATGACACTCTCCATCGCCTGAGTTCAGGACAGGTGCAGAATATTTGCAAAATGACTGTTTCTAGTATTTCAAGATTATTTCCTGGGGTTTTTTTGTTTTTTATGGGCTACAAAGCCCACAGAGGATGTTGGCAACCAGCACTCGATCTCACATGGAGGGAACAATCACTGACCACTGTCTGCGTCTGTAAATTTGATTTCAAACTGACTTTGCCATTTTTGTGCCCACAGAGCATTAATAACTAATTAGTGAGCAGGTCACAGCTCCCACACATCTTATTTTTAAGGTACAAACCCCTGGAGAGAGCAGCCACTCCCTCTCCCTCTCCATACCTGTTCATGATTGGGAGATTGGCATAATCCTTCTTCAGCAAGGTGGGAGGAAGGTCATCCAGATGGCTGGGGATGTCTACAGAGAGAGGAACATTGGAGGAAGAGCAGGACAAAGTCAGAGCTCTGACATGCTCTGAAGGAAACTGGCTGTGTGCTCCAGACAAGAAGAACTGAGCAGATCCAGCCAAGAGGGCAGAACTGAGTGACAAAAATAGGTTCAGTCTCTTCCCTTCAGCACTCTGGATTCACAACATGGTGTTCATGTATTTACAACAATCCACTGAGCTCAGAGATCACAGAGTATCAAAAGAGTTTGTGCTGGAAGGGACCTTAAAGCCCATCTGATTCCACTCTCTGCCATGGCAGGGACACTGCACTGTCCCAGGTGCTCCAAGCCCTGTCCAGCCTGGCCTTGGGCACTTCCATGGATCCAGGGGCAGCCACAGCTGCTCCGGGCACCCTGTGCCAGGGCCTGCCCACCCTCACAGATCTCCTGCTATTGACAATTGTTCATTTCCCCACCCTCAGGAGGAGGGGAATCGTCTGAGTAACTCGTGAGCTTGTAAGGAACTATTTCTGGAATGATTTCTGTGCCATGAGGGCACAGCTCTGAGCATGCCAACAGCAAAACATTGCTCCTGTGGACGCTGACATACCTTTCCTCTTCTTGGTCACAGGTCTGGCATAGCCCCTGGCTGCCTGGAGCACGGGACTGCAGCCTGGGTGGGAGAGACAGAAAGGATTCAGACAGGAGTGCACTTCTCCAGTCAAATACTCTGTACAGTCAATGCTCTGTACTGTGTGCTTCTCTGTACAGTCAAACACTGCTGGGTGTGTGGGGTCAGAGCACTGAGACTCAGATCAGTGCCCAGGCAGATCTTTAGTCCCAGAGGTGTCTGGGGTGGCTCAGGGTGGCTCTCACACTGTGCCAACACAAACCAAGCTCCGCTGCCTGAGAGTGGGCAAATGCCAGGGCTGGAGCAGCAGGGCTGACTGCACATACTGAGCGGTGTGAGAGCTCCCCCGGCCAGACGTGTTCATTTAGCGAGCTTAAACTGCTGAATTAACTGATGAATTAATCTCATTAGCGACGTGGACGGGCTGCTCTGGGCCCCCGCAGTGTCAGAGCTCAGGGGCAGTGACACCTGGGGACAACCTTTGCCTGACACAGACGCGAATATTCATCACCAGCCGGGACTTTGTCATTCTTTGACCTTTCAAGAACAAACTCCTCCAGCTGCTCGTTCAGGGCCCTGCTGCTGGGATCAGGACCCGCTCAGGCCGCTCGCCCGTGCCCGCCTCGGCCATCCCTCCTCGCCCCCGCTGTTCCGAGGGACCCCCGGCACCTTGCCCG
>NW_005054478.1:39561-40125 GCF_000277835.1 Geospiza fortis | reverse complement strand
CGCGGCCCAGCAGCGCCAGCATGGCCCGCGCTCACCGACACGCCGCCATGGGCGCCGCCATCTTGCCCCGGCGCGCCTGCCGAGCACCGAGACAGGGCGGAGGGAGCGAACGCCGAGCACGTCGATGGCCGTCCGGGATCCTGGTCCCCTCCCCTGCCCCGGTCCCGGACCCCTCCCGGTCCCCTAACTGTCCCATTCTCATCCCAGTCCCCGTGCTCATCCAGGTCCCGTCCCCGTTTCGGTTTCGTCCATCTCCGTCCGCGTTTCGGTTTCGTCCCCTACCCGTCCTCGTCCTTGTCCTTGTCCTCGTCCCGGTCCCATCCCCATCCCCATCCCCGTCTCGGTCCCGTCCCCTTCCTGGTCCGGTCGCGGTCCCGGTCCTGGTTCCCATCCTGTCTCCGTCCCCGTTCCCTTCCCGCAGAGACGCCCGGGTTGTTCTCAGCACGACCCCGTTTATTTCGGAGGGAGACGTTTGGGAGGGGACACGGACACCGAGCGGGCTGGAGCCGGGCAGCGCCCCGGGGTGCGGCTGGAGCCCCGCGGGTGGACCCGGTGTCACTGCCC
>NW_005054478.1:33751-38588 GCF_000277835.1 Geospiza fortis | reverse complement strand
TCGGGGTCGGGGACGCTGGGCCAGAGCTGCTCCTTCATCCTGGGGACCACGGGGGGTGAGGGGGCTCAGCAAGGCGGACTGGAATGGGTGGCCTCAGTGCTGGACTGGCTCCCGGAGGGATGCCAGCTCTCCAAGGCCACCCTGTCCCACCGGGGCAGGGCTCTGCCACTCACCGCTCGTTCTTCTGGAAGCAGATGAGCAACACCATGAGCCCGACAAAGACCAGCCCCAGGCTCAGGAAGAGGAACTGGATCTCGGTGTCATCTGGGAAGAGGGGCAGGGTCACAGGGAGCTGCAGTGGGCACTGCCAGCTGCGCTGTGCCACGAGGCTGGGCAGGACCAGGTCCCCTCCCATGTCCCCCTGGTGGGGTGGCCGCAGCCCTCACCCAGCACTGTGGTCACCAGGGTCAGGCTGGTGCCGTTGGTGCTGCCAGCAGCCGTGGATGCCATGATGTGCACCTTGTACAGGGTGGATGGCTTCAGCCCCCGGATGGCGAAGGAGTTGAGGGAAGGATTCACGGTGGCACCTGGGGACACACGGGGCTGTTGGTGTCCAGAATGCCCCCACCTGCACAGCAGGGAGCCACAAAACTCCCTGACCCTCTCTGAGAAGGACACAGGGGCTCCTGGTATCTCCACCCAGCACGTTGAGGTGGGACAGAGGGCCAGGTCAGTGGTGCTGCAGGCAGGACTCACTGGCCGTGCTGGTGATGCTGCTGGCCCAGAAGATGGTGTAGCTGGTGATGAAGCCGTTCTGCACCTCCACTGGCAGTGGCTCCCAGCACAGCTCGGCCTCTGACTTGCTGATCCTCTTCAGGTGAAGCTTGGGGGCATGGGATGGTGCTGGAAAGAGCAGGACAAGGGGGGACCAAGTGCTGAGCAGAGCCACTGCCTCGGGTGGGAACTGATGAGGGGGTCCCACTCCCAAGGTGTGGGCATCAGGACCTGCCCATGCTGTGTTGGGGCTGAGAGCTCGCTCAGAGATGACACAAATCCAGCCCCTCAGGCTGAGCTCTTTGGTACAGCCCCTGGATTTGGGATACAAGGGGGAAAGGCGGTTCCTCCTTTTGGGAGGGCAAAGTCCTGGTGGTGGGGCTCCCTTCCCACGTACCCTTCTGCTGGGAGTAGGCTGTGGTGTGGATGGGCACCCCGACAGTGCCCTCGTAGAGGGGGTACAGTGAGATGCTGTAGCGCTGGAAAGGCTCGATGCCATCTGCAATGGAGAGCAGAAGGGGCACTGCTGAGACCCCCCAGCACCACGGCACCACCCCACCCACCCTGGGGTGGATACACAGGGAGGGTGGGGAGTGTGCTGGAGGCAGGGCTGGGTCCTGGTTTGGTCAGGATGGATGCCAGCCCCCTGGCATAGTTGACCCGGGGGTCAGGGCCCCCTGGCAGCCCCCCTTACCCTGGATAAGGGCTGTGGTGGCTGCCCCGTCATGTTCCATCTGCCAGCACACGCTGCAGTGCCCAGGCTCTGCTGCCACCCGCTGCCACTCCAGGACATAGGCGGTCACTGGGGCCAGCGGTGCCTCCCAGTGCACCCAGAGGCTGCGCTCACCCCCGGGCACAGCCCGGAGCCCAGCCAGGGGCTGACCTGCGTGGGACAAACAGCCGGGATGGTGGGAGAGGAGAGGAGAGCACCTCTCCCACATCTCCCCCTGTGCGCCCGGGTTTGGAGTCTGCCCTCTCCTTGCGCTGGCTGTGCAGCCTGCTGGGGCGAGCAGAGCCCCGGGGCACACGCGGAGGTTTCGGGCACTGCCCTCACCTGTCCTCTCCAGCAGGATCACCTCGGTCGGTGCCGACTCGCCGGCGGCGTTGTAGGCTGACAGATAGACCCTCCTGGTGGCCGCGGGCACCGAGAAGTTGCACTGGGTGCGGGTGGTGTTGCAGATGATAGGGGGGTCCCTGCCCCTCCTCCGGGGGCTCAGGGTCACACAGTAGCCCAGCACTCGCCCGTTGGCCTCCCGCTGCCGTGGGGCCTGGGTGTGGGCAGGGCGGGTGGGTGGCAGTCCGTGCGGGGACCTCAGGCAATGCCCCTCAGGCAATGCCCCCCAGGCAATGTCCCCTGTCCCCCCACTCACCTTCCAGCGCAGCTGCACCTCCAGCCGCCCCCCAGCCGGCTGAGCCCCCCACCACGCATCCAGCTTCCCTGTGGGGGCTGTAATGGGAGTGGGGGGGGGGAGAAGCTGAGAGGGGCCCATGTGGCTGTGTCCCCAGGACAGTGCCCTGTGATCCCAGCGCTGTGCCTTTTGTCCCCAGCACTGTCCCATGTGTCCCCAGCGCTGTGCCGCCTGCTCAGGCAGAGGGGACCCCCCGGGTGACCCACACTCACCTTTCTCGTGGGTGGTGTAGTTCCTGACCGGGCTCCACTCGCTCCAGGAGCCCAGTGCCGAGGCTGAGCTGCGCCGGCAGCGCATCTGGAAGCTGTACTGCGTGCCGAACAGGAAACCACAGTGCTGCGCCGTGCCCGCCTGGCCGATGATGCCGCTGACCTGGGAGCAGCCAAACCAGGGCTGTGCTGCCTCCTGCCTCGGGCAGGGACTGGCCCTGCTGTAGGCTCAGGGGACACCTTGCTGTCCCACTCACACGGGGACCCCCCGCTCCCACTGCTTGGAGCACAGGGAGGGTCCCGGCTCCTGCCTGGTCCCCCTGCCCCAGCAGCACTCACCAGGGCCCAGGCAGGGTCCTCGGGTGCCCGGTAGCGCAGCTCACACTGCAGCTCCATGTGCTTTGTGCCCCACGCCAAGTCCCAGGCCAGGGCAATGCAGTCGGTCTGGAAGGGGATGGACTGGATGCTCTGCAGGGTTGGGGGGTCCAGCTTGGCTGTAGGAAGGGCAGGGGAGAGTTGGAGAGGTGTGTGGGGGGCAGTGCTCAGAGCCATGACCTCACATGTGCCTGTTGTTAGTGCCAGGAGCTGCAGCCAGGGTGCTGCAGCAAGAAATGGGGGAAACCACCCTAAAATAGGAGAAGGGCTGGTGGCAAGGGACAGGAGCTGGTGTGTGCCCCTGCTTGGGATGGAGTAATGCAACACTGGAACAGCTCTGCATTAATGCCTGTGCAGAGAAAACAGATCCCATGGGGTCTGGTGCCTGGAACAACCCACATTTGGGTCTGCTTGGGGGTGAGAGTGGTACACAGCCAGGGGAGAGCTCAGCTGGTTCCCGGGCAGCCCTTCCCCAGCCCCAGATCAGGGTGGATAAATCTCTCCATCTGGGAAGGCTCCTTTTATAAATAGTTTATAGGCACAGGATCTATTATTAATAGAGCTGCTGAATAAATGGGTAATCAATTGCTGCAGGAGCTGTGGAGTGCAGCAGGTCAACTGGCAGCTCATAACCCGCCGTGCGTGCTGCTCGCTCTGCAGCGCAGCGCTGGCACCGATTCATCCCGCCAGGACATTCATCACGGAACCTGCCCGTAAAACGGGCCCCACGTGCTTTAATGTCACTTTAATACCCCTGACGAGCTTCCCTGGCCCCTGACCTGCGCGCTGTCACTCACCCACGTCCATGGGGTCGATGTGGAGGTGCTCGGACTCGGCCGTGCCCAGGGAGTTGGTGGCAGACACCCAGATCTCCATTTGCCGGTACAGCTGCAGCAGCTGGCGTGGCACCGTGCAGTGGCTGTGCCCTCCTCGTGGGGTGCAGCCCGTCACTGCCTGGGCTCTGCTCCTGCAGCAGACAGGGCAGTGGGCTCGGGGTCCTTGCTGTGGGGTTTGGCAGGGGATAATAGTCCCGAGACTTACCCCATGCATTTCAGCACGAAGCTGGTGGGGAGGTGGCTGTTGGTTCCCTGCTGCCATTGGCACGTCAACCCGTAGTCATCGAGGTTCAGGACACAGCTGAGGTTGAGGGGCTTCGCAGGAGGGTCTGGGGGAGAAAGAACCTGAGCAAGTGGCCGTCCTTGCTGGGAAGGAGGGTGACCTGTAGTGGCAGCAGACTTACAGCCTGCCCTGATCTCGGCCATGCCAATGCGCTGCTTGGTCCCATTCCACTCCACACAGCAGAACAGCCTGGCCTGGGTGTGGTTGAAGCGGGGCAGGGTGAGGTTGGACACCTCTGTGCCCCCCGGGCCCTGGCGCTGGCTCCCAGCCACGGGCTTGTTGTCCAGCATCCAGCTGATCCTGACCCTCCCCTGCTCCAAGCCTTGGCAGAGCTCTCTCTGGACGGTGCAGGATGCCGTGACAGCCGAGCCCAGGGGCACGATGGGGGGGCTCACAGTCACCGAGGCACAGCCCAATGTCCCTGCGGGCAGGAAAAGCATGTCACATCCCGGGCACAGCTGTGCCAAAGCCATCTCAGCTCCTCAGCGCCCAGGCAGGACATAGGGACGAGCCTCTTCCCTTAGATGGGCCCCCTGCTCTGGAGAGGAAGAGCCGAGCGTTGGGCAAGGCACGGGCACGTGCCAGGCCCCATCCTGCCCGTGCCTGCCTTTCCTGCCTGCCCCGGGGGGCACCGGCTGCTGGGGATGCTGTGCCTGTGGGACGGGACAGGATGGACCCCGCACTCACCGCCCAGGTGGAGCAGCAGGAGCAGGGAGAGCTGCTGCAGGAAGGGTGTCCCAGCACCGCGCCTGGCCATGGTCTCCTCCGTGGCTTTGGCATCACCTGGAGCGGAGAAAGCGGCTCGTCCTGGGGGTCGGCAAGGGC
The DNA here is from genome assembly GCF_000277835.1 of Geospiza fortis. Lineage (NCBI taxonomy): Eukaryota > Metazoa > Chordata > Aves > Passeriformes > Thraupidae > Geospiza > Geospiza fortis. The sequence continues at coordinate 33,937 of NW_005054478.1, read as the reverse complement.
TGGGGACGAGGTGGGCTGAAGGAGCCGGGCTCCATTGTCACCGGCTCTTCCTGGAGCAGAATGTCCTTTCGCTATCAGCGTCAGCCCTTCCCGCAGCCCTTCTGACACCTCCGCCCCCTGCTCGCCGCCCGCGCCGCCACAGCCGCTGGAGGGGGAAGAGCAGCGGAGAGAGCCCCGAACGCGGGC
>NW_005054478.1:17426-33150 GCF_000277835.1 Geospiza fortis | reverse complement strand
AGCCGGCGGCTGGCCGTGCTCGGGGTGTTTGCTAACATGCTGCTTTCCCCGTTAGTTCCTCAAAACCAGGGCCGTTAGTTGCTGTGACGCTCTGAAGAAGGTGATTGCAAAACACTTCCCTGAAGTCTGCGACCCCCTCCTCGCTCGCCGCAGGCAGGAAAGCCCAAGGGGCGCGGGCACCCCGAGCAGCGCCCGGCCTCCACCCTGCCCGCTCCAGGGCTGGGCTTGGCACAGCCGGGATGGGGCACAGACAGTTCCTCACTGCAACTGCCCTGGGGCCACCCTGCTGGGCAGGGGGACACAGCAGAGGGACGCTGGGGGAAGTGGCAGGAGGCCATGGGTGAGGGAATGAGCATCTCAAGGGACAGGAGGCAAACCCAGCTTGTGATGCCCCCTGGGAGCAGCTCACATCCCCAAGCCCGTGTCCATGTCCATGTCCGCATAGTCCAGCTTGCTCCAGGGTGAGCAGCCCACAAGGGCAACCCGTGACATGATGTTCCTACCAGGATCTCCCAGTTCTGACCCTTAACCCGTGTTATTTCACACTTGTCTGGGGCCACGCCGAGCTGCTGTGCCCACCCGTGCCAGGCTGGAGCACAGCCCCGGAGGGGAATCCCATGTCTGGTGGGATGGGGCTGGCATGGGGGTAAACAGAGGTTTGCTCAACCCTCCCACACTCAGAGCCTTCGCAACCACGGCGGCTGTTGTGCAAAGAGCTGTTTACTCTGGCTTGGGGCGGTATTTCATTTTCACGCTACAGGGCTCACATAGCCCAGCACTGCCAAAATCTGGGGGTCCAGAGCAGCGCCCTGGGAGCAGAGTGTGTTGGTGTGGTGGGAGACCAGCCCGGGCAGATCTGGCTTTGTCTCCTGCAGAGCCGGAGAGGATGGCCTGGGGCTCTCACCACCGACCTCACAAGCCCGACAGTTCAAGCAAAGGCACTTTCCCCAAATCTGCCCTGCTTGTATAACGGGTCAGGCTGCTGGCGGGGGTGAGGTGAGGGCTCAGCAGCCAGGGTTGGGGCACGGGGCTGATGCCCGCTGCCTGCCCGGCCCGGCAGAGCTGCCCTCGCAACATTTCCCTGGCGTGTAGCAACCCCCGGCACTTCGGGACGGAAGCCGGGGCCGTGCGGGCTGTTTACCAGCCGAGCAGGAATATCCGTGGGTAGCCATGGCGACCTAGGCTGGGATCCGGGCTGGGGAGGGCACTTCGCATCCCTCACCAGCTCACGCCTGTCCTCGGGCTCGCCTCGCTCTGCTCTGCCGGGAAAGGCTCGTCCCAGCAGGCTCCGAGCGTGCCAATGTGCCGGGGAGCCGCCCGGGAGCGGGGATGGAGCAGACGTGCCCCCTGTCAGCGCTCTCGGTTCCCCTTCGGCTCTGAGTCACGCTCACAAGCTCCCAGACCCCGTCTCTGCCGTGGGACAGGAATGGGACGGTGTTCACAGGGGTCTGAGGATGAGGGAAGAGACCAGGATTTGACTCCGTGTTTCAGAAGGCTTGATTTATTATTTCATGATATATATTACATTAAAACTATACTAAAAGAATAGAAGAAAGGATTTCATCAGAAGGCTAGCTAAGAATAGAATCAGAAAGAATGATAACAAAGGCTTGTGGCTCGGACTCTCTGTCCGAGCCAGCTGGGCTGTGATTGGCCATTAGCCAGAAACATCTAACATGGACCAGTCACAGATGCACCTGTTGCATCCCACAGCAGCAGATAATCATTGTTTACATTTTGTTCCTGAGGCCTCTCAGGAGGAAAAATCCTAAGGAAAGGATTTTTCATAAAAGATGTCTGTGACACAAGAATACCAGGCAGGGTGCAGGGTCCTGCAGGGATCCTGAGCCGTGTGTCCCAGCCTGGCAGAGGGGCTGGGGCAGGGGAATGTGTGGGGAGGGGGCTGTCGGGGTGTGAGAGCCAGCTGGGTGCCAGAGGCTCCCATGTGCAGGTGACACAGGCCATGGGGCGAGGGGAGCACAGTTTGCAGGGAGGGTGGATGCTCACGAAGCAGTTTTGGGGTGAGTGGTGGGGCAGTGGCTCCCAGTTCGTGACAAAAGAGCCTCCTAAGGCTGAGGCCAACAGACAAGGGGGAAGGTGGAAAGGGGAAGAAGCTGCGGGGTTTCTCCTGGTTGCAGTGTGTGAGATGGGGACAGAAGGCACTGGACAGCAGCCCCTGGGCACGTCCAGTCCTTGTGGGTGGCTCTGATTGCAGTCCACAGGCAGCAGCCCCACATTCGGTGCTCAGGAGCTCTCAGCCGTCTCTCTGTTCCCAGTGCCTCTGATTCCATCCCTGCTGGGTGGATCACTGCTCTTAAACAGAATAAAGTACATTCCTGGTGTGTAGCAGCTCCGCAGGCAGCAAAGCCCAGCTCCCCTAAAGGGATTTTCCCTTTCTTCTTTTCATTCCCTAAAAAAATAGAATATTGCCAGTCATGTAAGATGCAAGATCCAAGTGCAAAACCTTCTGCAGTGTCTAATGGGTGAGGAGAGCTGTTTAATTGATGCCCAATGCAATTAGTTCAGACTACCCCCTTGCTCAGCCATCAGCAATGAGGAGGGAGCAGAGGGTTCCCCATCAGGTGGGGAGAGGTGGTCAGGAGAGGACTCTTGGCTCTGGATGGCATCATCAGCGGACAGGGGGACATGGGCAGCTTGGAGTCACTCCTGGGACACCCATGCAGGACCCTCCTGTGTCTGCAGGCTCTGGTCACCCCAACACCAGAGATGTCCCCAGTGCCTGTGCCTGCTGTGCCACTGCCAGCTCCTCCCCAGCGAGGCAACTGCAATTTGGAGAGGATTGATGGCGGGGGTCCTCCAGGCTGACCTTGAACAGCTCCCGACACATTCCTGCAATTAATGAGGCAGGAGGATTAATTTCTGCGTGGCAGATCCGGGGAGGCCCTGATGGGCATGGGGAGGGGAGGAGGGGTGGGATGTGCTGCCATTATTCATCTCTGCTCTGCGAGATGCCAAAGTGGTGCCAAGGGGCTGCAGCTCCAGCTCGGCAGTGTGGTTTGACAGGGTGGTTGGGCAAGAGGGAGAGATCCTCCATGGCACCACCTAGAACTTGCCTGTCCCTAAATTCCTGCCTATGTTGCACAGGTGTCTGTGGCAGAGGAACCTCCCCATGAGCTTTGGCCTCTCACCCCTCATATTCCTGGAAATTCCTGCTCTTTTCTGCTGAGTCGCTCCAGAGCCCAGACTTGTGAAGCATCTCCTCCTCCTGCCATTGCTGAAAAGAAATTTCCCTTTGATGCTGCCTCCCATCAAACCACCTGGGCAGGGGCTTCTGACCCCCCAAGCACAGCCCCTCACCTGGCTGTGCCCCTGGTGCCAGGCAGCAGCTCTGACTCTGATCCCAGCTCTCGGGGCTGCCTGGCCACTGCCGTCACTTCCCAGCAATCAGGCTGCAAGCAAAGCACTATTATTTTTCTGCTCTAATAAACACCTCTGAGAATAATAGAAAAAACCCCAGCTTTTATCAGGAGAAAAGGATACCTGGGGATTATTTACTCAGAGTCAATAGTTGCAGGTAGGGGCCGCCAGCCCAGCAGGCACCGACAGCTGCTCGTGGCTGGAGCATTGCATGGAAAAGGGGCAAAGCTCTCCCAAGTGCTCCCCCCTTGCTGCTGCTGTATGAACCCCCAGTCTGGGCTGTGGAGACCCCCTTCATTCCCCATCCATGTCACTCTGGGACACTCTGCCAGTGCCAGGGCCCTGGAAGGCACAGGGGGCTCTGGGTGCTCGAGCTGTGGGGCAGGAATGTGACTTGGAGCTGGCACTGCTCCACTTCCAGGGGCTGAGATCTGGGAGAGCAAAAATCCATGGTCAATTGAGCTAATCACAAAGGCAATGAAATGTCCTCGTGAGGTTATAAACATCCCTGCTTGAACCCAGTGACACAGGGAAATAGGAATCCAACCAAGCAGCCTCCAGAAGTGCTTTATTCCCCATTATTTTCATTAGCTGCCTTGTAATTTGATTTGTCCCTCTCCTGCTGCTGGCTTTTTCTATGGCCAAGAGGAGTGAGAGATGAAACATCCCCAAATGAGCCTGACAGTGTCCAGGGGGATCAGGAGTGACACAGCTCCCCTGGCTCTGTGTCCAGGGGGATCAGGAGTGACACAGCTCCCCTGGCTCTGTGTCCAGGGGGATCAGGAGTGACACAGCTCCCCTGGCTCTGTGTCCAGGGGGATCAGGAGTGACAAAGCTCCCCTGGCTCTGTGTCTGTGCCCTGCTAGGTGGGACTGAAGGTTGGGGTGCCTGCACCACCCTGATGGCTCTGAAACTGCCCAGATCTCCTGGCCAAGACTCCCTGAGCCTCAGGCTGTGGTTCCCAGTGCCATCACTGCCCTTCCTGGGGGGCACAGGGCGGGGGTCCCAGGGCTGGCGCTGTGTCAGCACCACCACCTGTCTCCGGGTGATCCTGTGCCCCCTGCTCCACGCTGACATCCTGTCCCCATTATCTGCAATTTCCTTGAAAGCTGCCAGGCATGGAAGGGAGCCCCTTTGCAAATGAAGAGAGGAGGAAGCAACCAGGTCTGCATTTATCCCACTAGAAATTAATCCCCCCTTCTTATTTAAAGGTATCAGTGAATGAGGCCAAGTTGTTAAGTGACAAAAGAAAAATGATTCTTGCCTTCCAGGGTTATTAAAATCATGTTCTACAATTTTAGCAGCCACAAGGAAGCCCAGATAATGACAGATGATGATAATCCATCTCCAGCACAGCCTGGTCTATAATGATACTGCCCATATCTCTTGTATTACCACCAATTACTCAGTGTATAATGAAAATGTACATCCATTCTGGGGAGCTGCATTTGCTGCCTCTGAATCCAATTTCTCTGTCTCCTTCCCCCAGTACTCTCCTGCTACAGCTGGACCCCCACCATGCCTGGCTCTGGGATCTGGCTGGGGGGAATCCAGCCTGTCCCTGGCAGGGATTTGTGCCTGTGAGGGCTGTGAGTGCCCCTCACCTTGGCCTGGAGCTCCTGTGGCTGCACAAAGGCTGTCTGGGGACACAGGCAACACAAGAGAGGCTTTGAAATGCAAATTGCAGGAGGAAGCTGCGGAGATACAAAGCAAAGTGAATGCTCTCTGCTGGCCGAGGTGGGCGGGTTGGCCCCTGCCGTGGGCTCCAAAATCGGGCTGGAAGTGGCTGTCCAAATGCTGAGGTGGCATAATCCTGCTCAGCACAGCGACATCCCGCTGGGCACAGCACCACCCTGCTCAGTGCAGCATCATCCTGCTGGGCACAGCACCATCCTGCTCAGTGCAGCATCATCCTGCTGGGCACAGCTTCATTCTGCTGGGCACAACATCATCCTGCTTGTCACAGCACCATCCTGCTCAGTGCAGCATCATCCCCCTGCGCAGAACAGAATCCTGCTCAGCACAGCATCATCCCCTCATCACAGCATCATTCACAGAATTCACAGAATCACCAGGTTGGAAGAGACCTTCAAGATCATCGAGTTCAACCCAGCCCCAACACCTCAACTCAACCCTGGCAGCCAGTGCCACATCCAGGCTTTGTTAAACACACCCAGGGTGGTGACTCCACCATCTCCCCGGGCAGAACATTATCACCAGATATGTGAAATCCAGACCTTTATCACCCTTTCTGTAAAAAACTTTTTCCTGATATCTAACCTCTATTTCCCTTAGTGCAGCTTGAGGCTGTGTCCCCACTGGGCAGGACAGAACCCTGCTGGGCACAGCATCATCCTGCAGAGCATAGCACCATTCTGCCCAGCTGGCAGCAGCTGTGTGGCCCAGCCTGGAGCAGAGCTGCCATGACAACCCCACTGTCACCTTCTGATGGCTGGAGGTGACAGGGTCACACCCCTCCCCTGCCATGGATGTTTCTTTGGGAAAAGAATCCTTCTGAGCTTAACCAACCCCTCTGGGGGGGAAGCTGTGCTCCCTGCACTGGCACCAGCTGCATTTCACAGCAGCATTTAATCCTGTTAAATCAGAGTGGGAATCACTCAGACCCAGGTGGGCACCTGATTGCAACTGGATCTGCTCCTGCTGCAGCACCTGGAAGCAGCACCAGGCTGTGTAAGATTAACGTGGATATATATTTCATCTGGATTCTATTGTCTTTCACTTGATTCAGGTCAAAAAGCAGCAGACGACATCTTTTAAGATGAAAACATAATCTTTTGGAAAATTGAAAATACAGATCGTGGTTTGGCCAGCAGTCTGTGCGTGTGCTGCCATCAGGGCCTCCAGTGCCACTCCAGAGACCCTCAGCCTGCATGGGGGGTGTGAAAAATGTGTATTTTATGATTGGCTTTTTGCAAATACTAAAATGAATATTATACGTGTTATGTTAGAAAGTGATGCTGTATTAACTCTCTTAGGTAATGTGTTAAATATAGTTTTAGGTTATAACATAATCTTAAAATAGAAACTGTGCTATGTAGGATACTTTTTTAAAAGAAAGGATTCGCACCGTGATAGCAGTCACAGGACACCTGAATCTTTCAGAGAAAGAGAATTTATTGCTCCATTATCAGAAGAAATGAACTTCTTCCCACCTTGAAGACCTCGTCAGGATTCAGAGGAAGAAGCTGACACTGACCAGCCAGAATCCTGTGTTTGAATGGAATTTATGCATCATGTTTGAGGTGTATGAATGTGCAACAGGCTGTTGCTTTTAAGAGTTAATCCTCTGTTAACGTGGGTCCTTTTTCAGGCTTATTTTGCCCAGAAGGAGGTACCCAGACTGTCTGTAACTCTTTGTTTCTATTGTCTCATATTGACCTAATCCAAATTGTCCAAATTATTATTCCTCTAATTATACTGCTATTTTTATAACCATTTTATTATTATTAAACTTTTAAAATTTTAAAACCAAGTGATTGGCGTTTTTCACAGGGGGCACCTGCACGGGGGTCCCTGGAGCAGAGGAACACCCTGTGCTCATGGAGAAGAGCTGGCAGTGGGAAAGCTCCCAGAAAACATCGTGTGTGTGCTCTGGGGTGGCCCTGCCTGCCCTTCCCAACACCTGCCCTGCTGAGCACTGAATGTCCCACATGAAGAGCGAGCTCACCACAACGGGGCCAGGCCCCTGTAAATGTTTTTCCTTGGAGCAGAGCTGCACAGGCAGTTGCCTCATTAACACGGCTCTCCAGGTAGCAGAACTTGCCTCGTTATTTCTTGAATTGAATGCCTTTGCTTTTCATAACTTTGTGCAATAAATCTGTGTGTGTTTAATACATAATTAAGGGCTCCTCCTGCTCTGAGCTGCTCTGAGCAGAACACCCAGTACCGCCTTCCCCAGCACAACTTTACATGAGTTATTAAAGAACAGAGGTGCAATCTATTAATTATTTCATAAATATTAACAAGCCCTTAATGGCTGCAATCCTGGAATAACAAGTTCCCAGGGAGTTCAGTTTTAAAAAGGTTTTAAAGAGTGGTTTTAACCACACTGACCACTGGGAGCCCACAGGAGCCCGTGCTGTGGCAATGGCAGCAGGAGCAGTGCCAGTGCCAGCTGCTGTGCTTGGATCCCTTAGCAAGCCAGCCCTGAACTGAGGACGGAGCTGGGGTCTCCAGAAAGATGGTTTTAAATTGAAGGACAACAGGTTTAGACTAGAGATTGGGAAAAAATTCTTTCCTGGAAGGGTGGTGCGGCTCTGGAACAGGCTGCCCAGAGAAGCTATGGCTGCCCCATTGTTCAAGGCCAAGCTGGACAGGGCTTGGAGCACCCTGGGATGGTGGGAGGTGTCCCTGCCCATGGCAGGGGGTGGAATGGGATTGGTTTTAAGGCCCTTTCCAATCCAAACCAGTCTGAGGTGCTACAGGCAATGCTTCAGGTGGGTGGCAGCTCCCATGTGAATGAAGCGAGTCCAGGCTCTCTCACCCAGCAAATTGGCACCTTCCAGAGAGCTCAGCTCAGGGCAGCCCCTGCACAGCTCCTTAAACTGCCCTGAGCCTGTTCTCACTCCTTACCACCCCCTGCAGCAGTAGCAGAGTTATGGAATAGCTATCCCAGGCTGGCAGCTGGCAGTGCTGGGGTGTCCCTGCACCTCCCCAGGCCCTGCTCATCCTTTGCTTTCCTTCCTGGCGATGTGGAGATCCTGCTCTTGGGTCCAGAAGAGATTATGGGGGCAAACTAGGAGCCAGGGCTGGCTCTGCACAGGATGAGGCCGCACTCTCAGGGGTGGGAGCTGGCAGGAGGATCCACAGCTGCCTGTTTGGCAGCACTTCTGGAAACACATCCCCAGGCCAGGCTGCCAGCAGGGCTGGTGTGCAGCAGCGATGCCTTGGAAGCCTGGGATGACACTGATTCATTGGGGCAATTAAAGCTCTTTCCGGCCTTTCCTCAGCAGCATTTTGGCATTTGATTCCTCATGAGTTACAGCACCTTCCTTGTGTGGAGACATTTATAGGCATGAATTTTGCAGAGCCCAGTAGGGCATAATTATCTTCTGAGGGGAGGCAGGAGATCCAGGCACGGGCATTCCAGCCAGGAGCCCCTGTGAATTCCCACAGGCTGGGGCTTCTGAAAGCAGGAAACACCGAGCCAAACCCAGGGGGTCTGGCGTGCTGTCATTCCAAAATTCATTTCACTCTGAAAATTCTCATTGCCGAGGGAATATCCCATGGACCAAGCAGGAATTCCCTGTGGAGCATCACTCCAGGGCGCCGCTCTGGCCACATCCCTGCCCCTCTTTGGGCTTGGGGATGGAGGGGGGGATGCTCGGGGGATGGAGAGGGGGATGTTTGGGGGATGGAGAGGGGATGGAGAGGGGATGTTTGGGGGATGGAGAGGGGATGTTCAGGAGATGGAGAGGGGGATATTCGGGGGATGGAGAGGGGGATGCTCAGGGGATGGAGAGGGGATGGAGGGCGGATATTCAGGGAACGGAGAGGGGGATGCTCGAGGGATGTTCAGGGGATGGAGAGGGGGATCTCAGGGGATGGAGAGGGGATGGAGGGGGGATATTCAGGGAATGGAGAGGGGGATGCTCAGGGGATGGAGAGGGGGATGCTCAGGGCATCGAGAGAGGGATGGAGAGAGGGATGTTCAGGGGATGGAGAGCGGGATGCTCGGGGGATGGAGCGAGGGATGCTCAGCCGCTGCCTGGAGGGCAACCACGGCCGGATCTGCTCCTGCATCCCGCGGCTGAGGCTGTTTCGCCTTCCCGGGGCCGTCAGGCAGCGGCAGCCCGGCTCGGGCGCACCCCGAGATGAATATTGATGGGCGGCTGGATGCGGGGAACGCGCTAATTTAATCAGGGTGACAGGAGCGGGGCTCCCCGGAGGCGCCGCGCTGCCGCTTGCTGACATTAATGTTACTTTGTGTCACAAGGCATTTTTTAATGTATCTTGCCAGTAAAATAATCAGCCTTCTCCCGGGTACAGCGGCACTTGTTTCTCATCCATTATGATACAGACGTCGCTCCTCAGCTGTCATTAGCGCACGAGAGGGGAGTCGGGGCAACACGCCTGGTATTTTTAGAAGTATGACATGGATGAGGAACATATTCTTGCCTTTCAAAGGCAATAAACAACCTCTGTAGTGCCGCTTCCCTCAGGGCACACAGGGGTGGTGGTGCTGCAGAGCCCACCCAGCCCCGCGGTCTGTCCCTGGGGAGCCGAGGGTGATCCCAGGCTCAGCCCAGGGGAGGAATGGGATTTGGGGGATCCTGGGGGACCCCTATGTCGCCGGCTGAGGTCTATGTACAAATCAGGAACAGGACTGCTGTGGAACGTGCCTTGAGCTGTTTCATTTTTCAGCATCAGCCTCATTACATGGTGATGACAATGGGAAGATGCCACCAGCTCACATCCCAGGCAGCAGAGCAAGAACTCAATGTCACAACTCACTTTATAAGTTTTTTGACCAATCACACAAAGCAAAAGCACATTGACAGTAGTTCTATCCAACCACTATAAGCACAGGTACCTTTGGTTAAACAATGCTTGCTTATTTCAAATACAATACCTGCTTGTGAGCCTTAAAACACAACGCACAGAGCTCCATTATTAAGCTTCAAACTTCCTAATATCTCACTAGATAAACTTTTCTGTAGCTTAGGGAGTTCTTCTAGACAAGTGTTAATACACGGATGATCATTGTTCTATTTGTCTTTGCTTTTCTACAGTTTAAATAATTTTTCTGCTGACCAATCTCATGGCTGCTGCTTAGCTCTAATCACAGTTTTGCTGTCTCTGGTGCCTGTCTTTTGCAGCTTTTCCAAAACCCTCTGATTTTGTGGATTCCCACACCCTGCTTCAGTGCCTGGGAGCTGGGTGATCTGTGGGAGGGCACTGGCAAGGACATCTGGGACCAGAGCAACCCCAGGGGCATCTCAGGCACTCACCTGGCAGCTCAGGGCTGACATGAGCCAGGGCACAGGGCTGGGGGGCCAGGCCAAAGCACCCCCAGGCACTGCGAGGCTTGCAGCTGGCTGCCTGTGCTCTCCTGACCACAGATCTGAGGCAGTTTATCAATTTATGTGGGGAGCTTTCAGCTCACCTTCAAAGCCCCTGACTCCTCCGTGAGCAACCCTGCTCGTTCTGCTCATGCATCTTTAATCCTGAGTGAAAAACGAGGGGTTTTTTTCCCTTTTCTTTGCACTGCTTGGCTTCAGAGACTGGGATAACAACATCAAATCTCCTCCTCAAGCAGACCCAGAGGGGCTTTCTGTTCCCCACAAAGCAGAACTTTGCCTGCCAGGACCGTGCCCAGCAGCATGAGTGGGACACAGAGTGACCAAAGCTGGGGGAGCAGGAGCCAGGCAGCTCCTGGGGAGGGGGAATGAGACCCCCTATCACAGCCACTTAGGCATGAAGCACTAAGAGGAGCCAGACAGACACTTGAAGAGCATTAAACCCACTGATGGGTCAAAATGCAACTTGAGCTCTTCCCCCAGCAGGGTCCAGCTGGAGCTCTGGGATCAGCAGGGAGAGCAGCAGCGCCTGGTGGGAGCACAGGGATGTGCTGGCTTGTTTTGAGTTTATTCTATTATCTGTTTTTTTATTTCTCCAAGAGGAAAAAATCGCTATGGCAACTTCTGCAACAGAGGCGCTCCTGGGAGACTGACTGCGAGTGAGACTTGCCACTCATCATCTGACAATGTTAATCTGCCGGATTTACATAGTAATTAATGTCAAGAGGCAATCTACGACTTGAGCAATCAGAGTTCCTGTGCATTAAGTCAGACTCCGAAGACAGCAATACATAATTGTGTGTGAGAAAGGTGTTTAACCCCTCGTGGGTTTTCCCCAGGGAGCAGGAGGGTTGGGCCGGCTCTCCCCTGTCCTGGCACTGATGTGGTGCTCGGGAGACTTTCAGACCTCCCTGACCCTGCTGAGCTCGGGGCTCTCTGGGCCACTCTGGCTGCAGCTCCCAAATCCCCTTTGCCCTTGAACTTCTCTGAGCAGACAACTCCTGCTCAGGACCAGCCTTCCCTGTGTTTTCCCTGGATGCATCATGACCTCAGCAGCTGCAGGACCCCTCTGTAACCACTGCAATAACCCCCAGCAGCACCAGGGTCACCCCCAGCTTTGGGCTGAGGAGCTGCTCCAGCCCCAAGGCAGCCCCCCTGCATCCCCCTTCCTACATCAGCCATTCCCATCCCCTCTTCCAGGCCCTCTGGGAAAGCCACATGGGGAGCCAGGCAGTTCAGTCCAGTTCAGTTCTGGAACTTGGTCCTGGAGGAGAGAATGAGGGCATTGAGGGAGGGCAGGGCAGCTTTTCTGCCACACAACCTGGTGCTGAGGGGTTGCTCACATCCTCCTCTGCATCCTGGGACAGGGCTCAGTCCCTGCCTCCCAAAACTCCTCCAAATCCCTGCCTCCAGCTGCTCCTGCAACCTCCTCTGTAAAGAATAAAGCTCTGCTGAATCCCAGCATCCTTTCTTCCTCCCTCCTTTCGGCTGGATCCAAAAACTTCAGAGGAGGAATGAAAAAAAAAATCTAATTGATTTCTTCCGTATTAACAAGTCAATCATTAGGGTGGGTTTTTTTAATGACTCATAAGCAAGCTTGACGTGTCTGTTAATTAAATAGCCATCCCAGCTCTAATCTGCTGCAAGTTAATCATTTGGGGAATTAAAAGGTGTCAGTGCTGAATTCCTCATTATTGCAAGTGCTCGCCTGCCCTTGCTGCTGGAGGAGCCTGGGTGAGGATGGGACTGAGCCCTCGGCAGGTTCGAGCCCCAAACACCCCAAACCTGCTCTCCTGCCCCCCTCAGCTGCCCTCCTGCCCCAGACCCTCACCCACTGTTTCCCCCTACCAAGCCCACCCAGCTCCCCAACGCCGTTATCCCAAGGTGACTGAGCGATGCTCCTATCATGGGCTGATGGAATGGGACAATTTCAGGGGTGAAAAAATGGTCTGGTTTAATTTGGAGAGCAGGGTTGGTGCCTCTGGTCAGGCTCTTTTTAGTATCATCAAAATTGGTATTGATGGAGGCACCGCAATTGAATTTATTGGCTCAGTGCACAATCTTGTGACCAGCCACGTGCAGGAGCCGAGGGATGGGATGGGATGGGATGGGATGGGATGGGATGGGATGGGATGGGATGGGATGGGATGGGATGAAAATGGGTCCTTCTCAGCCTCATGGGAGAACCTACTGGGGAGAAAACCAGTGGAAAACAATTTAAGAGAAATCCTCCTTCTGTCTTGTCGTGGTTCAAGACCTTTAGGTTCAAAATCCTTCTGCAGGGTGTCAGCAGCCCACAGGCTGCACTGGTCACACAGAGGGGCAGAGGATTTACAAGCCCATTAGAGGCTCCTGGGTTAAATCTTAATTACAAATTCCTCAAAGCCTCCAGAAGATCCTGGCCCAGCCCTATTGCTCCTTTGCCTTCCCAGCTGCTCATGCAGCAGTAAATACTGATTCCTTGTATTTCCTGCCTTTTCCACTGCTTTATGAAGGTAAACAACGAGAGGGCAAACACGATGACTCTGCTGGTGAGTGAGGGATGCAGCTCCATGTTGCTGTGTGAGCTGTATTAATCACTCGGTGACATGCTGGCTACTGGCCTGATGCGAGATAACGAGAGGTAATTAGTTACTAAAATTAGGAGGTGGGCACGTTGCCAGTTGTTTACAGGTGCCATGGTGATGGGGGCAGCCAGGAGAATTGCATTTTCCAAGGGATCAAAGCTTGTTTTAAAACATTTGGTTCAATTATGGACCAAAGGCTGAGCTCTGAGCAGCAGCAGAATGTGAACCAATGTCTGCAGGGTCTCTGCCCCAGCTGCAGAGGCAGTGCTGGAGCATGGATAGGATGTGTAGCCACCAGGGAATTTGGGAACATGTCCTGAGCCCTCCCAGCCCCTCCCAGCTGCTCAGGGCCTGCCTGGAGCGTTCCCAGACACGGAAATCAGGAAGGGGTGCACAGGAGGGAAGATGTGGTGGCACAGTGAGGGCCTCCCACAGCACCCCATGCACCATCCGTCCTCCTGCCCTCTTCCCAAGGGGCAGCCTTGCTCCACCACGTCTCTGGAGGATGATCCCACCTGCAGGAAGCATTTCCTCCCCCCTATCCCCATGCCAGCACACAGCACTCACTGGCACTGCAGCCTCCCCACAGCTGGGGCAGGAGGAGGAGAAGGCAGCAAGAGCAGCTCAGGGGAAACCTTCAACCTCTCAGGGGCAGCATTTCAAGTTTTTTCTTCCCAACAATTCAGGTATTTCACTGGTGTGAGCTGAGAGAGGCTGATGAGTGAGGGCTGGCTTGAAGTGAGCATCCTGCACTCTGCTGTGCCCAGGCTCCCAGTCAGGTCGTGCTGCTTGTCACACCAGCACCAGCACGGCAGCTTGCACTGGCCATTGGCCGGCAAAGTGGTGGCCAAAGGGCCAGGAAAGCTGTGAGGATGAGGAGCTGGGCTTTTCTCCTCTCTGAGATCCCTGGGTGACACCGGTGGAGCAAAGCCCAGCTGGTGATGACACACAGGGTGGCCCTGGGGTGCCCTGTGTGGCAGTGCCAGGATGCCACACGTGCCTGACCATGTGCACACTGGCACACGTGGTGTCACCAGGGCCAGGAACTCTCCCCTCCCCTTCCCAGGCACCGGAACAAGAGCCACAGGGAGCATTTGATATTTTCCCCTTGTAGATACAAGGGATGTGGGCAGAAAATATCAGCTGCCACTTGGCGAGGGGTGCAGAGGCCAACTCCATTAAAGCTGCTGGAATTGGTACATTTGACACGACACTGGCCATAACTTAAAGCCAGAGTATGAATAATAGAGCTCTGCACTCAGACCTGCAGGAGAAATATATCTGATTGTTGGATCGCCTGCTGCTCAGAAACAATCCCAAATCAATTCCTGCGTGTCTGGAGCGCCGGGCAGAGCAGCCTTCCCTCCCTCCTCCTCCTCCTCCTCCTCCTCCTCCTCAGCTGCTGTCCCCGAACAAAGAGCCACCAGGTCCCCTCACCCATGTGATGAGCCCGGGATTGATCGCTGTGCCCTGAGCCATCATTAAAAGTAATGTCTGTGCTGGGTGTGAGGAGCTGGGGGCAGAGCTGGGGCTCTGAGAGGATGCTGTGCCCCTGCAGGCCGGGGGGATGGAGCAGGGAGAGGCAGAACAGGGATGCTGGAAGCGGTGTGACTGTGCCTGGATCCCTGAGGGAGCCCCCAGGGACATCCCGCTGGGGATCAGGGCCCTCCTGATAGTTTGTAGCAGGAAGGGTTAATTTAGGGAGAGATTTTGGAGACTCCAGGTGTTGGCAGGGGTCCTGCAGAAGCGCTGAGCACAGGTGTCCTGCCCACAGGTGCTGCCCCATCCATCCCTTCCCCACGGGTCTGGGTGAGGGTTGGAAAATGGGGTGCTGCTCATTAACAAGGGCTGGAAACACTCTGTAACTGGAAATTTACACTTTGTGTTCATTTAATGGTTTGTTTGCATTCTCTGTTGGGTTTTTTGTTTGTTTGTTGTTGGGTTTTAATTTTTTTGCTTTTTTTGTTTTGTTTTGTTTTGGCTTTCCCTTTACCTTTATTTATTTTGAGTTTATCAGTTTATTTCTTCAACCTTCTTTGCTGAAATCCCAGTTTTTTTGGTTTTTTTTTTTGTTTTTTTTTTTTTCCACAGCCCAGGGCTGGAGCACAGCAGAGACCGGAGGAGCATCCCTGTGTGGGAGAGGAGAGCAGGAGGGAGATTGAGAGGGCACGGGACAAAAACCTCTCTTCGGTTTCCCTCTAAGGGAAGGCACAGTGAATTAGAGAGACGTCAAGGATTCTGCCAGTTTCAGCCTGGAAACCTGGCTGTTGCAGGTGGTTTGAAACCCATTTTTCAAGCAGTATTAATTCCCACAATATTCATTTCAAGCAATATTAATTGCCACACGGGAGCATCGTTGTGTGGGAGAGGAGGACGGGAGGGAGATCGGGAGTGCGCGGGGACTCCCGCCGGGATTTCTCAGGCTCAGCCATGGCACACGGCCATGGCAGATCCCTGGTTAATCCTCTCATTGCCGAGGTGCTTAAGGAGGGATTACAGCCTGGGTTTGTGGTTCCTGGCAGCGTGGCAGGGGCCAGGGAGTTGTCACAGGGAGGGTTCCCTGCGGTCAGGGGTTCCCCGTGTGCTACCCTCCATCATTCTCGCTGCTGTGCTGGATTTACAGCAGGAGTCAGGGCTGATCCAGCTTGTAAAACGCCAAATGGGCAGCCTCAGCCCTTTTTAGCCTCTCTGAGCGCCTCGCAGCCCCTGTGCGCTGCCCGCGGGTGCGATGCCGAGCTG
>NW_005054478.1:0-17362 GCF_000277835.1 Geospiza fortis | reverse complement strand
CCACCGGGGATGGATCCGGTGTGCCTCATCTGAGGGGAACACAGAGATCCCGGTGTGCCTCATCTGAGGGGAACACAGAGATCGAGAGGAGCCCGGAGATCGGCCCCGTGCGCCTCATCTGGAGGGAGACCAGAGATCCCGATGTGCCTCATCTGAGGGGAGCACAGAGATCCCGGTGTGCCTCATCCGAGGGGAGCACAGAGATCACAGTGTACCTCATCTGAGGGGAGCACCGGGGATCAGCCCGGTGTGCCTCATCCAAAGGGAGCACAGAGATTGAGAGGAGCCTGGAGATCGCTCTGGCGCGCCTGATTTGAGGGGAGCACAGAGATCGGCCGGTGTGCCTCATCCTGCCCGGCACAGCCCAGGGCCAGCGGGGTCTGTCAGTGCTGGAGTGCCCTGAAAGGAGGAGCCAGGACAGGGGGACACTAACAGGAGCCAGGACAGGGGGACACACAACCAGAGCCAGGACAGGGGGACACTAACAGGAGCCAGGACGGGGTGACATACAATTGGAGCCAGGACAGTGGGACATTCAACAGAAGCCAGGACAGGGGGACATTCAACAGGATCAAAGACAGGGTGACACAACCGGAGCCAGGACAGGGTGACACAACCAGGACAAGGACAGGGTGACACTCAACAGGAGCAAGGTCAGGGTGACATTCAAGGGCACGAGGCACCTCCCGATGTGCCCCCGGCCCCTGCAGCCCTCCCAGCCCCTCCCAGGGAAATTCTGCAGGAGTAATTGCAGAATGCTCTGGTGCATCGCACGCAGCCTGCGATGTTATTAACTCGGCAGCCAGGAGCTGGCAGGAAAGCAATCGGGCTGTTTCCCCAAGACTGAGCCAGGGATAATTGAGTTGAATGGGAAGGAATTGCTGCTCTTTGTTAGATGATCTTCCAGCCCTTCCACACTGATCTCATTTTGGGTTATTCAGACAGACTTTTGAATTAAGAGATGAAGTTGTTTCAAAACATTACGAAGCTCTTAGAAAAACTTGGAAATTCTTCCTGTTTATACATAATCTGGGTTTAAGCATCACCTGGTGTGGGGGGGGTCTCAGCAGGTGAAACACAAACTGCCCATCCCATCCTGTCCCTCTGTCCTGCTGCACTGGGGGCAGCCCCATCCCAGGGAGGGGAGCTCAGTGAGGGATCTGTGGAGCTCGAGTTATCCAAAGTACAGCGAGCTGGCAGAAAATCAATGCTGAAATATGGCCAGCTGTATTCCCTCCCTTAACTAGCTCCTTTAAGACTGTTTTAAGATGCAATTATTTAAGGTCAGCAAGGTCAAGTACACAGCACAATAGTGCTGAAAATTAACTACACCATGTAATACTGCTGAAAGTTAACTACACAGTGTAATACTGCTGAAAACTCCCTGTTTGAGTAGTTTTACCCCAATAATGGAGACTCCTCCCTGGCATTTGTCTGACCTATGTACTAGCTCATCCTAAATGCAGGAGAATCCAGAGCTTTCCTTCTCTCCAGGCTCTGAGATGTGCAAAAATCCACAAAAATCTGCACCACTTGGAGGAAACCCATGGGAGATGGCAGTGCTGGTGGTGACATTTTGGCCTGTGCTTCATAGGAGAAAAAACATCAGCTGGATAGAAACAATAATCTTATAAAAACACAGGCATTGCTTCATAGCCACATCCAGGTTGAAGTGAAATAGGGCTTTGCAGGAGGAGGAGGAGGAGCCCTCAGCTGAGTGTTTTGATTGATTAAGATGCCAGTCACAGCAGGGTACCAGCTCCTGCCAGTGCAAATGAAACTCCTTCAACAGCAATGTCTGTGAAACCTGAAGCTCCCCAAGTGCTCCCTTAGCTCCTCTCCCTCAAAACACCTCCAGCCAGGTGGGACCTTGAGAGGAACTGGGGGGCTCAGGGGCACCATGAGCTGGGGTCAGAGTCAGGCTCAGGGTGCTGATAACAGCAGATATTGGGCTGGAAAACAACCTGGAGACAGCAATTGATTAGAGGAGAATTGATATTGAGGCAGCACAGAAAGGGTTAAATGTGGAGAAGGAAGGACCCACTCGCACCAAACCTGCAGTGGCTCCCTGCTGCCGGCACTGACAGCCCAGAGCTGATGGAAACAGAGCATTTATACTGAGTTTATTAATTTTCCTACATAAAGGGATGCTGCCAGAATAACAGGCTCTTCCTCCCACTAATAACAAAATCCATATTCAGGAAGTTTGGAATGAATTTCTGTGCATTCACACCTTAAGCTGTCAGCAAAAATCGGGTTGTAAATGGGAATTGGCTGTGCCAGGAGTGCCCAGGGGGCTGTGGGGGCTGCAAGGGAAATTTGTGCTGAGAACTGCGAGGGTGAGTGAGGATGGAAGTTATCCCAGTGCTCCCAATGCTCCCAGTCCTCCCAGTGCCCCCAGTGCTCCCAATGCTCCCAGTGATCCCAGTGCTCCCAGTCCTCCCAGTGCTCCCAATGCCCCCATCCTGCCCAGCCAAGCTCCTCTCCATCCTGCTCCAGCTGCAGAGGGAAACACCCAGTCTGTCAGTGGGATAAATCCCCTGCTCCAGCCCATTTCAGAGGCTGGGAAGTGATACAAACCTTTGGCTGGGTACTGGAAGATGAAATAGTCCCAGGGGCTGTCCCCACCAGGGACCTGTCCTCTGAGTATGGGGCCACCATGACCAACTCCAGGGGCAGGCACTGGAATCTCTAGAGGCAGGAAAAGGTCCTGGCAGGGCAAGGGACAGCTTCCTGCAAGTACTGAGGGAGGCAAGAGCTGTCAAGTGACATAAAACTCCAGCATGCAGTAATTCCTTCTGTTTTTCCAGAGCCTCGGTGCCTGGGTGCCAGCAGGGCTGACAGGGACTGTAATGGGCACCAGCTCAGGGCAGGGTTTAACAGACATGCATGTGGCACTAGGGGACATGTGGATGTGGCACCTGGGGACATGGGGTGGATGGGCAGTGCTGCGGGAATGGTTGGACTGGATTTTAATGACTTTTTCCAAGTGATTCTGGGATTTATCCTGTCAGATGAAAGCTCCATCCAGGAAGGGTTGTGCAGCCTTTTTCCCATCCAGGTAGGTTTCAGTGTTTCCCCCATCCAGGAGGGTTTCAGCCTTTTCCCCATCCAGGTGGGTTTCAGACTTTCCCCCATCCAGGTGAGTTTCAGGAGCTGGTTACCCACGGTGCCAACACGGTCACCTCAGGGGTGAGACAAGGAATCCCTTCTGTGCCTGTGAATATTGTATAGCTGCTTAGAAATTAAAATGAATTTTGAGTTGTGCAGCATTTATCTGCGCTCCTAATTTATGTTTGAACAGGAGAGGAACTATTTTCTGTCTTGAAATCCAAGCTTAATTTTTATCTTTATTATCTTAAGAGCTTAGTGAATAATTAATTCCTTTTCTTGCAAGTATTTTTTTTAGATTTGAAGCAAAATTAATTCAGCCAAGGCCCCAGCTTTGTTGTCATTGATTTTGCAGGAGGCTGTGGAGGTCCCACAGCCCTCTGCAGGTCCTGGCCGTGCCCTCAGACAGCTCCAGTGGGGTTTTTGGGTTTTCCAGATGCAGCTGCTCTGGCTGTGTGAGGCAGTGCCTTGGAATGCTGCAATCATGGAATCATTAATGGTGGAAAAGCCCTCCAGGATCATCAGACTCAACCCCCAACCAAATACCCCCATGCCCACAACACCATGTCACAAAGTGCCACCTTTGGGTGCTGCAGCACTTTGTCCCTGGAACAGCACGAACACAAGAGGGGGAAAAAGAAAAAAAAAAATCTGCATTTTTGCCACGTATTTTTGTAAATGTTGTGCAATAAATGCGTGTTGAACAAATTAGTCTGTGGTGAGACAGTCACTGCTGGAATGTTGGGCTGCAAATAGTGCAGGGAAGCTTCTGAAAGGCAGTGCCCAGCTGCACCGACAAGGAGATCGCCGTAAATGCTGCTCAGAACAATTTAAACAATTAATTTCAGCCTTTAATGGGCACTTGCACTATCTGCTGGAGCAGAAATGAGAACGTGTCTTTCATTACCTGCCACACTTCCCCTGTTCCTCGCTCATCACCATTCCCTGGGGGCAAAACAAGGCATATGGTAATTGAAATTGCAGCACAGCTGCAAAAAGTGGGGGGGGGGGGAAGTAAAAAGGTGGATTTCAGGTTTTTGTCGACCCTGGTTTCCACAGTTTCCACAGGGGGAATGTGATACTCGCCTGTTTACGAGCAGAAAAGTGTCAGGGGATACAGAGGCTGCTGGAGAATGAAAACAAACAAAACGCATGTGCCGCCACTGGAGGTGCAGAGTGAACCTGGATTATTTTTGGCTGCTAATCAGTGTAAATTGCTCCCTTGTCTATGGAGAGAAGGAGAACGGGGCAGCAAAACCTGCACTGTGCTCTCCTCCCTTTGCTGCCTTTTCGCAGGATGAGCCGCGTCACACCTGCAGCCCCTGGGGACGATGCTCAGGGGGTCCTGGGTGCTCCAGCCAACATTTGGGGCTGGAAGGTGCTGAAACACCACCCCTGCCCTCACCACCCACTGCCTTGTGTGCTCCCTGCCATCTTCCCCTGCACGGAGACCACTGGCCAGCCCTGCCCGTCCCTGGTCCCCATTGCCCCTCCCTGGTCCCTGCTGCCCCTCCCTGGTCCCCGCTGTCCCTGCCTGGTCCTCGCTGTCCCTTTTGCTCCCTGCTGTCCCTCCCTGGTCCCCGGACTCTCCCTGTAGGTGGCAGGAGCTGCCCGTGGTGCCTCAGTGCTGCTTGGGGACACTCAGAGCCAAAACTGCCCATGGCTCTGTGGATGAAAACATGGGCTGGAAAACGGCTCCTGGCCTTGAACAGGGGGCTGGGAGGGTCTTGGGGACAAGGAAAGCAGCTGAGGGGGCAAAAAGCCAAATGTTAGTTTTCTGCTCAACTGCAATTGCCTTAATTTTCTTCTTTCAGTAACAAGGGGCAGGCTCAGGAGTCCTTTTGCTCCTGCCATTTGCTCACTATCAAGATAGCAAAGCCTTCTTGGCCTGAAAATGATTATTTTTCTTGACAAATCCTCCTGCTGCTGCTTTTTCTATTAATCTCCCTCTGTCTCTTCAGAGCAAAGAGAATTACAGCGGCTGCTCAGAGCCCATTGCTCGTCTGTCCTTGAACCCGGCTGGCAGCCCGTTGTTAGCAGAGCTGAGCAAATAGCAGAGAAAGGAATTCCTACAAATATTCTCTCAAATTTGAAAGGAAATTTCCATCCAGCAGCACAAGCATCTCCTTTGTGGTCTTGTCCCAGGAACGCCGGAGCATTTGCCCTGAGCAAGCAGAAACACAGGAAGCACAACTCACGCTTCTGTCGACTCAAACAGAAAGTGTTGTTCTGACTAAAAATACTGGCTTTAAACAACAATTAACTGGTGATTAATCCCAGAGTGTGAGGAGGGGGTGGAGGTGGCCGTGTGCCTCAGATGCCACCCCAGCACTAGCCCTGAGGTCCTTGTCACCAGGACACACCTTGGGCATCCTTGTCACCACGCCACTGGCCCCAGCACTCCACAAGAGCCTTATAAACCAGAGCCGTTTGGCAATTCAGACAAGACAGGCATCCAGAATTTGGGATCCAGGTTTAAAACCCCTATTACTTTCTGCTGAGCACTTAGGAGAGCCTAATCCAATTGGCCATATGGTCCTGGGCTCCCTCCAATCTAATTCACCCATCCCTTGGGCATATTGAAGGGAAAAGAGGCGGGGGGAAATTGGAAAAATGTAAATCACATTTTAATAGACTCATAAAAATACACAAAGTGATGACCGAGAAAACTTATCAGATTTTATGGGCATGTGAGTTGCTTGACAGAATATGGAAATGCCACTCAAACAGCAGAGCTGTCCTCATTGGAAACTTCACAACATAATCCAATTTGTGCCGTTCACTAGACAGAGCAGCCAAACTGATTCAAGTCTC
Source organism: Geospiza fortis (assembly GCF_000277835.1). Taxonomy (NCBI): domain Eukaryota; kingdom Metazoa; phylum Chordata; class Aves; order Passeriformes; family Thraupidae; genus Geospiza; species Geospiza fortis. The sequence goes on along the minus strand of NW_005054478.1, from coordinate 11,437 downwards.
CTGCATCACTGTCACCTCTGCTTCCCTCTCGTGCCACTCAGGGTGAGTGGGAGCTCACTGCAGCTCTGCACAGCTTGGTACAGCTCGGCCTTTCCATATGGCCAAGTGGCTGTGACAACAAGTGAACCCCAGGGTGGTGGGTCTGGCTGCTCCCCACAGCCCAGAATCCTGGGGGTCTCCAAATTCCAGCATCCTGGGGTCACAGAACCACAGAATCATTTAGGTGGGAAGAAATCTCTGAGGTGGTTGAGTCCAAGCTGTGACCGATCTCCACCTTGTCACATAGCTCAGAGCGCCACATCCAGGTGTTCCTTGGACACCTCCAGGGATGGGACCCCATGTCCCAGCACCCCAAGGATCAGTCCAGCAGCAGTGCAGGGTGGGAGGGAGAAGGGGAATAGTGTCAGGCTTCCCTGGGCACAGCTGTGGCATCTTAGAATCACAGAATCATGGAAAATCCCAGGCTCGAAAGGGACACATGAGGATCATCACAGCCATCTCCTGGCCTGAACAGGACACCCCAACAATCCCTGAGAGTGTTGTTCAGCTGCTCCTTGACCATTTTCCTGGGAGCCTGTTCACCCTGTGGGTGAAGAACCTTTTCCTAATGTCAGGCCTGAACTTCCCCTGCCATGGAACTCCCCAGGCAGGGACAGCTCAGCCGTTCCGTGCTGGTTACCAGCACCCAGAGTCTGCTCACATGAGAGCCAAAGGAAGGGAAGGAGGGAGTTAAAACAAACATGCAGAGGGTTTATCTCAGGGCTGCAGGGCCCTGAGCACCCATGGAGGGGAACAAAGATTTCCTGTTCCTGTTGCCACACACTGGTACCCCCCGAGCTGCCACTGAGGGTGGGGACAGGGCTGCTCCAGCAGGTGACATCCAGCCCCACTCCCCAACGAGCACTGCCCAGTTTGGATGCTCTCCCCACTGGGCACACTGGTACTTGCAGAGCCCAATTGAGACATTAATATCATCTCCTGGGTACCAACATGGCCAGTGCTCAGAGGTGCAAATCATTTCTCCTGGGAGGGCCCATGGAGAGAACAATTTTTCTAAAGAGCACAGGATTCAGCCAGAAATGAATATTTGCCTTTGGCAAATGCTGTGAGACACCATTCCCAGATTCCTGTTGGCTGTATGGGCTGCACAGTGTTCTTGCTGATGGTAATTCAGCCAGTGACTGTTGTTTGGAACAAAGGAACTGTTTGAAGCCTTGACAGATGATTGTAGAGGAGAAAATAGGTGTTGTGCAGGTGAGCTGCTGAAGTTCACCCCTCTAATTGCTCTGTAATTGTGCTGCCTTGCAGAGGAGCTCTCTCCTGAGCCTGCTTTGCTTGAACATGCTTGCAAAGAGCTCTTTTGTTGGAAGAATTTAATTTTTGCCATTATGTTGTCCAGCACAGTCCAGCTCTGGGTACTTACCACCAATTATCCGTCTGGTATAAAGCTAATGTTGACACAGAGGTCCTCGATGCATCGACTCTGGGAATCTGCCAGGAAGGCTGGTTTCAAGCAGAATAATTAGTGGGCATGGATATCCATGTAAGATGCCCTTGAACTGATGGACTGTCTTTATTCACTGGGATGTGATCAATTCTGAGGTTTTTCTTTTAGACAAGCCCTTGAATTTAATTCCATTCTGTACAGTAAGGATTTCTTGTCAGAAATTCACTTTGCATCAGGAGAGCCCTGTCTGAGCTCCCCCATTAGCTATTCTTCCCCCTCATTCCAGTCTTAAAGCACTTTACATGGATTAACTAATTAGCTCTCTTCATAACCCAGGCTTTAAGTTAATTTCCCCATGTGCATTATAAGGACGGTGCCAAGGAGCAAATCTCCCTTCCCCCAGCGTTTTTCACCTCCCATCGCTGCAGGTAACTCTGGGGTGGTTGTGGTTAGACAGAAAGGAGCCCAAAATCCCACAGGAAGGTGTCATGACACCAAGCAGGCCTGAACCCCACTGTGCCTGTCCTACCCTGTGTGTCCCCAAAGCGCAGCCAAGCACCAGGGAAAGGAGAGAAGCTCCCACAGCAATCCAGGGCCAAACATGTTGTGCAAAGAATCTGGCAAAAGAGCAGTAGGAAAAACCCAAGGGCAGTGAGAGAAATGAGGGGAGAGAAAGGAGATCCAGCCAGGTTGGGGCTTTATCCAGCCAGATTGGGGCATTTAGGCAGATCCTGTGCTGGGGGCTCTCCCAAGAGGCAGAGCCATGTCCTGCCCATGTCCAGGAGCTGTCACAGCTCTGGGTCACTGCTGCAGGGACCCTGCACCAGGGGTGCGTGGTTTCAAGGAAGGGTTTGAAGATGAAAATCAAGAGCAAAGCCACAGCATGGGGGGTGTGGGACAGGCAGGGGCTGCCATCTCCTTGTGAGGTGGTTCATGATGATGAAAGGAATGAGGGATTTGTCTTTACAAACAAACTGTGTGTAGATAAAACCAGCACTGAGAGATAAAAGAAACAATGGGAAGGATTCCACTGATTGATAAATGGAATGAGAGGGATTTGTCTTTACAAACAAACTGTAGGTCTGTTGATAAATAAAATTGGATGCTGAGAGATGAAAGAAACAATGGGAAGAACCATACATTCCATAGGAATTCCACTGATTGACACAAGGAAAAGGAAAAGGGAATTATACATTGGAAGGGGGCCTGTAATAGGTGTTTTGGGAAGTTTGTACCTCTCAAGTACCTCAGCCAATGGGGAAAGAGAGAAGGGAAATGCAGCTGGGAAATTGGGATAAAAAGGAGTCTGTGTCCTCCAAAGTTTTGAGAGACCCCATGGGAAATGCCCCATGGCCTCTCCCTTTGTTAGAATAAAGTTACAAGACTCCTCTATCTCCTTTTTGGACACAAACCTCATGTTTTTGTGGATGAATTTTCCTGACAGCTACCGGGGTGTGCCCTAGAGCCGGAGTCCCCGTTCCTGTGAGCGCACCTGGAGCCTGCAGGATTCCTCTCGGAGCTGCTCTGATCCCGCAGCTGGGGGATCCTGGCTGAGGACAGGATGCTCCATCGTGGGGAGGACCCTCCCTGCTGCCTCCTCTCCCCCATCCCTCGGCCTTCCCACACCTGGGAATTGCTGTAACACAAAGGCTCCACGCTAATGGCTGCCCACCCGCAGAGATGAATATATCCATTTAATATCCAGCTGCGTGGCTCCAGCTTCCCTTTGGAAATGAGCCTCAGACATGGGCAGCAGCCTGGGATATCCCAGCCTGTTTTTTCTGAGGGGGAGCTCCCAGAGGCCACTAATTTGGGCTTTTAAATTTTATTTTTGTGTTGAAATTTCTCCTGCTGTCATTCACACGCGGCAGCTCCGCTTGGTGCAAGCTGAGAAAAAACTGTCTGTGCCTGTCTTGTCTCTCCCCTTCTCTTCCCAAGGGCTGTGATTTTAGGTTTGTTTAGAGATAATTTCACTGGCCCCTGAGTTTACCAGTTGCTCTGTCTCCCTGTACAGGGCAGGTTGCTGTGTAGTGTATGTGGAGGGCTCTTTACAGCTGCTGATAAACTCCAGAGGCAACAGGAACAGCCACTGCCATGTATTAAATGCTGCAGTGTAAAATAGGAGGAGATTCATCTTTTATTTCTCTCCCTTTATAAGCTCCTACTTGTGTTCCATTGCTGTTCTTGTGAGTTATGAAAAGGTTTATTTTTCAGTAAGCGTGTTATGTTGTAGCACCCAAAAAAAAAAAAAAAGAGCAGTGTGTAAAGTGAGGATAAAATTCCTCCTGGCAGATCCTGGGCATAAGGATGGGGAGAGATTTATCTGAAAGAGGAAGGGAGTGAAATTAAGAGATGGGATTTACACTAAACAGCAGGGAAATGTGTGAGCAGGGAGAGCCCTCAGGCACAGAAGAGCTTCCAAAGACAAGGGCTGCCATGCTGGGATCGCAATATTTGGGAAAATATTGTGGAGTGTGGGAAGCTGGCAGGGATTTTGGATCCCAAATTGCAGGAGGTTTCATTGGCAATAAATATTGGGAGCAAGCAGAGCCCTGTCTCCTTCACATCCCCTTTCTTTTTGGCTTCAAACTCCATGGATTTAGGAAGTCCCTGGAAGAGGTGAGCAGTGACATGAATCCCCTGAGTTCCTGAGGGTCTCTCAGGGGTCACAGGGAAGTTAATTCTCCCCCTGCTGAGGCTCTTGGTCACTGCTTTGGGGACAGGCGCAGTGCAGGTGGATCCTGGCAGGTGGCTTGGTCACAGCCTCATCATTTGTGTCTATACAAAGTGACCTTTCCCCACCTGGTCGGAGGGGACTGAGTGACAGCACGGGGCTGATGGCAGCTGTAAATCTTGGCCCAAGAATGAGTTAGAGATGGAAATTCATTGCTGCACCTTCAGCAGGTGGTAAAACCCGTTGTAAATCTCTGAAAGGCTTGTCAGGACGCTAATGGATTGAGCTCCAGATGCTTAAATTTCACAGCTTCCAGTTCTCCTGAAATGTCACCTGGAGGACTCTGCAGAAGGACAAGGGGACAGGAGAGAGCCCCTTTGGCCTTTGGTGAGCTCTGACAGTGGGACAGCCTTGAATTCTGGCGCTGGAAGGGAGAGATGGGGGCTTGTTCCCAAGACACAGCCTGGGACTCGTATGGGGAGCTCGGCTCCTCTCCAGCACCACTTTTGGGCCAACACAGAGCAGCCAATTTTGGTCCTCACCTCCGCTGCCTGGCTGGACACGTTGCCCAGGTCCCCATGTCCCCTTTCTGGATGGATGTACATCCCTCTGCCATCACTCTGCTGCTCTCTCCCCTCCTGTGCTGCCTTTGGGCTCCAGGACAGGGCTCACCCAGCTCCAGCCCCACATCTGGGGGCAGCTGGTGGTGGTCACCATGCCCACCCAGCATTCACCCTGTGGATTCAGCAGCACTCTGAGGAGTGAAGAACCAAACTCCTGCCTGGCTTGGCTGCCTGCAGCACAGGGAAGGTGTTGGGGCTGGCTTGGAACCCAGCAGCAGGAGACAAATGGGCTGGGGGTGAGTGGCATTAAAGTGCCTGTGGTAGCATTAATTTTACCTCTGCCTTGCCCAGGTGAGCAGAGCTGTGGCAGCACCTCCCCGAGTGGAGGAATGATGATCCCTATTTATCTTGTCTGGCACCTCAGCTCTGGAGGCATTTTTAATTCAGTTTCTCTATTTTCCCCTCTTTTTGTCTTCCTGAATGTAAGTCCCATTAAAATCTGTCTTGTTGGCTGCTTTGTGGAGCCCGGTGATGGCAGGCAGGGGAGAGGGATTTCAGGTATTTCTCTTCTGAAGGTCTGTCCTGACTCAGAGTGAGTTAACCCGTTGCTATTTCTGAGCTAATCCTGTTGTAATTTCTGTCGCAGACAACTTTTATGAAAAATCCTTTCCTTAGGATTTTTCCTCCTGAGAAGCTGAGGCCTCAGGAACAAAATGTAAACAATGATTATCTGCTGCTGTGGAATGCAACAGGTGGATCTGTGATTGGTCCATATTGGATGTTTCTAATTAATGGCCAATAACAGCCCAATTGGCTTGGTCAGAGAGTCTGAGCCACAAACCTTTGTCATCATTCTTTCTTATTCTATTATTAGCTAACCTTCTGATGAGAGCCTTTTCTTCTATTCTTTTAGTATAGTTTTAATGTAATATATATAATAAAATAATAAATCAAGCCTTCTGAGACATGGAGTCAGATCCTCGTCTCTTCCCCAATCCAAGAACGCCTGTGAACACCGTCACAATTTTCTTTCATTTTTTTTGAGTAAACAAAAGGCAAAGGAAGATTCTGCTCTGTGACAGTCCTGAGTCAGTGCTTGTGGGGGGCTCAGGAGTGGTGGACCCTTGCTAGTGGCGTGGAAGAGGGAACACAATGCAGCCACTTAGAAAAAGGAAACATTTTCCCTAAGCCTGGTTCTAAGCAGGACCCCCAGTTCCTGCCTCTCTGCCCCTCCCCATGGCTCATGCTGCTGGCAGACACTGGCCTAAAAGTGCATTTTACAGCCCTGATGCCACTGTTAAACTGCTGCCAGCTGGGAGCTTTGAGTGCATGAACTGGCTCTGGTGAGACTGCCGGGATTTGCAGTGAGCAAACAATAGGAAACAACATTTTTCAACAAATCTTCTGTAATTTCAACATCATGCCATTGATTTTGAGTCCCTTGGGCTGCAGTAGTTGAACCATTATAGGTCTGTGTCATTAACGACTGGGGCTGGGGAGCTGTGCAAATCCCTGAGGCAAGGGAGTAAATATTAGGGCTGGTTTTTCTTTTTGTACCTTACTGCCTTCCTTTCCAATAAGCTGCTACGCCACAGGAGACCCCAATCAATTAAAACAAAGCAAATTAAGAGTGGAAAAAATCAGGCAGAAAGACACAAACTGAAGGGATTTGCTGGTGCTGCTGAGGGTCATGATGGGAAGCTCTGGAGCAGCACTAGAACTTCTCCCTTTCCCAGATTTTGATGTCTCAGACCTGCAAAGGAGGATTAGCAGCTGCCTTAAAGGTCAGGATAGATTTTGGGCATCCCAAAAGCATCCCATGGTCTCGGGTTGCTGTTGATAATTGCTGCCCAAGATAATTGCAGCAGGATGTCTCTGCTTTGGCCGACCAACTGAAGAACGAGTCTGGACTCTTCAGTTTTCGGTCTTGAGGTTGTTTATTAATTCTTATCTGTAAAATTTTCTTTCTGCCCAGCCGAGATCTGCTCAGCAGGGCGGCCACAGGCACTCTGACCGCCCCTGAGGTGGTGTTGTCCTTTTATACTACAAACTATTATAACATATTTACACTTTATTCCCAATACCTATCACCTATGTTAGACAGTGAGCTTCTACTCTAAACCAATCCCAAAGTGCCAACATCACTGCAGAAAATGGAGACCAAGAAGAAGAAGAAGAAAGGCTGGACACACCCAAGTTCCTCCATCTTGTCCCCATAACCCCCATACCAAAAATCCTAAAATCTACATTTTCACCCTGTGATCATTTTATTATTACACTATTCAAACCTCTGTGACTTTCAGGTCCTCATACAAAGCTGGCAACTTGCTCCAAGGGTCAGAATCAAGTCCCCAGGTGCTCTGGGCTGTGTGCCAGGGTCTCTGAGCCCCCCGGTGGGGTCCCAGCAACTCTGGACACCCAGAGGGATGCACTGAGTTCCAACACCATGGGTAGCAGCCCTGCCTCACCACAGCACAAAACCAGCAGAGAGCACCCACTCCCCACCGTGGGCGCTGTGGTGTTGCTCCACATCCCCTTTCCAGGGGTCCCAAACCCCTCCAGTCCTTCCCAAGCATGGAAGGAGCCACAACACTCAGAAGAGAACCCCGAGGGGCAGCAGAAGCACCTGCTGGGGCAGTGGGCAGCATCACCTGGGCTGGGATAAAATGTTCAGCCAGAGAGCAAACAAGCTGCCAGCAGTGAATGGATGCTGGGGTGCAGGTTGCCTCCTGCACAAAAGGAATATCATAGCATGCAAATGTCGTTTGTATTGTGATCATTAGCTCGAGCTGTGGGAGGTGCCTTATATCAGTTAAATTCTTCCAGGGGCTCCTGCAGAGCTGCCTTAAGTGCACAGTGGCATTTAAGAGATTGCTGCCTGCTTGGAGCAGATGCTCCATGGATTAGACAGCTCAGTGTGCAAGACAGCTTCAAATTAAAACAAAAAAAATATGCAATATTTATGGGCTGCTCTGCATGTGATGGAAATCCTAGAGGAACACACCGTGTCTGGTAGTGAAGGGACAACCAGAAATGTACCTGAAAACATCCAGAGTTTTGCTTCAAAGGCAGAGCAGCAGCAATGGAGGCTGGTGCAGGGATGGCTGAATTAGCATATCTTGAATACTTACAGTAATTTACCCAATTCTTCACTGTGAGGGTGGAGAAGCCCTTGCACAGGTTGTCCAGAGAAGCTGTGGCTGCCTCTGGATCCCTGGAAGTGTCCAAGGCCAGGCTGGATAGGGCTTGGAGCCACCTGGAAGGTGTCCCTGCCATGGCAGGGGGTGGCACTGGATGAGCTTCAACCCAGAACATTCTGTGATTTCATTTATCTGGATAGTGATCAGCAGCTTCGTGTCTGCTTCTGCAGCTGTCCTGGCCTGGCCCTGCCAGGATGACAGAGCTGGGGCTGCCCAGAGAGCCAGATTGTTAGAGATGTGTCTTTGTCTTTCTCCTTCTCCTTGGCAGCACAGACCCAGACTGTGCACAGGCTGCCTGTGCCCAGCAGAACAGAAAAATTAATCCAAGGAAGGAGAGGGCAGCTCTGAAGGCAGCAGATTAAAAGGGAAGCACAAGGAAGAGGAGCAGGTGTGGGTGAGGAGGACTGAGGTACAAAATAGCAGCATCAGCTGCTTCCCTGAGGCTTGGATTGACTCAGCCATGGAGGGAAGGGCAGGTGGGGGCTGTCTGTGCTGCTGGCCCTTCCTCGGTGGCAGTCGGGGCTCTAGTAAGGCTGGGCATGTACTGGTGCACACTCCAGGAAGGCTGGCACCACTGCCAACTCAGGCTGGTTTGACAGTGCAAAGTAACTCCTGCACACAGACATCAGGAACCTGGTTAGAGTTTTGAAAACCACAAAGCCCAGACCACCAAGCATACTGCAGCTGCAAACAGGCCCAGCTTGGGTGGGCAGTAAAAGCAGCCTAGGGCTAAGGCTGGTTCCAAGGAAAAAGCTGTGGTGGAAGCCATGTTGTGGCAGTTTTGTCTTCCCCCTGGGATGCCTTTTGCAGCTGCAGTGTGTCTGGAGCTCTGGGCTTTGTGGCTTCAAAACCCTAACCCTAGCTGGAACCCTAACCCTAACCCTAGGCTGAAACTGGACCCTAAGCAGAAAATGCAGCCTAGGGCTAAGGCTGGTTCCAAGGAAAAAGCTGTGGAGGATGGCAGATCTTGGCAGTTTTGTGTTCCCCTTGGGATGCCTTTTGCAGTTGCAGTGGGCCTGGAGCTCTGGGCTTTGTGGCTTCAAAACCCTAACCCTAGCTGGAACCCTAACCCTAACCCTAGGCTGAAACTGGACCCTAAGCAGAAAATGCAGCCTAGGGCTAAGTCTGACTCCAAGGAAAAAGCTGTGGACGACAACAGGTCTTGGCAGTTTTGTGTTCCCCCTGGGATGCCTTCTGCAGCTGCAGTGTGCCTGGAGCTCTGGGCTTTGTGGTTTCAAAACCCTAAACCTAGCTCTAACCCTTATCCTAACCCTAGGCAGTAAACAGTGCCTTGTGCTAAGGTTGGATCCAAGGAAAAAGCTGTAGTGGAAACCTGTCTGGGAGGCATGCTGCACAATGTGGAATTTCAGGAGCCTGTGGCCACTCTGGGCCACAGGCCCCCGAACACCAATGTCAGCCCTTTTCCCTGGGAAACAAAACTCACCTGCACAGGTTCCTAATGGCAGATTGCAGGAGACACTTGGCACTGTCAAACCAGCCCAAACTGGCACTGGTGCTAGCTTGGGTCTGGGAGGCATCCTGCGTATCGCGGATTTTCAGGAGCCAGCTGGCCACTGGAGTGTGTGAGAGCACGTGACTGTGTCTGTCTGTGTCTGCTTGTCTCTGCACGTGTGAGTACATTCTGACTGGATTTAACCTTGTGTGTGTGACTTTTGCTTTTCAGGTTTTTCAGCTCATTTTTAAATTTAGAATAAAAAATCCCCAGCCAGTTTTTTTTTTTCTTCCCCTGGCTGGGCTTTTTTTTCCTTGGTCCCAGTTGGTCTGTGAGGCGACGTTCATCGCCAAAGTTTGGGTGCGGACCATCCAGGGGTTTTTGTCAGCAGGAGGATTTTTTGGAGCCTCTGAGGAACCATGTTCCCGAGGACCAATGATTGCTGGGGTGTAATTTAGCGTTTGTTATGTGAATGATGGTGAGTTTGTGTGTAATCCGAAGGGGGTGTTAATAGTGGATGAGTGTTGTTTTCTCTGTGCTTTTGTTATTTTGGGTTTCCTGTAACAATAAATCAACATGGAATGAAAATAGAAAAAGGCTATCATCTTGTGTTAGTATATGTTTTGTGTTGTATTGCTCTGTATTGCAGGGTGAGCACAGGGTGAACTCTCTCCTCCTTGCTGTGACACTTGGGCTGGCTGGGATGACATAGTGACCTCGGCCAGCCGATGCTGCCTGTGCCATCATCTGGCACTGATGTGTTTGATGAAAATCCTTTTGCTGGGATTTTTTCTCCTGAGAAGCCTCAGAACAGAAATGGAACCAATAACGATCTGCTGGCTGTGGAGTGTGGGCTGGACATGGTTTAGCAACAGGGGCATCTTGGATTGGTCTCCTGTGCATTGTTTCTACTTGATGACAAATCATGGTCCAGCTGTGTCAGGGCTGTGAGCAGTACCAGGTTTTTATTATTTATTCCTTTCCAGCTTTCTGATGTCTCCTTGCTCTTTTAGAATAGTTCTAATATCTCTTTATCTTTTAATATAATAGAGATGATAAAATAATGAATCAGCCTTCTGAAAGGTGGAGTCAAGATTCTCATCTCTTCCCTCATCCTGGGGACCCTCAAACACCACCACAATCACCGGCTTGAGCTGGTCTGGGCAGCACCAAATAAAATAAAATAAAAAGCTTTAAAAACAGAAAAATTAAAAATAAAAATAAAATAAAAGAACCTTAAAATTTAAAAAAAATAATTAAAAATAAGTGAAAAACAAAATAAAACCCATAAAGTGCTGTAAAGTGAAGTGCCGTAAAGCGCCATAAAAGCTACATAAAAAGAAAGTGCTGTAAAGTGCAACTGTGGAGAAGTGCAGTAAAGCGCGACTGTCGTAAAAGTGCCGTAAAGCGAGACTGTTGTAAAACTGCCGTAAAGCGCGATTGTCGCAAAAAATGCCATAAAGCACGACTGATGTAAAGAGGGCCGTAAAGCACGACTGTCGTAAAATCGCCCGTAGAGCGCGATTGTCGTAAAAGGCGCCGTAAAGCGCGACTGTAGTAAAAGCGGTCGTAAAGCGGAACGGTCGTAAACAGCGCCGTAAAGCGCGACTGTCGTAAAAGGCGTCGTAAAGGACGACTGTCGTAAAAGGCGTCGTAAAGGACGACTGTCGTAAAAGGCGCCGTACAGCGCGACAGTCGTAAAAGGTGCCATAAAGCGCGACTGTTGGAAAGGCGTCCTAAAACGTGACTGTCCTAAAAGCTGTCGTAAAAGACAGCTGTCGCAAAGGCGCCCATAAAGGGCGACTGTCGCAAAACGGCTGTAAAGCGCGACTGCCGTAAAAGAGGCTGTAAATCACGACTATCAAACTAGCCCAAGTTGCCATTAATGCCACATTCAGTGTGGGAGGGATCCTGCATATCGTAGAATTTCAGGAGCCAGCAGGCAACTCCAGGCAGAATCCCCCGAGCAAAATCCTGAGACCTTACCATGGCAAAGAAAGCCCAAAGAGGCTTGGTACTTGATGGCAGATTACAGGAGATAGGTGGCACTGTCAACCCAGCCTAAGCTGCCATTGGGGCTAGCTTGGGTCTGGGAGGCAT